>NW_027286763.1:90851465-90888051 GCF_022747635.1 Hetaerina americana
TTGGAAATTCAGTGCCACAGGTATGGGATGAGAATTAATATTAATACAACAAAGGTTATGCGATTTTCTAGAAAGAAAAAGGCTAAGCTTATCATTAAAATAGGAGGACAAAAACTAGATCAGGTAGAACAGTTTACGTATCTCGGTAGTGTTTTGGACCAACACGGTCAAAGTAGTAGGGACGTAAGGAGAAGAATTGCGTTAGGCAAAGAGGCTTTCGCAAGGATGAGGCAGTTGATAACAGGGACGTTGAGTAAGGATGTTAAGAAAAGACTCGTAAAAACTTTGATATGGAACGTAGCTATGTACGGCGCGGAAACGTGGTCATTGAAGCAGGAGGATAGGCGTAGACTGGATGCTTTTGAAATGTGGGTGTGGAGAAGAATGAAAAAGGTAAAATGGACAGAGAAGAAAACAAACGAGGAAGTACTTGCTATGGTGAGCGAAGAGAGGGGTTTGCTGGGAGCAATCCTATGGAGGCAGGAAAATTGGCTTAAAGGGGTATTGACCGGCAGCGGGATGTTGAAGACTGTAATTGAGGGGAGAATGTTAGGTAAACGAGGAAAGGGAAGGAACAGGATTGTTGGACGTGATGAAGGGAGGAAGAAAGTACTCAGAGCTGAAGAGGGACCTGATGTGAAGTAGGATGTTGTGTTTTGCTAGGGGTCACAAATTATTTAATTAGTAATTATGTCCATCCAAAAACCTACCTTAATCGGTAGATTACCTAATAATAATGATGTACATAATGTTCTAACAATTGTTTGGTTGAATTAAATTATTCAAACGTAAATTCAGTAATATGCCCACAGTAATCATCTTACTGTAAAAGGTAAACAGTCGAACATCAAGTGTATTTAAACAAACTTTAACGGTGAAAACAAATTTATTCTAACCAAAGATCACAAACGGCAAATGAAGGACGTGCAAACATATTTCAGAGGTCTTCACAACGGTCTTTTCTTCTCCTTTTATTTTTATAACTTTTTATTTAGTTCTTCCAATCCCCTTTTCGGCCGAAATCCATGACGTAGAGGACATGACGTCATACACAACGAAGGCAGCGGAACCTTATTACTTCGCGGATAATGGAGACGTGGATGCCCAACAAACGTAACCCCAGTTTTGGTGCGCAGCAGATAACCCTACCTTCGAGAAGAAAGAGAATTTTCCGTTGGAACTAGATTAAATATAATGATTTCTCAAAATGAAAATTCATTGGCTTTGCTCCTTCACTCCTAACGCATGACTGTTTTTTCAACTAGGACGAATATTGTTCTATTTTCTATGGTGGAGTCGGAATGTTTAATTATATACGTTTTTCGCTTTTTTCAAAATTTGTTGGGAAGGCTCAATACAATTAGCGATATAATATAATTAGCCATAAGAAATGTAATTGTCAAATTTACTCGTAAGCATATTTTTGGAATTTTCTTTGTTTTTTATTCATTTTTCATGATCTTATATTTTTGATTTTGTCTACATGATTGGCACGTTTGTAAAATGTGTGAATAATTTTGAAATCTATTTCATCTTAATTTTAGACTCTAAAGCACCATTATCTGAAATTATATTCTTGAGTTTTTTCATGGTGTTACAGTAAAATTAGAAAATTCGCTCTCACTAATACTTGAAAATTTCTAAATTTATGAGACTTTTGTCCAGATCGGTCAGTTTTTTTTATTGAAAGGTGTAGCTTCCTTAGACCTCATCAAAAAAATTGACACGTTTATAAGAATTACTAAAAAGGTTAAATTCCAAAATACTTGATAACAACTCGAAAGATAGCGACGAAAATGCATGCAATGATAAGTCAAGTGAATACATATTCCATTCCATTCACTTCGCATTTCACGAAGATTTCCTCTCCTCCTCCCTCAATCGCGAGGCAATATTAAAATAATAAAGGGAAAACTCAACGAAGAGCATCAACGGCACAGTTTTCTCACGGGCGCAAACTTGTAACTCGGCACCGAACGCATGATCGGATCGGAAAAGTCGGGCTTGTTCTGCGAGAAGTACTTTAAAATAAACTCCAATGGCAAGGGGGAACGAGGCAAAGTTTTGTTGCCATAGCCGGAAAATAAACGGCGGTAGCGGAAGTAGCCCGCCCAGCAACGCGAAGGACCTTTCATTTCACAGTGATGGCAGTCTTTCGCTCTCTCCCACCGAAGGGACGCAGCGCGGCGGAGGCACTGTCTGATGCGTAAACCTACTACCGACGAAAGTATGCCTTCAACGTTGTTGGCCCGCTCGGAGTGCCCTCGCAAAGGAAAATAAAAGGTTCCCCCTCTCCTCTCCTCTCTCCCACGCCTTCCCTCAGCCCTCTCTTCTCTCCCCCACCCCCAGCCACCCCAATAACTCCTATCTCCATCCCTCGACTCTACTCGTATCCTTCTCCAATTCGTGGGCTATTATTTCTACTTTCCATTCCAGCTCGCCCCGTTCCCTTTTGGATGTGGGCGTGGAATCCCAGCGCGCAGGGCGAACAGTGGCCGCGAAGATTAGATGACGATGTCTCTTCTTCTTCCGCTCTCTCTTTTTCTCTCACTCTCTCCCCTTTTGGAGAACGTATTATTTCTATCCGCTTCAGCGGGTTAGCGAAAATATTTAGCCGGGAAAAAGGGAGGGACTCGTTCTAGTTGCTCAGTGGAAATGAGCCTCGGGCTAGGGGAAAATTATCCGGTGCCTAGTTATTCTGGAACACCTCTCGGTGGGCATTCATTGTTGGACCTTGTCAGGGTGTAGTGTTTTTCATCACGGGAGGAAAAAAATCTCTCGTCTGAGGTGACAATCGTGCCATTCGGTGTTGACACGCCCGACGGCATAATCGATGAAAAGGGAGAGGGTCTTTTAAAGATGTTTGGAGCGCGCTTCGAGTTAGATAATACGAATACGCTGGAGTGCCCACTGCGACGTAAATTGAAATTGGACTTCTTATTTGCCATGATGTGGTACCATTGCAAACTCACAAATTAAATTTTTATTCGACAATTAAAACCGATGAGTAAATTTCACACAGAAGATTTTCAATTAATCACCGATCGTGTGCGCTCGGTTTACAGATAAGTTAAAGTAAATATTTACTTATCCATACAAGAAAATAAAACAAAAATATAGAATATGACGTAAAATGTATAGAACAGCATATAGAAAATGTCAAATTTGCGGTGGAATACTCCTTCTGCACACTTAACATTACTTTACTAGGTGTCATTACACTGCACGGAAGGTATTCAATGACAATGATATACTTCATATTTGAAACCTGATTACTGATTAATGATTACATTTCTTACAGCGGCATGTGAGTGAGATAACTTGAATATGCTACGACGACAACATTTCACCACTCTATCTCCGGTTAATTTGTCCTTTTCTTTGCATTCATTATTATCCCAGTCGTACTAATTATTTCTACTCCTTGCCTGTGAAGCACAAAATTTAATTACAATGCGGTGAGGGAATAAATGAATAGCAGCTAATACTATTGTGACTTCCGAAGGGAGAAATTTCTTTCGGCCGGAACGAAGTTGACGCTGTCAACCCGGGGTACGATAATCAGCAAATGGGAGGAGGCTTTGAGAATAGGGGTAAAGTTTGCGCTTTAAGCAGGCTGTTGATTGATTCGCAAGAGTTTATATTCATCAATCAACCCACTTCACTTAACCACTCGTTGCCACCTGCAGTAGAGGACTGCATAAACTGGAACTTGCAGGAAATCAATTATGACGAAGGAAAAATTTGACTGACCCAAAATCATATATGACTACATGTTAGGCGTCATATTCACCCGTCGTTTTTATCCCAGTCTTTTCATCTTTGATATTTCTCCTGATATTTTCCCTTACCTCACACTTGCACGGTGGAAATGTAGTAAAAAACCTTTTGCGGCATCAGTGAAAAATAGTCACACAAATCACTTAACTTTAAGCCGGATTTTAGGGTAGTGGTTTCTAAACTTATTATATATTCAAATTAGTTGTCCTCCGTTTATTTTTCCGAAAACTATTCTCAATTAACAAATACTTAATTATTTAACACCTAATAATACTTTTAATCCCAGAACTATGGTGAGCAACCGTTCCTTTCACCGTATATTCATGACTAAAAACAGCCATCCCCATATATGGTCATGCAACTCTCAATGCGCCCTAACAGTGCTGAAATGTGATGACCGATGAGGGAATTGGGGCTAGTTTCAGCTATGAAAACACATGGAAGTATCTTTTTTAGGTAATTATTATTAAGAAACAACCAAGTCTGCGGGGAAGGCTATGTTGTTTCGAAGTTTCGAGGTAACATGTTAACAGACTACCTGGAGAAGGGTCAGACCATCACTGGTTCCTATTACTTCACCTTCCAGAACAAATTGTGTGGTGCTTTGAAAAAGAAACGGTGCGCTATGATCACCAAAAGCATTCTTCTTACCGGCAATTAACCCGATCACTCATCTTGAGGTGCAGTTGAGGAATCAAAGCGATGTGGCTTTTAAATTTTTCCACATGCACCCTTTTTCCCAGATCTCGCACCAAGAAGTTTTTTCTCATTCCCAGATCTAAAAAATTACTGTAGAGTCGGATATTTGGTAGCACAAATGACGTCAGTCAATAGGTGCAACAATGGTTTTCTACGCAATTTCCCGAGTACTACAATGACGGCTTTCGAAAGGTCCAAAAACTCTATGCGAAAAATCTGGTTGGTGACTACATAGAGAAGTTTTAAGAATGAAAAACAAAATTAAGTTTCCATCTCGAGGATATTTGTGCAATAATTAAAAGTTTACGTTGACTTAGTACATTTTGTAAATATTTACCTTATATGATGAGACGCTTGGCAACATTATTTTTATTTACTCAAAAGCCCTGAAAACTACCGGCGTGCTGAATTAGTTTATTTACACGAATTCCCTGAATGGATCATAAAACAGAAACACGTATTTAAAAACAAGGTTCCTTCTCGAGTTAAGAGAGAATTAAGTGATGGGTGTAATATTGTTATTACTGATTATGGTGCGAAAGAAGAGCAAGTACTTGGATCTGTTTGTGACTCTGTTTTTATGTGTCTTATGAATCATTTTTATCCCAATGATTTAATTTGTCAATAAAATATGTTCCCATAATAATTCCCTCCAGTTTATAAGGAAGCTCCGGTCCTGAATCATTCTAAAAGTCTTACCTGATTTATTCATGGATCAAGAGGATCCAAAATTACTTCCTCCTACGCACTCACACACGTCAAATTGATTAACTTTTGTAGCAATTTTTAACAAGCGTAGGATAATTTCTATGAACTTATTCCAATGTCTTAATTAACATTTCACCGTTTATCGCCAGGTACAAGATATTCGAAAATGGTTTTTTGGCTAGGATTCTTCATTTTTATCCTTTGATAAGCGCGAATTTCAACGTTCAACAGGTTCAAAAAGTGACCAAATAAAGTAACGCAATGTTCCAGTTCTCTCAGATTGGCTATGCTTCATTAGAAAGATCCTTTCAAGAGCTCAGCCCACAGAAATTCCAATTCAATGATGGACTAAATTGCAAATGCATGTCCTCGATACTGAGGCGTTGTCACGATCGAACCACAGCAAGGCTGAAGCCAGTTTATGGCTCGAGCATAGCGTACGTATATATCCTCACAAGATTAACAGCGGTCGTGATAATTCTACATAGCTAATACGCGGGAATTAACCTTAGTCTCAAATTGGAAAACCATGTAGGGCTGATATACATTTTGCGAAGTGAATAAGGAACATATACTTTTAATTTAAGAAATAAATTTCACTTCGATTTGAACGGCGTCTAGAGTTGTACTCATAAAACATACGCGACTTGTAAAAGAGTAATCTCAATTTTTGTGGCGAGTGACTGGGGGACCACCAAAAATTTGTAGTTGTATCATTCTTTGTTTAGTTTGTTTTGTCATTATTTTACGATTTGAATACATATTTAGTAAATAAGATCAATTTTACTGCGAGAATCCTTTTTCCAGATTACACATGTGGAAAATAAAGAACGTAATTATTTCTTTATCGAGTTCAATTTAAAGAAAATATCTAGTATCATGGTCATACGTAAGGTCAAAGATGAATTACAGTAACCCATTTATTGACAGGTTTTGAACTATGTTCTTTAGCTGAAATTGGTAATATGTTTCATTAAACACGTCTCCCGAATGTCTCATTGCGTTGCACAGAACTTAAAGAGTGTTCTCCAAATTTGATCACTAAATGACTATGATAGAGACATTTTGCAAATTGAATTATGCAGAGACCAATTAAGCACGGCCGTTATTAAAATCGCAAGCCTAGGAAAAATGGAGAAGAGTCTGGTCGACCTCTTGGGAGTATTACTCTGCTTGTAAATTTAGAGGAAGTTAGTACGTTTCAAACAGCATTGGTTTCAATCTGATTGTCAATGTACGACGATATCAATGGTATACTACCCCGCATTTTGAGCCACTTTTCCAATTTTTGCAAGTGAGAGTTATTTCTTTGACTCACTGATTTTAATTTGCATGCGTCTTCGTCTGTCATTCAGTACCTCTTTCATTTAGGCACAACCTAAAAGCTGCCGCTCTCAAATATTCATAGCGGTTTACAGGTATGACTGTCAAACCAGTAAGTTTCTTCCTTTCCGTATCACACTATGCCTAGGCACACCTCTTCCATTTTGCCACTTTCCCCCGCTCCTCGTCAGACATTCCTTTTTGCACTTTACCTCTTTTGGCGGTTGCTAGCAAAAGATACACAGCAAATCTTTACAAGGCGGCAGACACAGAGCTAGCGGGATCCAAAGCTCGGCCAAGAAAATCATATTGAACCGGTGACGCGCTTTAAGTCAGTGCAGTGGGTCTCGAAAATCTCAACCCACGTCGCATTCGGCCGACAGGCTCCACCGATGCCGGCGGTTGATATCTGGGCGCGAAAGACAGCTCCCGTCCTGGGGAAATACCACTCACCCGCCCCGCCGACTAAAAACTTACACGCGCCCTCTCTAGGCCACGCTCCCCGCCCTTACACAATAATCGTAGTTCTTGCCGCCCGCTGCTGCGGTTTTCGAAAAAATAAAACAATGCCACTCCAACCCGTAGTTTGGGGAGGGTTTCGGGCAGCATCGAAGGAGGGTTGAGCATGAGGTGGTGTAGGGTAATAAAAATAGACAACGGGAACATAAGGGAAAGAGAAAGACAGAGGAAAAGAACGGACTCAAGCCATTAGGTTGATGACGGTTCACCACGCGGCAAATTCCCAAGGCCGCGCGCGACTGCGAGGAAGAAAAAGAAAGGGTTTTCCTTTTGAGAGGAGGGGAATGGAGTATGAGATGGGGGTTTGGAAGAGGGGAAATGCATATATTTTAGGGTATGGAGATAAGGGGAGGGACTGGTTAAAACGGATTTGGGCCAGGGATTCTTTTTGTGGGAGAGTGTGGAGGGAGGCGGTAAGGATCCAGCAGGGAAAGGAATGGTATAGAATAGAATAAGAGTTTGAGAGGGCGATGTAAGTGCGCGAGAGGAAAGCAGGGGATGGTTATTTCGAATGATAAGGGTACGGAAGCCGTGTTTGTGCACCTACTTGTCCGAAATGAAGTAAGAGAGAGAGAGAGAATGAAGAGCGGGGAAAGTGATAGGGGCGCTGAAAACAGACATCTACACCAAGGGAACACTAACAAATCAAATTGCCTGCCGGTATCGATACTTCCAAGTACTAGCCCCGAGCATGTGTGTGGGGCTCGGATCCAAGAATAAGTTAAGTTCAGCGCAAAGCGTCAAAAAGCACGGTTCTTTCTCTTGTTATGGCGGCAATTCTGGTGAATATAGATATTTACGACTCTCCCCAACTCCTTTTGGCTACCATCGACGGGAAAATTTTACTTTTTTAATGCTTGATTTTGATTCACGGAGTTAATTGTCAGCGGATGACTAATTATAAGCGTTGTATTATCTAGTTGGAGGTCTCCAAAAGGATTTTTTCTAAAATGGAGAGACGGTCTGGAGAATAAGTTCTGTTTTTCAAATTCTATTTGCTAGTTTTCCATTCCCTATAGGTCTTTCGTCCACTTCAATCACAAATCATGCAGAATCTTTGTCCCATCTTTTTTAACCTAAATATTTTTTATGAAATATCGTCTTATTAATCAAGCAAATCATGGAGGGGATTAATTTTACAAAAATTTGGAAAAAAATCAACAATCATCACTTATATTTAAAAATTGGTCTAATATTTCATTCATCATTTGGTAATTTAAACCACTGTATTTGTACAAAGTTCTATCACTTTTTATTTATGCTTTTAGTCAGAATCATGTATCACCCATCATTTCTTTCGTTAGTTTTTCTGTTTCAAGTTGTTGTTTTCGAGTTTCTGATTCCATTACATCTCTTTAACTTTTATGTCCCACTCTTATCTCTCATAGGCCCTCAAATAATCGAGCATGCAAAACGTTTTGGGAAAAACTGTTTTATGCCAAATCCGTAAATGTACCTCTAAAAAATAAGCAATCTTTTAAGCTCTAAACTTTCAAACAATAGGTGAAGTTGTGCTTCACTTTCCGACACTGTCTAATCATCTCATAATTTCATGTATGAAATGTTTCTTTACTAATGATACCTGGGGAAGCGGGAACTAATATTCAGATAAGTTTCAAGCAAAATAGAAGGTCCCTTAGAAAATTGGCATTTTGGCATCTATCCGTGTTTAGCTTAGATTAATTTTCTATTTTACAACATAGTCTTTCCTATACTTTTGCATCCCACGTGAAGTATGTTACTCAATGCAACGAAGAATTGTAAATTAAAATAAAGGAATATCTTTGAAACCTGGTGTTGGGTTTGATCATAAAGATCAAATGTGTAAATAGATTTAGAAACGAGGCAGTAAACATAAGAAATGACGAGGTTAAGATCACATGGAACACTATATAAAAAAGAAAAAAGCAGATGGAGAGTATACATCCTGTAAATTAATCAAGCTGTTGAGGACATCACAAAGGGGGACATACAAAGTAAAGTTCAACGAGAAGGACCGCAGGATATATAGGTAATGAAATAAAAAGGCAGTACAAACCATTTAACACACTTATCTTGAATATTGCATGTTTATAACACTGGATAGTATTTATACAATTTAGGTGTAGCAGGCACACTAATACTCCTGAAAAAGGTAAAATAGTATTTAATGCATAGACAAGTGTCTCTCTCGTAATCATTAATGGTAAGAGTTTGGGGTATTAGAATAAGGAGAAAAGGCTGAATACCTATTCGGAATTAAACAGAGATCTAAAGGCACCGTCACTCACACCCAGAAATATTCAGCTGAGGTATTTTATTAACGAGAGTTACTTTCAACTTTAAGAGAAATCTTACGAGGTTCTCTAATTTCAAAATGTGGACTCCCCTCTCCTACGTCATAGATTTTAAAGGTGACAGAGTTCAGACAGTCAGAGGTTAAATATTTTCTTCCTCTTTCAGTCAGCTCTCACTGAAACTTGCATTATTAAATAGCCAGAAAAATCTTCACAAATGGGCTCTCTTTGCGGGTCAAAAACAAATCCCAACGATCAACTTGAATTCCAATTAATCTAAATAGCTGCGTTCAATAATATAATATTCACTATGATATCATCTCCAATGAATAAATACTAAAAGGTGTACGGCTGTCTTCTGCATTTTGATCCGATCAACCAGTTTCTTTTTCCTTTAGTTCTCTAATACATAGGAAAACGGTAAAAAATCCTCATGCGGGCTATGATTCTCGGTAATACCACCTTGGGTGCCACTGCCGGACTACTTCTAAAGAGAACGGGTTTGCATTTATTGGTAGCCGTTCTGTGCCTTACTCCCACAGTGTCGTACCTCTCAATATGAGCCTGTCAATCGCGAAAGAAATATCTAAAATCAATTGGTTCATCAGTGCGATTCATCACTTTACGGTTCTTCGCGCCCTATATTATACTGTCGACTATGGAAAAAAATGTTTATGTCATTCTATCAACTCTTTGGCGCAATTTTGTATTAATCCTTTGGGAGCCTGAAGGTTCTTATAAATTGTGCCATTATTCGTAATACGGTCGTGGGTAATGCTTTCCTTTCGGACTATTGAAGTGTTTGTCTTTCTTTATAGATCCGCCTATATATTGCTTCATTATTATAAGGACAGGTTTTGAATAGAATGGTTTGAGGCGTTACTTTGTGGAAGCGATTCATATCGGAAAAAATACAGAGTTATCTCACATATATTTTATTAAACACGACCTAAGTTTCGACTTACAAAGTACACCTGACAATGACTTTGTAGGTCGAAATCTAGGTCGTGTTTAGTATAATATATGTGGAATAACTAAGTATTTCTTTTCCGATAGGAGATGTTTTCTTTATGGAAATCAATGGCCCCAAAAATGACATTATTAGAATCACTATTGACAAGACCCAACTCTCAAATATTGAAAAGACAGTACTGCTCGTATAATAGAAAATAAAGCGACCTTAAAGCAGCCCTTTACGTTTATCAAGTGGCTAAGGCATTAAATGTGGTCCTTTTATTTATTGTGGTTTATCTTTTAAGCTACATATGTACATTAATTAAATTTGTTTAAATGAAATGAAACTTAGCAAAAATCGACATCAAGTGTACTCTTCAAATTCTTTTGTAAATCAATAAAACATTTCATTGGTTGGAAAACATGGGCTTGTACATTGGATTTCGTAGATGAACCAGACGTACATCTACATGGGTAAGATTTGCAGCTTTTTTTATTTTCATGAGGACCCGTGTAAAAAATCTAGACAGTCCTCATGAGCCTCTCCGAAGCCACAGGTTGCCCACCCCTAACCTTTATTACGACCGTTGCCGGCCACATTACAGAGATCGAAGCAGTGTCCGGATACACGTGCTTCTACCCTTGGGAATCAGTTCTATTTCAACGGAAGCTTGAAGTTAAATTCTATTGCTAGTGCAGAGGGTTGACTCCAGCAATTTATAGTGGACAGAATGAAAAGGGCTTTGGACGTGTAAAAAATAGAAATGAGTGGACAATTTGACTAAAAAATAAATATTCAACATTTCCAACGACCAGAGTAAGCAATGAAACGAAAAGAATTGTAGATACTTATGATCGACACAAGAAACCTTTGTTGGAACTGAAACCTGTTCATCAACAGAAATTTATTTGAAAATTTAATCATCATCTTGAAATACCTTTTAACACGCGATCAAATATTACCCTCGAGAGAGAATGATATCGGAGGGGGGGGGGGGAATTTCACTTTAAATGGGAGCCAAAAATTTTACTTTTCGTTTTTATGATAGAGGTTACATATATATTTCTGAAGATAAATAAACCTCTTGCAATGAGCTATTCATATCGTAAGGTAATATTTATATTAACTTAATAAACATAGAGGACCATCTATGGTGTCGTTTGTTCTCGTAATATTAAAAATAAGCAAGAGCTACTAGAAGAGAATTTCTTCTTTAAAATCTTCTACTTAATTCCTACGGAAATTATATTATCACACTTATAACAAGGTTAATGACCCGATTACTACAACCTCAAGTATAATGACTCCGAGTGCTCTGACCCGAGTACTACTTTTTTTTTACTGAGTGAACCGCCAAATATTTCCATGATCCCAAAAGAAAAACCTCATCGTCCAAATAGTGTCCGTTTGATACAGGGGTTCTATGTTGAGAGTGTCGATAGATGAAAGCACAGAAATCATTTATGCTTCAATATTTTGAGAGATTTTAGTAGGAAAAAGGAAAAGAAACTGGCTCTGGGTTTTTCCGTGAACGTAGAAGTTCAACGTACGCCCTTGAGGGAGTCGTTTGAAGCGGTGCCTACCTACTGCCGCGGCCGCATCAAAAAAGAATTGAAAAACGAATTGGACTGAAAAAACCAACTGCGGAGAGCATTCCAGTTCACGGCGCGTGGAAATTCAGAAGTGCAAGGGTTCTGCAAAAGAGAGTGTGAGACGAGAGGGGGGGATGGTGAAATTGAGCGGGGGGTACCACAGCAGAAACGCCTTCGAGACACCACCCAACAGGATCAAGGTGTCCGCCGCCTGCGATCGATGGACGACGGAGGGAAAAAGTCGTCAAACCAAAATTAAAATGGAGAAAATTGTATGGACGGAGGTAGAGAGAGAGAGAGCAAGATAGAAGAGGAGGGGGAAAGAAACGGAGAGACAAATAATACCGACAGAAAAAGGATATGGAGAAAGAGAGAGAGAAAAAAAGAGAGATCGGGTGAGAGGAATCCAGAGAGAATGAGAGGGAGTAAAAGTGAAAGACGAGAAGCGAGAAAAGCCAGCTTAAGGGAAGGAAACGCGCGCAAGAGAAAACGGGCGAAAGTTCAGTCGGGGGGAGAGCAAAGGTGGGCGGCGGGAGCACACGGTGGTGCCGCTCGGGCACGCAAGAGAGGAGAATAAACGGAGGGGAATCGACTGTCGCACTCCGCGGGAAGGGCATGGGTGGGTGGTGAGAAGCGAGGAGGGGTCACCCCCCAGTTCCTCCTATAAACGACTAGCAAGCCTCCTTCTCCTCCCGACCCCGTTCATCCTTACCCCTCCAACTCCGCTTTCCGCATCAAGCACCACCGGCTTCGTTTGCGAAATCTCGCAAGATCTCCTGTGCACCGTAATCCCTTTCCTCCCCCTACTCTGCACTCCTCAGAGACGCACTGGCGACAGCGCCCCCGGACCCCGGGGTCCGCCATCATCCGTCCCGCGTCACCTGTTCCCCTCCGTCTTCTCGGATTCTGTTCAAAGCGCGCGGCACCTTAAAGGAGGCAAGATGAAGGCACTGGGAGGGGGGACTCAATTTCTGAGTAAAGACGGAAACAGATCTTATTCACTTCGTTATGACGTTTACTGGTATTTTTATGATTACTTAATAAAATTTTCATGCAAAAAAATATAATAGGCTTCCTTCTTAGGAGCATCTGTTTTTCCATAAATTTATACTGGAGTCACCTTAGATAATCAATTTTAACCCGATTTGAGCTATACCTCTCGGTGTCCATACCTCCTCCTATTTTTCTTTCATTCAATGTCCTTAGGTGGTTCAAATCGCTGAGCAATAAATGCTCCAACGGTGACGTTTTACTCTTCTGTGCCTATCATTTAATGTTCTCCTCCATATCACCTCATTGCGCACCTGTCTAAGCAGTTTCACTTATTTATTTGTAATCATGTTAAAATCTTACTAAATATCCTACTTCTTTCTACAACATCGTCGATGATTCTCATCCATGCAAAACAATATTCCACACAAGGCGCTTAGCGATGCTCCTCAATCGGATTGGAAATTTTGATTTCCGTTGACATACTATATTCCTTGTAATTTCTTTTGTTCAACTACAATTCCATGTTATTCTACACACTATCACACACTAAAAACTTCTTACCTGCGGTCTACACACTTAGCGTGGAGTGAAGGCTCATACTTTCTGGTAACACTTAGAGATGTATTGCCGGGAGCCTTAATAAATGCTCCCAGTTGCCTCAACCAATCCAGAGATGGAAAAAAGACAAAAAAAATTCCTGCCGACTAATTGGTAGCGATTCACTGGGATATTTGTCCTGCCCAGCAGTGGCAGATGCAAGGCTTCCGCGGTCGGTCGTCATCTCACGAAATCCTTGCATAGTGGAATTGATAGCAGAAGCAGCAAAGAAGAAAAAAGAAAATCAAACTGGTTAGAATATGGACTTGTATTGTTAAGGACAGGGAAATTAGAAAGTATAACTCGCGGGCCATAGAGAAGAAATTTAGCTATATTTTAATGTAGAGTGAGACGAGATGTAAAACAAGCGGAGAATCGAGGAAAGATAGGGTAATAAATAGTGGGAAGAAAATGAGAAAGCAAAATAAGGCAGTACTATTGAACAAAATGTCAAGAAGACACGTAGCAAACAAAGAGTGTGTAAGAGATAGTATATTATGAAAAAAAGGTAAAAAGTTGAACGAACGAACTTGGGTATTAAACAGGTCTATCATTTAAGAAGTAACCAAAGGAAAAAATAATTAGAGTGAATACAAAATCAAATAGGAATAAATAAATTGCCTGCGTCTACAAAGAAAATATTTGAAAATGATGAAAGAATGGAGCGAGGTGGTCAGTGATGGGGTGGATAGAATTGAGGTAGGGAGCTGCGTTTTAGTGATAAGGAACGACGACGGGGAGAAAGTGATGATTTTTGCGGGAGATAGGGTTAAGTCATAATGAGTATTCATTTTAAACAACACAGTAGGCGTAGGCAGGTTTACTTTAGTAATGGTCAGATTTTCTTTTGGGCAAGGCTAAGTTAGGTGGGGGGGTCCAAGGTTCTGTCCCTCCAAAACTGCCTTAAACTCCGGTTTAAAAATACAAGATGTTACCTATTCTATAATCCTCTCCCCAAAAATAAATAAACATTTACTTTTTTTCCCATCGCTCAAATTTTTTATTTCACTCACATAAAATTTGCTTCTACATAATTTTCCAAGCTACAATATTTTACATCAGAGATTTTTGATCCTCGGAAAATGTGAAAACGAGGAGACACCATGAATCCTCAAGTTCAATGAAATTATCATGAATAATTGATGGTAATTACAGTTTTTAACAAAATTAAACTTAATTTCATGTGATGGTGTAATAAAAAAAGATATAAAAATAAAATTGAATGGATTAAAAGCTGAGAGAGTAGTTCCATGAAAGTCAGTTTAGGATCGAAACATATGAAAAGAATAAGAGTGAATTTACAGGTCAATATGGATTTCTGTAAATTGAACATTAAGAGAATCGCTCTGATAGGTGACGGATTTTACATCATTTATTTCCATTTTTACCGGTAGACCAAATAAAACAGTCTGCAGTTAGAGAATATAATTAAATATTATTTTATTACAATGAATTAGAGCGAACTTGCCTTAATATAAACCAAGGTCACAAACAAGCTCACCTCACCATTACTGTTCTTCACAGTTCATTTTCCGATCACGCAACATGTCGCCACCTGGCCGGCGCTTTTCTTAATGTGGGGAATCTAACTCACCGTGCTAAAATTCCTGAAGTGCCAACTGTGCGCTCCACGAGTGTTAAGCATTGGACGGAAAATTCATCAGAGGCAATATTCTAATTGTTTTCTCCCGGACTTTATCTTGCAAAATTACAATCCTATTAATGGACTCGGGAAATATGGAAGTATTCAGAAAGACTATGCTCGGTAAACGAAAAATTTGTTTTCGTAAAATTCCATTTACTTCTACCGTGCGTGGGGGATTCTTTTATAGAATCGCTGAGAACAACAAGTCGATCTTTTTATTTATAACTCTTTGTGACTTAATTAATTTCCTCTTTACATAAATAAATGTTCCCTCCGTGATGGTGCGGTGGAGAAAACTCAGTAAAAATACCTCCCTATCATCTTTACTGCATCCAAAAACTTGATATTTTAAATTGCACTAAACCGTAAATAGCCAACTTTAGGACTTCAACTTCCAATTAAAAGGATTTTGTGTATAAAAACAAAGAATTTTAAAAGTATTTACGTCCAAAAGGGGGGAAACCCCGAATCGGGAGACATGATTAGAACCCATGACCTCTGAGTAAGCAGGTGAGGACGTTCCAACTCCACCTCAGGGGCCAAGTATCTTACCGTCCTGGTTCAAGATACTTTCCCATGTAGGTTTCAAATCCATATTTGTGATTACCTAGCGGCATTATTTTTCAATTGAATAAGGGCAAAAAATGACGAAAGCTTCAAATTATGGATAAATAAATAAAGATGAGAGAAAGTAATTGGACATTTCGTTAGATGCGATAATATTCTGAAGTATCTAACTGAAGAAACATATAATGGAAGAAAAATAGTGAACTCCTTGCATCACAGGGAAGAACATGAAGTCAACAGAAAAAAAATTTAGCGGAACACTGAAAATGAATTGGAAACCCTCGTATCTCAACTGCAATTTCAATGCCGATGATCATGTTTCGTCATCTCAATGATTTGATTGGTGGTTGATTTTCTTTTACAATTTCATCATCAAGGGATGACTCACTCTTATCTTCTCCAAAGGGAGCAAAGAATAATATTATTCCTTCATTATTGCTTCGCGTACGAGTTATTCATGTTTCCGCACTCCAACTTGCTACAAGGAACTTTTCTTTCTCTAAGGCACTTATCCTCGGCTAATGAGGTTCCATTCATGTATTCTGAATTCAGCAGATCTAATAGCACTCTAAGCATTTCCCCGTAATACAACATGGCCTGGGGAAACCTCTGGCAAATGAAGCAGGAACATTCCTTGCCCTGATGTAGCTCCTTTAAATATAACATCAAATGGATGCATACCAATATATGAGTCACAAAATTAATGTCCAAGTAATTGCAAGATGCATGGCATTTAAAGTTTTTCGTTAAAACTAAATCAAAGCACTGAAAAAAGCAACGGAATAACTTCTATTTGAACAAAAACTGCAAGTGGCATTAGTCGTTATTTAAGGTTCACTTCAAATGATATAAATGTAATACTTGGTAATTTCACCCACATTTATTGACTTCGGTAAACTTAAAGAAATCTGTATGAATTCAGGAAAATGAAAAATGTAAGTCATAGCTGAGAAAAGCATGAGATGTGGAAGAACAATAAGGCGCTTCTCATTGGAATTAACATGCGGACGCTTGAAATTTTAGTCGAAAATCGTTAAAACATCATGAACAAAGCATGAATTTATAAGGAAGAGATGATGACTCCACTCGAGCAAACAGTCGATACTTAGATGTGCAAATAGAATTTGTACAAAGCGCAGTTATTTCATAAGGTTATGGGTTTAAAGTAGTATTTATTTTAATTTTGGAAGACAATGGGAGAGAGACATACTTAGAGATTTTTTTCGTGGGTCGTGGCTATTATTTTCTCTCCAATCATGAATGTTAGGCAGTGATTTTGGCACTTCCTTAAGCAGTGCTTTTGGAGATTCAAAAGCATCAGGAAATCTACTTATCCCTAATAAAAAGAATGGAGATTCATCGAAAAACGTTGGTACACCACACCATAGTTATCAGCCGTATATCTGGTTCGGTAAGATAGACCTCACTTAGTGCTATGCCCAACGATGTGTGAAAGGCACACATTAGGGTTGGGCGACCAGTTCATTTTACTGTGCCGCCAATTGCTTCCCAGGAAGAACTGGTACTAAAAAATTAAACAGCTTGGCTGAAGCTAA
Organism: Hetaerina americana; assembly: GCF_022747635.1. Lineage (NCBI taxonomy): Eukaryota > Metazoa > Arthropoda > Insecta > Odonata > Calopterygidae > Hetaerina > Hetaerina americana. Next base: position 90,868,676 of record NW_027286763.1, read on the forward strand.
GAATGCCAAGAGGGGTCCACGGGAATCGACCCCGAACCCTTTGATCATCTGTCAAAAGCTCAAACCAAGACCCAAGAATTCTCATTACATAAACTATTTCAAATTGGTGGAATCACCGTAATAAAGAATGCTGAAAACAGATTTCTCGGTAAATTTAGCACAGAATTGACTATTAAAGAATAAAGTGCTAGAAAACTGGAAAGTTACTGATGAATTTTTCATGAAATTTTAATTTTTATTCGATAAATGGGCTAAGTAATGCCATTATTTTCCCTCTAACCTGAATAATTTTACTTTTTTTCTTTTACTGCCTTCAATTGATTGAGCTTTTAACCCAAACTTTATCGATATTAAATATATTTTAAAACCGAAGCCAGGAAATGTTTGGCTTCCCTCAAGGGAGATAAACAGGAATATAGAACCTGTGCTGAGAAACACCGTGCATATAAAAGAATAGAAAAACACGAAAGTAAAAATGGATGGATACACTACTATGGAATATATGAATATTGATGCGAAAATAACTAAACATTGGGTGTTGCCTTCCCTCAGATGAAGCATTGGAAAACAAATCTCAACAATTAAATAACTTAATCTTTTCAGTAAAGAGGATTTGCTAGCCTTACTGAAATTTTAAATTGTATCTTTTCTGTGACGGAAAGGCCATTAATTTGGTGAAAATTACAACTTTATGCCTAAAATAGTTCATGTATGTAGGTATTATTTGTGTTTTAAACGAATGGGTTATATTTACGCCAAGTTTCGTGTAGCAATGCTAATTTGAACCCATTCTCTATAACAGAATACCCACAGGTCGGATGATGAGTTCAAATTTGAATAAAAATACCATTAGGAAGTAAAAGATTTAGCAAATTCGCATATTAAAACACAGTGAATTTTTTATGTAAATTTAATTTAAGAAGTAAAATCATGTAAAAGCTAGGATCAGAATTGGGTTATCAGTGGTCAAACAGTTAACCAAATGTAAGTAGGGCAACTAGACCTAATAGAGATAACTGACTAACACTGATAGGGATATTTTTTTTGCTTAATGTAAATCACTGTTAATCATTTTTTCAAAGAAAATTGTTTTTTGTGACACTGAAATAATATAAAACATATCTAAAATCTATTCATAATGTACATGTATCATCCATTTAAAGTATTAAATATTCTTGTAGTATCCAATTCATTCATCAATCTATCCTCCCAATCTAAATCTATTCACCCAAGATTTCGAGATTTGATGGTAAAGATTTTTGCAATTTCACTTTACAAAAGTTAGGATTAGAATTCTTAAAAATACGATCTTGGGAAAACTAGAGTCATCTTTGGCGTTTCTTACCATTTAACTGACTAATGATTAAAATTCCCTCACTTTTAGGGAAATTCTGCTTAACGAGGTAATAAAATTACCCACCTAATATTAGAATTAATAAACAGCACTCATGCCCATGGAAAACTGACCTTATTTCATTGACCTTGCCCTTTTAAGACGATTAATTACATGTATCAATGCCAAAAAATATGGATCCGAGGCAATTATGCTCTCGTAGAAACAGAAAATGAGTAAGAGGGGTAAAAATCCGAGCAGAAAGTAGAGTGTAATGGAGAAATTTTAAAGCAAGTTGGTAGAATTGGCAGCTGAGGAAGGAATCTCTTTCATGATGCCCCGACGTGATACACCCAAAGGAAACTACATAAGATGAGGCAAGATGTTAATCGTTTTAAGTGGAGGATGTGACAGCGTGTTAAATGAATCTGTTAGCCTGAGAGTGAAGGAAGAGAGGATGAGTGGTAGATAGGTCGTGAGATGGAGCTTCCGCTCTAGTGGGAGAGCGCGCTGCTTGAGTAGGTTGATGAGGATAACGAGGAACGAAAATATGTTCTTAGTGCACACATTTTGCTTCGCGACGAGCATCTTACGAGTCAGTATTTTTGACTTCCTATAGTTGCCAAATTTAACGTCATGATTTTCATACATATTTCAAGCTCAAGCGAAATGCTCCATGAGAGGATTTTAAATAAAAAAATAAAGCATAAACATTCTGTTTCAGAGAGAATCAAGGAGACATCAGACGAGAGCCTACTACTTTCTTCGGATGTCATCTAGCAACTCTACTGTTCCGGTGGTCCAGGTGACGAGGAAGACACACCGTCGTGCCAGCTCCTTCGGAGACTTCATGTCCACGAAGGGAATTACACAGCGTGGGAATAATCGTCCGCAGGGCAAAGAACCTCCGGCTGTCTTGCCGGGGGTATCTAAGCCTTCGGCAAATTCATCATCAGGTGTTGAAGCCTTGGCTCTCAGCCCGTCGCAGTGCTTGGAGGAGGCGAAGGCCCGAAGTGGGACAACGGAGGCAACAGCAGACCTCGGCCCTTTACAGGGCCAGGTGGTGAAAGACACCGCAGGCGGCGTCAAGCGGAAGAAGGCATCTGGAAGGAACCAGAAGCCAGAAGATTCCGCGGTTACGCGGATGCCGAATCTTGAAGGAGACGATAGGGCGGAGCGTGCGCTGAGCACAGAGGAGGGGGAAGGCGACGACGGATTTACCTTGGTTTCTTCCAAGAGGAAGAAAAGGAAACCGCTTCTGACGAACGACGCAGCCGTCCCGGAAGCCACACCTCTACCGGCACCGGCACCTAAGACGCTGCGACCACCGCCTATCGTCGTCTATGGGGTCACCGACGTCCAGGGACTGATTGACCAGCTGTCGGGCGACATAGGTGATGCTTTTGGCTTGGAAGTTCGAAGAGCTTCCATCCGGATCATAACCTCCAACAGAGAGGGGCATGAAAAGGCACTCTCCTTGCTGCAGAGCAAGAAAATCCAACACCACTCGCAGCCCATTGAAAGGGTGCCAGGGATGAAGCTGTTCATCAAGGGCATCTCTCGATGGATAGCAGTGGAAAAGGTATCCGAGGGACTCAGATCCCTCGGATACGAAATTCGTAGCGTACGTCGCCTTACGGTCACGGAGGACGGAAAACCGGTCCCAATAGATCGCCACGTAGCGAACGTGGTAAAGACTCCATCGGCCATCGCCCCCGGGGACATCCGCCAGCTCTGCCACTGCTACGTCACTGTGGAGCGTTACCGTGGAGACAGAGGTCCACTCCAGTGCAGCAACTGCATGCGGTTTGGACATATCGGCATAGCTTGCTGGTGTGCGAAACGCTGCATGCGCTGTGCTGGAGCACACGCAGTGGAGGAATGCTCCCGAGGAAGGGGAGATGAGGCCATCTGTGCGAACTGCGGAGGACCTCATGCGGCCGTCTCTCGCCGGTGTCCCGCCTTTCAGGAGGCTGAGCGGCGACAACACGCCAACGCACGCAAGCCAGCACCAGGGAAGCAGGCGCCCAAGAAACCGGCAGCGGAACCGGGAGAAAAACCATTCCGACAAGTCGATCACGCTACAACCTACGGAGCAATCCTGAAGGGCCCTTCTAAGGACAAGGTTCAGGCTGTCTCCGGAGAAGAGGGGAACATGGAGGTGGATATCACAGATCCACCCAGGGATGCTGAGGCGGTCCGAGAACCACCACCAGCGCCAGCCGTAGGAGAGGCCAACAAGGGGAACTTGTCACCCCCCGACAGCCTCCCTCCGAAGGAAGAGACCCTTCCTTTTTCTTCCGAAGGGAAGAAGAAGAAAAAGAAGCAGAAGAAGAAATCCCCGATCACCACCGGGGAAGAAGGAAAAGCCATTACGAAGCCAACCCAGAGGGCGCTTGGGAACACCCTCCGAACGGCAAGTGAAGAAGGCGAAAAACCAAGGCAGCAACAGGAAAAACGGAGAGAGGGGACATCAACTGATAAGTCTCCAGTTTCCGCAGAGTCCTCGCTGACACCAGACAGAGAGGACCAGGAATTATGGCAGACCATTGCCGTTATTGCATGCACCTTGAAGAAACTCGTCACCTCGACGCAGGGCAAACTTCTCCTCTCACTCCTGGAAGAGCTGGTGCGCAGCAGGATCGGAAATTCAACCAACCATGGCTGAACGACCCGTCCTGCTTGCGCAATGGAACGCCAACGGAATTCTTCGCCGACGCGAGGAATTACGGGCGTTCCTCCAGGAGAAGGGAGCCATAGTCGCTGCTGTCAATGAGACGCACCTTCGGCCAACGGACGCCTGGAGGTTACCTGGCTGGACCATCTATAGGGCGGACAGGGATCCCAGGCGACAACGACTTAGAGCATCAGGAGGTGCGGCCATCCTCGTCCACAGGTCCATCGAGCACCGAGCATGTAGAGAGATTTCTCACCCGCATGCGGAGGCTGTTTCGGTGGACGTACGGACAAGAGGAGGATGGCTCCGGGTCTCATCTCTGTATTTCCCACCCGGGAAACCTTGGGATCCGGATCTCATCCAGTACCTTGCCGGGGACAGCGGACCATCGGTCATCTTGGGGGACCTGAATGCCAAGCATGCTACTTGGAATTCACGGTCCTCGAACCCGAGAGGAGAATCCCTGCGTCAGCTAGCAGATGCAAAAGGCCTAACCATCTTAGGACCGGCGATACCCACGCACGAACGAGGGGACGTTTTAGACATTGCGATTGCTCATAATGTAAGGACGTCCCTGAGTTTGTACACATGCGTGGAACTGTCGTCGGACCACAACCCGATCATCCTAGCAGTGGGGAGCCGAATCCCAGTGCTGTCTTCCACCCGGCGATTGGATCTGTCGTCGGCCGATTGGAGCAGTTTCCGCAACATCATCGCTGAGGAGCTGCCAAGAGAGCCACTGGAGCCGACTTCACCGGAGATGGCCGATCAAATGGTCAGCCACCTCACCTCTGCAGTAGACGGCGCAATGAAGGCCTCGATACCGCTAAAGGAACAACGGAACTCGTATCTTAGGGTTCCACTTCCAGCGGCGGTTAGAGGCCTCATTGCGCGGCGAAACAACGTGCGGCGCCAATGGCAGAAATATCGTACAGCGGATGTGAGAAGGCAGCTCTCAGAGCTCAACGTTGCGGTACAGGATGCCCTCCGGGAGGTCCGATCGGACCACTGGGAGGCGCATCTGCGGGAGGAGCTCCTTTCGGAAGACGGCAACGAGGACCTGCCGTCGGTGTGGAAGATATGCCGGAGGCTGCGGGCTCCTCAAAGACTGGACCCGATTATTACCGACGGAGACAGAGAGGCACGATCTCCCATGGAGAAGGCGGAACTGCTCGCTGATCACTTGGTCTGCAGCTTTTCACCCAATCCTGGGAATTCCGCTTCTGCCGAGATTGAAGAAGAAATCGAGGCGTTTGAAAGAGCCGGAGACGCCGGTCTGAAAGACGCCTCGGAAATTCCGAGATTCGACGAGAAGGACGTCAAAGAGGCAATACGTCGCCTCCGCACGAGGAAGGCCCCCGGAAGCGACAACATTCCCAATGTGGTCATTCGGGAGCTTCCAAAGGCGGCGGTGAAGTACCTGACAAAGCTCCTAAATGGCTGTGTCAGGATTTTCTACTTCCCGACCACTTGGAGAAGAGCGAGAATCGTCTGCCTGCCGAAGTCGCAGAAATTGGAGGCTGGTCCCGGAGAATTCCGGCCTATCTCCTTGCTCGACGGCTTCGGTAAGATATTCGAGCGACTGCTGCAACGGCCGCTGACTGATTTCGTCCGGGAGAATGACATCCTCCCGGAGGAGCAGTTTGGTTTCCGTGCGCAGCATTCCACAGTCCATCAGCTGGTGCGAACGGCGGATTTCATCACGGACAGCTTCAACAGGAATAGGGCGGTTGCTGGGGCCTTCTTCGACGTCAGTAAGGCGTTCGATCGCGTCTGGCATCCGGCTCTCTTGTTGAAGATGAGACGACTCCATTTCCCACCTTGGATTGTTCGGATGGTTCACTCCTATTTGAGAGACAGGACATTCACCGTGCAATGGCTCGGGGCGAATTCAGGGGTGCGTCGGATCTCCGCCGGCGTGCCCCAGGGATCAGTCCTCGGACCACTGCTTTACAATATCTACTCCCACGACATTCCAACTCCACGTGGGAACCTCGAGATCCTGTCTCTCTATGCCGACGACACGGCCCTCTTGTGCTGCTCCTGGCAGAAGGTGACCGCGGTGCGAAGACTGCAGAGCGCTGTGGCGGATCTCCTAGAATGGTACCGCCGATGGCGCTTTGCTGTTAACGCACAGAAGACGAAGGCGATCATCTTCCATCCGGGAAATGGTCGGCCGCCAGGAGTGAACCTAACTGTGAATGGAGTCGCCCTACCGTGGGAATCCGAAGTTACCTACCTCGGAGTGCTGATGGACCGGAAACTCCTTTGGAACGCCCAAGCGCTTCGTGTACGCAGAAAGGCATTCGCGGCGCTTAGTCGGCTCCGGCCGATTATCCGCCCGCCGGTCCTGAGTATGGACACGAAGCGTAGACTGTACCAAGCGTGCGTGCTGCCTGTCATCACGTACGCTGCTCCGGTATGGTCAGGAGTGTCGCGAACGAGTCTCGCTCAAATTCAGGTGGTGCAGAATTCTGCTCTTCGTGACATCATGTCACGCGGTCGTTACGCCCGCGTTTCCGAGATGCACGAGGACGGAAAGCTGGAAACCCTGGACGTCCTTCTGCCTAGAATATCTGGGAAATTCTTCAGAAAAGCGGCAGAAGCGGAAGTAAAACTGATTCGCCGGGTTGGCGACATAAGGGTCTGGCCATGGGACCGCTACAAGCGCCCCATAGCATCCCAAGACGAGCAGGACACCCTTCCGGCAAAGAAGAAGCCAAGGCTGCTCTGAGCGGGAATAAATCAAACGACTGACAACGCAGAAGAATTCTTCCCGCCTTAGTAGCCTTGGAGGCTGGAAAAGGCGCGGTGTAAGGGCTACGCAAGAGCCCTTGCAAGCAACTGCTCTCTTCATTCTGTTTCCACGATATAGCTCCAATTATTATGAAAGTGCTTGAGAGTCATGTTTGGGCAAATTATTGCACAAAGAGTACATTAACATCAACTGCGATAATTCGAAATGGTTTTCAACGAGTAAAATTTCGTCATTCAAGTTCATATTGTCAGTGTTGGTCTTCTATTACAATGTATGCCGAATTGTTGTTATAACTAAGCGTTATTTATTATTTAGAGTGCTAGCATAGTTTTTTCAAACGAGTACACTAAACACGTTCGCCAATCTACGCGTACACTATTTCAAATATCCTTATTTCGCACCTAAATCTTAATTATCAAATCCGTAGTTTAATGTACGCATATATATATATATATATATATATATATATATATATATATATATATATATATATATATATATATAAATAAATAAATAAATAAATATATATATATATATATATATATATAAAATTTATATATATATATATATATATAAAATTTATATATATATATATATATATATATATAATATACTCTATATATACTCTATCTATCACACCATTATACTACTCATCACTACTATAGCATCTACTCACTGCTCTAAATCTGATACCATACAATGCGCCCTTGCATTTTTTCGAAATGCTGTTTACAGAAGACTGAGCATCCTGGTCCTTCCAAGGGTCAGATTGCATTTATTAAAACAACCATCGATTTACAATAAATCTAGCGTCAATATTTTTTAGAACATTTCATAACTAGGCCACTGTCATAATCTTTTCAACATATTTTAACCAATCATTGCAATTTTTATTAATTTTGGTTCGTCGATGCGGCAAATCAAGTTGCCAAAGGGTACTTTAATGCACTGAAAAAAAAGTCCGTAAATAATCCCAATACTTATACACTCTCTTTGTTGCGTAATTTTTGTTTATGTATAATTCCTGGCAGATATTTAATATTAAATAATTTCTCTGGCAATTTATAGTAAAGATTTATATGAAATCCGAAGGTTTAATATGGAAAAAATGACACTGTGTACATCGACAACCAATGTGATGCTATGAAAAATTCAGATATCTAAAATTTGCACAAATAGGATTTATTTTAGAATCTGTGAAATAGCTCTGGGGAAAAAATTTAATATAGAGATTATGCAAACTCAGTCGTAATAATTGGCCCTAGAAATATTAGCGCAAAAATATCTCGAAAAAAACAGCACAGTAATTAGTCACGTCATTTATATTCCACCAAAAAAATCTTGGATCGATTTCTTTTTTCAAGAATATTCAATTTACAATTTAAATGCTTTCCAAAAATTTAAACCCTTATATATATCTATATTGACTGGCGATTTCAAAACATTATGGTTACCATGTAAATCTACAGTTTCATCTAATCTTCTGTAAAATGTAAACGTCCATTTACATAATTACATCAATACCTTTTCAATAATTCATCTAGGAGCTTTATTCATTAGGGAGGGGATATGAAGGGAATGTACACCGCTAATAATGAGACGGTGGCAAAGGTTATGAAGCATAAAATGTGAAAGGAAAGTCTAAATTGCAATCGTATTTATATCATGCCCGCTTTCTTAAGGAACTGATTTTGAACGAATTAGGTAGACGAATAGACACTGCTATTTCCTGCTTGATTACCTCACGATATTCTAAAGAGATGAATCGTCAATACACACCCCACCCACGCTGGGCTTGTACTTGGCATATTTTCCGAAATATATAATTTGTCTTTCTTAAAATTTACCTGAATAATACATGGTTCCCATTTATTGGCTCATTATATGCAGTAATAATTTGAAAGAATACGAGGAAAATATTCAACTTCCGCCCAATTTGTCATCAGAAAAAAATATTTTTCTTTTTCATTCACTTTTCCCACTAACTACGACTCAGGAAATACCATGCCTACCTTCGCAGGGTGCAGTTTCTTTGCTTTATCGTCATCTCCTGTTGAATTAAATTAATATTTAAAGACGAATTAGCCAAACTATCTAGACCCAAAAGTCAAGGAAATGCGTACATATCCCATAGTACAGCTCAGCAAATGAGGCATTGAGAAGCTTAGAGAACAAACGGTTTATTTCCATTCCGTTAAAAGATGGCACCATGTATGAAATACCGAAGCATCTACAACTAACATATCCACGAAGTGTGGATAATTTCTTTTTTTTTAAGTAGTCTGGTCACCTGCTTTTAACCGGGTATTATTTATGATCCTGAGGGTAAATGGCCGGCAAAAATTTTTCAAAAATTTTAACCTTACTATCGGTCTCCTACGCTGAAGGATGTTTCTTCTTGTAGTGAGAGGGAGTGTAATTTCCACCATTCTAACGAAATGCAATCCCCGGAATTTTCCACTCACCACTCCCAACTGACAATGCCATTTATGTTTCTATGCTATCTTAACTCGACTTTCTTTTTTTATCTAAGAATATGTAGCTCGTGTTCATTCTTTTCGTCAGCATTTCTGTTGTTCCCAACAGTCTTTTGGTATTAGTTTTTTAAGTTCTGGCTTCTGCACTAGTAGGTCCGTCCCAAAGGTAGTAGAACTGAGCCCATTAAAAAATATTTACTGCCATAATTGATACATTCACTCAAAAGCCTTTGAAGTTGCACAAATGTGCGTCCACACACCGCTGTCAGCGGGTTTTCCACGCCTCGTACCCATTCTGGAAGGCGGCGCCCGGAATGCTGCTAAGCTCTCAAGTCACGGCATGTTGTAACGCTTCCACCGAACCGTGGTGACGTCCTTCAAGCATGGATTTGAGGTGGGAGAAGAAGATGAAATCTGTTTCAACGTTAGGGGTGTAGGGTGGCTGAGGCATGGTCTAGAAGCTCTTGGCAGATCCGTGAACGAGTTTCCTTTAGTACGTTCGAGAGCACTCGCGGCACCAACTTCGCAAACACCTTTCTCATACTCACGTGTTCGGTTACAAGTCGATGCACATCACTTTAAGGCATGCGAAGTTCAACAGAAAATGTGCGAACACATAATCTGCGATTCCTTTCCGACAAAGTCTTCACTGTTGCAAGTTTTTTGTCATTTTTTTGAGGTCGATAGACGTACTGAATAATCGGCGTCTTCAACATCTTCTCTACCCTTCCGAGAGCTCTTACGCTACTAAAAAGCACCCGATCTACTCAAGGCGGGTTATTACCACAAGCTGCCTTGAACGTGCTATGGGTCCCTTTCCCAGTTTTGCCCAGTTTCACGCAAATGTTTGGGAGTTAATGCGAAGATTGAAGGCTAATAATACGAAGGGTGATCATTTTTAGCGTGTCCTGTTATAATTAATCATATTTTGATTGATTAGTTTGGAATTTAAATACAATGTTTATCATTTAAAATTTTGAATGTGTTATTTATATTACATTCCTTGTGTAGAATTATAAACTTAGAAACATGCAAGTTTATATCCTCTTCGTCATAAAAACGTTTACGTTTTATTTACGAGACAGTACAGAGTACACATACCTTAAATTATTTTTGTTGCAGAACTGATGGATTTCTTTTCTTTATATTCATGTTTCATGGTTATGTTTTCCATCTTGTAAATACTCTTGTGTTGGAGTCTACACTCTTTTGTCTGTTATCCATCTTTGCTCAAAACGAAGCAGATTTAGGAAATAATGAGAATTGTCATTCACCTTCTTATTTGACGCTGGACTGCATTATTTCTGTCTCTTAGGGATGAGGATGTTTTTTAAATTATAAATTAAAGTCATAGGATTCAAAGTAAAATAAAAAAGAAAAGTTATCATCCTAGAAAATTTATTTCATCTCTTACTTCGATTACTCGCGATTAGTATAATGTTCGATTATTCGCGAATAGTGTAATGTTTTGATGAAATCGACTCCCGTAAACTATAATAACGTTCACTAAAAAATTTTAACCTATTTTAAATTGAAATATGTTTTTTTAATAATATAAATAATATCCCAATATACATTTCAGTTTAATCTTCTAATCGATTTTTCAGGGTGTGAGAGGATTAGGGAATATTTCTGCCCAATCCGATTGCCTATGGATCCGAAAGGTTATTCTATCTTTAATTGAGTAAAGTAAGATCGAGTGGCGATTATTCAATTCGCAAATTTATACATTTTTAACATATTAATTTTTTAATGCAAAAATTGGTGATTAACTTATAACACAATATTTCGGATTCGTTGTGGTAAATTTCATCAATACTATTTCGCTGTTCAATGGTGTTTATTATCTCTCTCTCTCTCTTCTTAAGCAGCATTTATGCATTGGCCCCGCCATTTGTACCTTTACTTTAAATTGATGGGCAATTACTATGTTACCAGTTGACTTTCTTTTCACATACCATTTTTGTGATTGAGTGTTTCCCTCAATATTTATTTTAATTGGCAGGAGTAAATCACCGTCTGACTAATAGTCAGGTGCATCATCACAAATGTGATCTAAGACATTAATTTAATCTTCACATGTCTCGATTTCAAAAGTTTCTGATGACTAGTGACAAGTAATTCAACAAGTTTATTAAATCGCATAGCTGGAATAAGTTCGTTATATGAGACACCTGTTCATATTTGTGCCAGTAAAATTTTTCCACAATAATTATAAATAATTCCCAATGAATTATTAGTAACATTAATTAGAATGATTAGTTAAACATGCAATAAATAATTGAGTATTTAAGGATAGAAACGGAGGTGGGGATAAGTGGCAATGAGGGGATAATGAATGTTCGAGAGGATAAAGCTATCGAGCTTTGCAGGAGAAGAATGTGGTAATAGTTAAGACCCAATTAAAGAGTCATTAAAGGCGTAAATATTGGTGTAAATGTCGGAAAGAACATAGAAACAAATAGTTTGTATCATGGCTTGGCAAACGTTTTAGAAACAGCGTCATCAAATTACACTGATTTCCGGAGGCGAATGAAAATTGGGACACAATGTACGATATTTGATAACCATTTCGGTTATAAAATATTATGCATTATAAATTCGTAAAACATTAGAAGAGGCAGTCTGCTGGACTGAAACACTCAAGTTTCAACGGGAGTAAAATAAGAGAAATGTAAAAAATGGACAAACATCTATGCTGAAGGGGATTGAACTCTGGAGAAAAGGTAGTGAGGCCATTAAATGGGAAAGAAACAACAGGATTGATTAAGACTATGAGGGATAGAAGAGAAAAAGAGAGTGAAGAAGCTAAATATGGATATGCTACACGGAGGTTCTTCCTGAGTGATGAATTTGGCCAAAAGTCGTCGTTCGACTATTATTAATGCCCACCCTTAAAGGAAAACCTAGCAAAAGGGAGAAATACAGGACAATAAGTTTAATATCCCTCGTAAGGTAATAATGAAGATCATTAACGAAATGATGAAGGGGAAGGTAAATAATTATCTAGCAGAGAATCCGTGCGTGTTCAAGAAAAACTGAGGTATGGTTATCGAGAGAGCAGTAGGGAAGTTGATAGAAAGGATATAGAATGCAATCAGGATGTGATTGCTTCCACCATGTATTTCGCTAAGCCGTTGGCATAATGGCATAGGTTTGGAATTAGAATCAATATAAATAAAACGAAGATAGTGAGATTATCCACGAATAGCTAAACTTAGCTTAGATAAGTTAAGCATTAAAATTAGAGCTTATAAACGAGAGAAGGTAGACCGGTTAGCCTATGCGGTTAATGTTCTCGCCTAAAATACTCAAAGTAGTAAGGTAAGGGCATTATAGGAGGAATTTTGCTGAAAAGAGAAGTATTTCTTAATAGGAGGGAGTTGACGCCAAACACCTGGAGTTAGGATTTAAAGATGAGATTAGTGTTCCTGCTATACGGAGTTTTTTATAGTTCAGAAACTCGGTCGTTGAGACAGGAATGTAGGCGTCCATTAGAAGCTCTGAAGAATAGGGTGTGGAGAAGAACGGAAAAAGTTAGTCGGAATAAGCAACAAACGAATAAGTTCTTTGTGTGTTGGGAGATGGGTGTTGGAAGAAATTTAAAGGAGGCGTAATATTTGGGTAATGGATATTTTGATTAGCGATGAAATGGAGGAAGCTTTATTAGGCAAACTAGGTAAATTAGTTACATGATGTGGCAATGGTTACTATGCGGTTGTTTAAGGCGTACAGAAAGGGTTAATTAATCGTTTATTTATCTATTACATGATTCGCTTAAACTTTGTGGCCGGCGTGTGGGAGACAAAAAAAGTACGAACCTCTACAAAAGCCAGAAGTTTTAAGATTTTATCACGAGCAAAATAAGCTCAAATTTAACGTTTTATATAAACACAACGAAAAAATAAAACTCACCGTTCCAGTGAGCTACGTTTGCTCTCCGTGTTCTGAACGCAGAGCAGCCTGCCACCTGTTGGGAAGAGGAGACACTGCGACGGTATATCAGAGGGGGTGAAATTTGAATTGCGCGCGCGCGTCTAAGGACAATAAAACTCGTTCAAACTCTAAAAACCATGCACACCATTAATAATGTCCAATTAGTCGCCGGCATCTGTGTTTATATTGTTTCATTCTCATGGACTCCGTCGGAGCCCATATTTTGATGGTAAGTTAAGCGAAGTTAATAAGAAATATATTGGGTGGTAAATATATGATAATATAAATAAATGAATGTTCTTTAAAAATGAATTGAATTCTTTATGAAGTGTATGTTAGTTATATATCTTTTTGTTAATTGGCTATCCCACTTAGAGACTAATAAATTTAAGAATTTTAATAAATGAACAAAATGACATTTATCATGATGATAATATCCAAACAATCGATTAAAAATTATTGAACTATTAAAACAATTGAAAAATGAAGAATATGAAAATTATTGATATAAAATACGCCATTAATGTTTTGGGTTTCACCCACATGCGAAAATAATCACACTTTAATACCATTCATATGCTTCCAAAAATTATAGAAGGAATATTTATAATAGATTGCATTTTGACTCAATATTAATTTGGAAGAAGGTTTGATTAACTCAAATGTATACGTTCCTAGGAGTGGATGCGTATTTGGACCGTAACTTGGTTCTAACCAAATGCAATCCCTAAGAGGTAGAATGTTAAATAAAGAAAAAAAGTTTAATACTGAGGCTGCAACGGAAGGAAATGCCTGTATGAAAAAAAACCAAAGGGGCACTAAGCGATAATCTGAATGAGTATTTTGATGCTTCAAAATTGGAGTAAAGATGAATACAAAGTTAAATGAGATATGAAGGGTTTGTAGGATACTTCGGCAACGGAAAATATGAATTAAGAAAAATATGGTGCAGAGCTAGAACGATTAGGAGGAAGGAAGAGAGAAGTATATAAAAGAATAGTAAGATGGCAATGCGTAAATGATGTACAGAAGCACATAGGTAAATAAATACTCATACTTGTAAATAATACCTTCAAGGTATCAGAGTTTTAGGAAAAGTAGAAGGTAAAATATGGTAATATAAGATTAGAGAAATAAAAGGAGTCTCAGATCTAGGAAAAAGAGAGCTATATCGAACATACAAGATAAGATAGGCGAGCTATTAATTGAGGTGGAAGAGATTCCATCAGGGTGGGCAGAATGCGCAGAAGATTTTTTCCGGTAAAGACATCATTCGAGGTATTTTAAATGCAGAAAGGGAATAAGATTTAGAGGCTGTTATTCTGAATCATGGATCTAACTTCTGATGAAAAAATAGCAATCCAAAATGGAATTGAAAAAGTCATGAGAAACAGATAATACCGCTGACCCTGCCTAAAGTGCTTAGGAGCAAATCAAAAGGCAGTCATTTTTATTTAAAACAGCATTTACAATATAGGAAATCGTCCCGAAGCATAATCATAAGTAGTTAATCTGACTACCATACCATAGAAACGAATAAATGCTGTATGTATCTCAGGAGCGTATGGCGTTAAAATGCATTTTACATGTGGAAAAGGTAATATTGAGGAGCAGCAACAAAAAATTGCACAACAGTGCAAAACTACCTATTCTAAATTTGGGCTTAGAATAGTTAGCTTAGCATGTGATTACAATCCAATAACGAGAACATAGATCTAGAGAGAACTTATATCGTAAGTAGTACTTACAATCATAGTGTCTTTCTGTTTCGGGGGTATCAAAAAGAAGTTCTATACAATAGAGGTAATGAATCTAAAAATAACATAGCTGCATATGAGTACACTATAGGGATAGAAGTATAACAGAATCTTGTATATGCAATCAATTGCGCAAGTAAATGTGACAGAGGGTGAAATAGGATGGGTAGGATAGTGAAATTCGGTTTGCGCTAATCGCGATCCTAAGGATAACCAAGAGAAAGTATGCATGACCATCTCCAAAATATTATTTGCAAATAGATATTTCGTGGGCTACTGAAGAGCAAAAGACGTTGATACAAGTTATGTGAAGGAAGATATATTTCGGAATTCAACATCTCATGACATGTATTAAATACGTAAAAAAATTAAAATACGAGGGAAATAATAATGAAAAGATGCATAATAAGGCTTATGTAGGAAGTCAACTACGCCACCGCTATTGTGAGAGTTACGAGTTAAGGTAATCGATTAGGAGACGAAAAATATGAATGATCGGAAAAATACCTGTCTTCGTCTTTTTAAAACCTAAATGATTAAACTAAGATATTTTAAAGGAGAATATTTTATTTTCTCAGGTTTTTGAGGCCTTTGGTATAGCCAACAAAATATTCACGAAAAATAAGGATAATATTTTTGGATTGTCTTTACTAAATCAACTCCAGAGCGTGTAGTTATGAATTCAGAATGAACGGTACTTAGTTTACTAGCACTTAAGCTGAACCATGGAGATTAAGACAAGAAATGGGATAAAGTTTTATGAAAACTTACTGCCGCCTTATTGGACGAGAGGGTACGCCACAGAAAATGATTGAAAACACATGCGTAACTATTTTGACCGACCTGAATGCTTAAAACACTTAATGCCTTCACATACCATGCCATCGGCGTTGGCTCATTCTTCGGGTTCCCAAATACTTTTCTTGAAACTGACTTAATGAAAACGTTATCTCTTCCCGCCTCAGGGTACCTCCGTCGTAAGGCCTCAAATCCCTCTCTCCACACTCCTCCGCATTCCCCCTCCTCCTCCTCCACTCTCCCAATCCACCGAAGAATATTTCCCGCCCCCCAGCCCACACCCACACTCCCAACCCAAGACCCAGCTTCCATCCTGGCTCCGAACCACTGAACACCCCTCCCCCAAAAACCTCGCCCACCTCATCTCGCGCGGATCGGGGGCCCAGTGAGCCCTGTCCCACCAAATTTCCCCCTCCCCCCGTGCCAAATGAGTTATAGCTTGTCCAAAAATTTTCGAAGAAATTCCTTTTTATCGAGTTCGCTGAGCGCCATAGGTGAAGTCCTGCATACCCAAAGACTCAATTACACTCTTCGGAGACTGCCGCCTTCGCGGAGTTGAAAAGGTGGCTGCGGTGGTGGACGGGTTCGGAGAGATTAAAGGGGGTAGGGAATTTGCGGCGAGCACGCGAGGGGAGTGAGGAGAGGGTTGAAGGTGGAAAGGGGAGGGTCCTGGCCACTCAAGGATCTCTTAAACTTACAGAAAGGACGGAGTTGAGGGAGGTTCCCGCACGGAGCCATTCGGTGACGGGGGTGAACGGTGGCCTTCGATGAGAAAGGAAGGCTGGGTTGAGGGTTTTTTGATATTGGCCGAGATGTTGAGTTAAGGGGTTTACCCCCTCACCTCACCACGGGCCGCTGGGGCGTGGAGCAGGGAGGCTGGTAAGGAGAACGGGCTTTTTTTATCGGAGGAACCGGGTGGGGCGGAGGGACAGAAGAAAGGGCTCGTTCTTCCAGGGCTACCTGAGGAGGGAGTGAGGTCTCAACTTTGTGCTGTGATTGAAGAATGAATCGATGAGCGTTTATCACGCTCCGTTGGCACTGATGATGAAGCAGCCCTTCGGCGTTCGAATTCCAAACTTTCCTCAAGGGGAAAAGAAGAAGGCGATGAGAGGGGGACAGTGAGAGAGCGGTATGGTGAGACCGTGAGGCCGGGAGTGGGAACTATCTCAAAAGCGTGTCGGTCCTCGCAAAAGTTTCGGGGCCCGGCTACTGTTCTTTAAAGGACCTGGACGTGAATTTTAACCACGTCCCTACTCCTCCGATGAGTGTCTTTTGTGGGGACCAATTTTTCTTATCCCTTTTCCGGAGTCTCGTATCGGACAGGTTGCGACATGGGGAGGGTGAGGGAGACTCATGCCAAGCGTGCGATAAAAACCTTAGCCCAGCTGGTGAGTAGGTATGCATAGCCACCGAGTAAGGTTTAGATTGCCTGATAAAGTTCACGTATGTGTTTGGTCGGGGAGAAGTTTGAGGATCGAGTTGTAGGCTCTGAGCCCCTGACTATCCGTGTCTAGCGTTTAAATGTAGTCAAAGCGCAGGCTTGCCAATCTGTCCTCTTTAGCGGTTTTTAACACTTTGAATAACTTATAATCGTCCTTTACTTGGAATCATTTCCTCAGGACGGACTTTATAAACTTATGTAATTCCCGTTCAGTCATTAATAGAGGAAAACCTTGACTGACGTAAAATGGCAGGAGATTTGAGTAAACACCTTCTCAATTCCGCTAAACTTCCTCCAACGTTTATTTTCCCTGAGACTGGCTATTATTTCACAAAGATAGCCTATATTCATAGAATTTTTTCTGTGCACTTAACTCTTCTTTGGGGTAGCCTCTTTTTCAGTAGCCTTCAGCAGGCTATCCTTTGCCTTCCAATGACTATATGCAACGACCATCAATTTTTCACCATTTTTCGTTTGTGTTTTACTTTGTAAACGCTTCTAGATGACTTCTCAAAATTTTCATTGAATTTCTCGATCCGTTTATTCAGCCGTTACCGTTTTCTCCTCTCTAACAACATATCTTCTTATTCAGCTCTCTTTTTATTACTACGGTCATTTTCCGCATTCGTTAAGAATCAAGCACCATTTATGTATTTTACGAAGTATGTTCTTATTTATAGGACTATATTTTGTCTGCTAGTAGATTGTTTGGTTAGGGAATGAAATTTCAGTTTCTTTTAGTTTCAATTACTACATGCCACATACTGCGAAGTAAACTAGGCGTAAAAATGTTAACATTCATCTCAATATTTTTTTATCATTTTTTTACAATAATTATTCTAATATTAATTTTTTATATTGTTTCTGTATAGAAGCTGGGTTCCATTCCTTTCTCAAAAAGACATTGATTGTAATAATTGTAACAGGTAGTCACAATTAATTATTACAATCAATAAATTACCTAAGTAAACTGTAGAGTTCTGCACTAACTGGAATTTTCGAATGCCTTCACCAAATTCACAAGCAAGATGAAAGCTCACCGACATTTTCCCATCCTTTTCGCTGCTAGATAATCAGATTTTGTCGTAAGGAAAGAAGAGAATTTTGCCTAGGGGTAAAGCGAGTGCTCAAAGAGATAATCCTTTCCTTTACTAGTCAATGTAAAACTTTTATTATGCGAACTTGTAATTAACATCAACTGAGAGATTAATTGAAAACTTCATAAGCAGATGATTATGCAATTAAACTCTTGTTTAATTTCAAACCAAATTGATCCAACGCATTTGTAGTCAATTTACTAAATCTGTTAAACCACAGGCAACATACACAAGCCAATGAGAGTTGCAATTTTCAAGTTTTCAAAGGTTTCTTTGACGGTTCTGTACAATAGCTCTACAATATTCACAAAAAATCAGTTACTTTAATTGTGTAGTAAAATATTAATGCATTTGACCTAAGGTATGTTCATCAATCTCAATAATTCTGAAGTGGTAGACTGATATTCGAATATTTTTATTTTGACGTCAGAGTTTAACGATTTTTTTCAAAATTTTAATCCGTCCAACTGAAATCGAACAATTGATTATTAACTAATTTCAAAGAACATATGTTACATAGAATTATACAATTTCAAATTACCATTATATTATGACTCAGCTTAATTATCCCTGGATATAAAAATCCTTAAACAATATAACTCTACTTTTTTATAGATGAAACATTGATGACTTGCTGCTATGAATGCTAGACAATGCCTATTTGAGATGGCTTATGCCGTTCATTTAGTTTGTTGCTGTTGACATTTCACAGGAGCACTGATTTTTAAGCTGAATAAATAATTAATAAAAATCGTTCACCAGGAACGAATTAAAAATGTTGAATACAAAGCAAACAAGTATTTATAAAATTAATAAAAAATTACTTTCTCTATTAATTTATTTCTTAAAATGGCGAAATATCCAGTAGAATGCATTTGAATTACTGATGATATTTCAGCATTTGGGTTTTAATTTGCGTATGCTGCCATATATGCTGTAATGATTGGTCATCCATTGAGTGATATAGTTTGGGATTTTATTTATTTTTTAAAGACTTTTAAAATAAGAGTCTCATCCTGCACCACTGCCGTGATTGCATAGGTGTTTCCTCCTGTAACATTTCCTCAAGAGTAGCTAAGGCTGAAAATGCAACCAAGTGATT
>NW_027286763.1:91488151-91765651 GCF_022747635.1 Hetaerina americana
CAATATTTAAAACAAAATATTTCTCTTAAAAGTAAACTAAAGAGTTCAAAATTAAGGCAGCACGACTTGTGGTTATGGAAAGGTAGGTAGAGCTGTAGGTTAACGGGCAGAAAAAGTATGAACATTATCAGTGCCAGGATATGGATTCTTATATTAATTAATTTTAAATGCATATCGAAAACCAAATGAATATAAAGGAAGCATAGTATCACGATAATATTAGTTTGGAATTTATTAAAGACAATCCACACCCTCCTGAACACGCTGAATACTCATCACTACAAAACTACTTCAATGAGTTAGTGCTCCAAATAATGCTCACCCATTGTCGCGTCATTGAAGGGTCTAGTTATTACCACAGTAATCAACCCGAAGATTGGATATCTAGGTGATGGTAGAGATCATCCAATACTAAGCCCGACGGCGTGTGAAATCCACACATCAGAGGTAGGGGGGAGCAATTCCTAAACTTTTGCCGTTTACGATTTCCCAGAAATACCCTCTGGACTAGAAACTCTATTAAAAGTCCTTAAATTACAATATAATGATCGGAATGCAGTGACTAATGAACTGAGAGAGGTTATTTGATGTACTTCTTAATGGCCAATAAAAATTACTCTTAAAAAAATAAAGATTGAACTGATTAGAAGTAAAACAAGATTTTTGCGTGAAATATGCATAAAAAATACTCGATATATTGTTAATTGCAAAGATATTCCAATGAAAAATATACCTGGGCCAATAATTGATATGATAATCATAAAAAAATATGTGGAAAATGTAATTGAATTTCTTATAGATTAAAAGGTCACCGAAAAACAACGATAAAAAATTATAAATTATAAAAGGCACATACTTTTTTAGTATAATTTAGTGCCTCAAACGTTTATCGTATTTCCGGTGAATAGTAGTGAGCATGATAACAATTTGCTGGATACATTTCATTTACCTCATCATGACTTGCTTATTATCATTGATACTTATCAACTTATGCCGAAAAAACTTCCTTCGAAGAACCAGATAATGACGATAAATCATATTTAAGTTTGCTCAAAATATATGCAGAAATCCCCAAGATTCGCAGGTCCACGGTGTACATGAAGAACTTTTCTAGAGAGAAGGATTGATAGTAAGGGCAATTTCACTCATATCTGGCTAGCTGCTATAAAAAATATAAATGAAAACGTGTCTGATTTCATTAAGCACATACCTAAGTGAATGAATCAGTCAAAATCATATACGATTAGCCTTCACAAATTAAATGATAAATATATTTTCAGTCGCTGTTTCAAGTAATGTCATCAAAGTTCAATTAAAAGCAAACCAAGGCAGATTCTACTTCAAGTGGACAAGTAGGAGACAGCAAAAAAATACGTTTTTATTCATTTTAAACTAAAAAGCATATCTCCATTTTAAAAACTATAATGTCTGAAATGATAAGTAAAGGTGGTAATTAATATGTTTGGCTCGCTTTTGGTAGTTTTTTTTACGAAGAAAAAGACTAACAGCACGTTTTCCTTGCAGTTGGAAGATTTTGCATATCCTAGGACATTACCAGTCGATGTAACTAAAATTGAAGACATTATATATCACTGTGGGAAACGAAAGAAATCACAAGCTCTTCCGAGGGCAGCAAATCTCTCTCAGGCACGATACCCCTCTTTGCTTCTGTCTTATTTGGACTAAACAAAACTCATCGCACAAAGAGCGAAAGACTATGAGACCTTAAAAAAGACGGCAGGATGGCTCGTAAAAGCAAAAAAAAATACTAGAAATAAAAAATGGACCCCACGCTGCCCTGAGTTTTGTGGGACCCAGGCCGACGCACCCGCTCCAAGCATATACAGCGATTGGGCCGGTGTCGCGTTTCACGGGCACCATCGTCGCCATAGACTCCGGCTCCCCTTCGGTCTCAGGGGAGAAAAATAGTCGGGGGAGAGGGCCGGCGGCGACGTGCAACGGACCCCCCAAATATAAAAAAGGAAAACAATGAACGCAGAAATTTTACCGAAAATATTTTTTCTTCGAAAGAAGAATAGAAGGGTTGGTGGGCGGGTTGGGTACGGTTCTTACAAGCATGAAAGTGGGGGAAGGGGGATAGGCGTGTGTCGGTGGGGGAAGGGGAGTGAGGGAGGAAGAGGGTCCAATGATTGCCTCTTCCTGTATGGGCGATCCATCCCCTCCCACCTTCTCTCCAACTATCCCCACCCCTTCCCCCTCCTATCTTTTTCCCACTGGATAAACTCTCACCCCTCACTCGCCCCCTCAATATATTCCCTTCCCGCAGAGGGCAGCACCCGACCCGTAAGCACCGCGGGGGACCCAGACGGTGACCCTTAACGCCCCCGCCGGCCCCGTGCGACGCCAATATAACCCTCTCATCGTCGCCTCAATTCACCCTCTCGAAAAAAATTCCTCACCCTCAACGTTTTTCGGTCAGCTGCCCACCCCTACCGAGTGGACCAAACCCCTTTAGTCGAAGATGGATTTTTTGGGGGTCGTCGATTGTGTATTTGAGGGTTGGTGTGGGCAAGAGAATAAAAAGGGTCCCCCGCTCTCTTTCTCTCTCCCTCTCCAGGGAAGTCCCAGCATGCGTGGAGCGGAGTGAAGAATACACCTCTCCTACCCCTTCATTCCACGCCCTGTTTTACTTGCCCTTTTTCTAAGTCAGATTAAATCATCTGCTGTCTGTCATCTATAACAGTGTTCGCGGTATATTTTATTACGGAAATCACCTTTGTACTGCAAAATCATTGAATAGGTCATGCTTCGGTTCTTTAAACATATGTTCTAAAAACATCTTTCGCTAATAATAAGACACACTGTACCGTAAGTCATCGTAACTTAAACTAAGTATTTTTCCATACCGTTTTTTTCATATCTAGAAGGATATTTATATATTTATTGAAATAATCCCTTTGTCGAAATCAATTTTACAAATTTCAAAGAAGAAAATATAAAACGTTTCACACGACTTTTATGGGATGACAAAAGTCATCCAAGAAACCAATGAAGGTTAAAATGTTACCCTATGTAAAGGAAAACCACCAAGTCATTCCAGTGACTTAGGACTTATTTTAACTGGAATAAAGGAATCTTAAGTCAAAATTAATATTTTAAAGGGAAACCACGGCAAATAACAGTAAAGAATTAGAAAACATAATTCGACCCCAAGTAATTTGTTAAAAATCAAATTGCAAATATCTAGTTCATCGAAAAAGAGTCTTATATAAGTCAAAAAATTAAAATAAAGTATGTAAAGAACTGATAGTTATTTAATAAAATTTATAGATATAACTATTTTCCTCCGATTGGTCAGGCACATTGCACGCATTATTTTACTTAATGCCTATTTTTTCATTCCCACTTTAAATCAAACCTAGCTTAGCACTCCATTCGATTCTATCAATTAATTCACATCTTTACAATGCCCCGCAACATGCTGCAAGGGCGTTTGGCGGGGCATGTTAGGTCAAGAAGCACAATTTCTTCTAAATAGTCATTTAGAAGTACTTCACTATGGTAGAACTAAATGCTAACTGTCTTTAGCATTAAACTGATAGAAGAAATTCAATATTCAGCATAGGTTAGTGTTCATGCACACCATCATCAAGAGGCTGAGAGAAATACAGATGGAAATATTACAAAACATGAAATAGATGAAATAGCATCGGATGGAATTACATGAGGTTCAGATAAGTGAGAATTATTGCTTCAATAAGAATGTACTAGTGGGGAGCGAAGTCTATACCCATGGGATCTTAAAGGGGGGAATAATCCTCTCTATCGTTCAGTCCTTTTCAATGGAAGTAATAAAAAAACCATAAGAAGCTGGAAGGCAAACCCCTGATCAAAAGAAAATTAAATTATGTGGCATGGTGTAGAGCGCCTTACGGAAATTTAGTGAGAGCGATAATTTTTGTTAAATATATTAGCAGATAAAAAATAATTAATGAAACTGAGCACAATAGGATGGTCCAGAGCACAAAATATTTAGTTAGAGAAGTTAAAGACTCGTTCTCCCTTGTGGTAGAAACTCCTTACTTCTTACAAAATGACAATAAAAAAACCATAAACACAGTAATCAACCTTAAGGTCGGTTTGGTAGGCAGTGTTAGAGTTCACCCAGGACTAAGACCGACGGCGTGTTAAATTCACACATCAGGGTAGGGGGGCCAGTTCCTTTCCCTGTGCCGGTTATGGCTTCCCAGGAAGATTTGGTACCCCGAACTCACATAGCTTGGGTGGAGCCTAGAGTACCCAGAGTGGCTTACCTGGGAACGAACCCAGGCCCTCCGGTCTGTAGGCCAACGCTCTACCCATGGACTAACTCGACCCATAACATAACAATATACAAGTATATATTTAGTACCAACGAATTATCTGAAATGAGCTAAATTAGTAGTCAATAATGCGCCTGACTTTCTTCCATGATGATTTGTAGCCTTAATAAACATAAACAAATTAACATTATAAATGACAAATACAAGTCACTAGAAACTCTACCAAAGACAAATTAGTTGAAATCCGGAAGCCGAAAAAAATGTGATGATAAAAAATGAAATTATGCGCGCATATCACTTTACGGGAGTACAGGGTTCAGTGAGATCTTTAAATATTCCACCATCGATTCAACCGACTGAATATATGTATGCGATGTAGAAGGGATCGAGATGGTGCGGGGGCTAACGTACTGGCTTCCCACCCTGAGGGCGCGGGTTCAAATCCCGGCGGTGTTGAATATTTTTCAGAGGTATCTCGATCCCTACTTGAGGTGCTTTGTGGAGGGCACTTTGAGTGAGTACGGCGTCCGTCGGATGGGACGTTAAGCTGCGGACCCCTTGGCGCCTTTCGTAAAGAGTAGGCTAATGCCGACGCCGGGTTTCTCTCCACCCTTCATCCTTTCCTGTCCATCCCCTATGGCGCAAATGACCTTAGCTGTCGGTCGCCTCCCCTCAAAACTACTACTACTACTGCGATGTAGAATTCAAAGTTTTTTGATTTAACTGTCATTAAAAGATGCAAATTTAAATTATTTTCATTCCTAGTGAGTCCTTATGGGAAAACTTATATAGTATGTGCAATAATTGTATTTGTGCATGCTTAATAAAGCACGATTTCGGTTAAATAAAATAAAAGAAGATCTTTGCAATGAAACCCAATGGAACATATTTTTCGTTTACTTTACGAAAATAATGAAATATCTATGCAAACACATTTTGATGATTTAAGTGTTAAGTTGACAAACTACTGATAATCCTAATAGAGGACGTATTTAAACTACTTGTACTTAGTTTCATAATAATCAAACAAATGATTGTGGAAGGAAATACAGGGGGGTAGGGGGTCATGAACAAGAGCAGTTGGAACAGTATCTTCGACCAACCTGGTTCAGTAGTGATATAAGAAGAAGAATTGCGTCAGGCAAAAAAGTTTTCACGTGGAAGGAATTGATGTTAGGGATACTGTCAAGATGTTTACAAAAGACTTTGTATTAAAACTTTGATATTCAGCGTGTTTTTTTGTGCGGCGTAGGCATGACCATTGAAGCAAGATGATAGGCGTAAATTGAAGATTATGAAATGTGGATGGGATGAAAAACGTGAATTGGATAGAGAGGAAAAAGAGGATGTGCTAGGCATGGTGCGATAGGAGAAGGGATTGTTGGGAGAAATCCAAAGGAGGCAGGAACGATGGATGCAGGGCGTTTTGACTGGCGATGGTATGATGAAGATTGCAGTAGAGGGGAGAACTTTAGGCAAGTGAGGAAGGGGTAGGAATAGGATAAGCATGCTGAACAGAATGAAGGAGCATCGAAATTGAATTAGGATTTATTGTAGGGTTAAATTTTAGGTTGTTTTGTTGGGAGAGGCAAAGAATTTCATCATTGAAGCGTTGAGTCCGTGGTAATCCAAAGCCTACTTTAAACGGTAGAATTCCTTCAGAAAATAACATTAAGTTATATTCCCCGGGTCTTATACTCACGTGAAGAGAATGAATGCTCTTGAGCAGTAATAGTATGTATATGCGATAAGCTGTTGGCTTATAATTTATGTAAATCCAGCGGTAGATGTACAGGCATGAAGTCGACCTAATGTTATTTTCCCTAGGAATCGTATTTTCATGATTTCCTGAAAAGATAATATACCCATTTTTATGAACTGAATTTCCATCCATACCATTGAATCTTTATTTGTCCATTTTTTTGTTTATTTTCATACATTCTCTAAACACATAAAGTGAAATATGTGATACATACTTATAGTTTATGGTTACTTTCTTCGTGTTCCTTTTGCAACTCGTATTTTTATGAGGAAAATTTTAATTCGAGAAATTGATTTTAATCTGCTGTAGAAGGTGTGCATGCTACTCCATTGATTACCTATTTAACGCTTTCCATGTTTGAATTTTGCATGCAAAGGTAATAACTTATCAAGAGAAAATGGGTAAACTATATATTTATTTCAATATTTATATATTTTTTAGCGTTAACTCCAGTTAAGCTTGTTTCTTATACCTCCTCCCCCTACCCTATAAACTAGGAATTTACTTTTAACAATTGCTGACTCTAAAAGTTTTCCGAACGATTCCATAGCCCAGCATACGACAGCTAGAACGAAATCTGTCCTCGCTTAAAGCATGAAATCATCTAGAGTAATCCCTAAATGTCTTGCTTAATGCCAAAATGAATTCACTCACATCACCAGCTTATCTTCGAAAACCACGTAGAAAAGAGGAGAGTCATCCAAGGCTGGGTTGCTACCCAATCACACGCATAGCCTCAGAAAAAGCCTAAAGGTACTCATGCACCGCATCCATCTTTCACCATACATGCCCGGGAAGGGTGGGGGACGGATTGGCCCCTGATCTTGTGTGCTCAGGGTGAGTGAGGGTAACAGGGTGTGCCACCCTGCCGGCTGGCTGCCCAAGGAGAGGGCCTAGCCGAGGAAAAAAACGGCCGTGCGCTGGACGCTTCGAAGGGTTCGGTTGAGGTAAATGTGCGAGAGAGGGGATGGCCGCATCGACTCACTCCCTTCCTTGTCCTCCCATTTAATACACACAGCCTCGCCACCCGACGATCTCCAAATCTCTATCCTCCTCGCCACTCTCCCTCCTCCTCACTCCCGCGCCCATCCTCGTCTCTACCCCACCGCTCTTCCCGTGCCCTCGGCCCTCCCCTCGCCTCTCCGCCTTTCCTCTTCCCGCAACACTTCAAACACTATTCGTGTGACTGGGAAAAGAGCATATATCGCGGCGCAACTGTTTGAGTGCAGGAAATCCCCGGTCAGATCCTCCCTCACCCCTCCGCTCCCTCCCCTTGCCATTCCTTCCCCGCGAAGCTCCGTTCCATTTTTTCCCCCCCTTCATGCACACGCCGAGGGCCCTTTTACTCAGCCACCGCAACCACTTTAGCGCATGAAAAAAATATATTCCTTGATGTCCACGATTCCCACCGCACACCCCCGCGCCGCCGATATCCCAGACCCCCTCCGGCCCGCGTCTGTCCCGCAATCACCCGCCCTATCCACTCCCCCACCACGGCGCCCTCCGCATCCACGCACATTATGCCTCTCTCCCTTTGCCCGCTTCAGCATCCCACTATCCCTCCCGAATCGGCATCCCCGTCCCTCCCCTCTTATCGCTCCTTTTAACTGCAGATTACGAAATCCTAAAACGGATGGATATGTTTCCAGACAGGATAGAGAAGAGCACTACTGAAAATTCCAAAGTTAATTTTATTAAACAATCAAAATTCGAAGTCATGATATTGCTCCAGTGCACCATTACCATGCATATCGATCATGCGAGATCACGTGAAAACGTGCAAGATGATGAGAGATCATGTCATACCACGTATTCTAGATGCTGACTTGATGATGCCGTATATCAGTGGCACCATGGCTCTATTAAAAAAAGTGGTGTGGAATTTACAGTGTTGCCGTTTTTAATTCTTTGAAGACAAAATAATGCCACGTAATAAAGCCTTAAATTATTTCTAATGTATGCTAATTACTTTACTTTCTATAATGCTCGCTGAATTAGTCAAAAGGCGAGCTAAAAGTAAAGACAAAAGAAGGCATAAAATTTAGATAGTTTCTTTTGATAAAATAAATATACCAGGTACACATATTTCGCGTAAAGGGTCACGCGTCATAGGTCTGTGACATCGTTAACCGCAGTCCCCTTAATGAAGTTTTCCCGGGTCTTCCACCAAGTCAGGGGTTTCATGTTCGTCGACGTTTCGAAGTTCGACTCAAGCATCGTCCAATCCAGTGGAAGACACGAGAAAACTTCATTGACCTTATACGCCGGGAAAGCACTAGATCATACTGGAGTCTCATTGTTTCCGGGATAAAACTGAAAAAAATTGGCTAAACATAAGGTGCGTATCTGAAGCCCAGAAATTTCTGGTAAAGTGAGAGAAACATCCCTCCCT
This sequence comes from Hetaerina americana, assembly GCF_022747635.1. Classification (NCBI taxonomy): domain Eukaryota; kingdom Metazoa; phylum Arthropoda; class Insecta; order Odonata; family Calopterygidae; genus Hetaerina; species Hetaerina americana. The sequence goes on from NW_027286763.1 coordinate 91,496,589, forward strand.
TAACCACAGATATATACATTTTACACACTAATGACCGAATATTTCTGTGAACTTCAGCATCGACTATTAAAGTAATCTTCAGGTCGATGTGCATCACTGGCGATAAGAAGTAGTTAAAACGAACTGCTAAATGTACAACGGATAATTTATGAAGGGAAATTTTCAAAAATGCCCGTGTTGTATTGTATTTCCTCACCATTTCAAATGTCTTTTGATCAACCTCTGAACAATAGAAGAATGAAAACCATTATGTTTTGGCAACTAACTCATTTTACGGTAAGTTAGGTTTTTGGATGGACCCCGACTGGACACTCCTACATTCCTTAACCTCGCCTAACAAGACAAAACCTGACACCCCACATAAAAATAAACTGTTCTTCAATTCTTCATAAATTCTATCTCCCTTAATTCCGACCAACAACCCTATCTTTTCCCTACCCCTGCTTTGCTTGCCTAACATCCTCCCAACCACCACAGTCTTCAGCACTCAATCGCAAATCAAAACGCTCTGCATCCATCTTTCCTGCCTTCTTTGAATTTTTTTCTCAAGAAACTCTATTCTCCCCCAAAATGGCTAGTAATTTTTTGCATGATTTCCTATCCGTTTATTTTAATTTGTCCATTCTTCTCCATACTCACATTTTAAAAGCCACCCACATCCACCAATCACCTAGCTTTAACAAATAGGTTTCCAGACAGTTCAAAATCACGATCCATACTCAATTCCCAGTAGTATTTCCTTAACCTCCTCACTCAGCGTCCCTGTCCTCAATTTCCACCTTTTTGCGTAAGCTTCTTTGCCTAACGTAAACCTTCTTCCTCTATTCGTAATACTGAGACATCTTAGTATAGGACACCTACAAGATATGTAAGCTTTTTCTCCTGCTCTAGCTTTTATTCAATATTTATAGAGTTAAAAGAAGGTACACAATAATTTATGCAACAAAATGATAAAAAGGAAAAACATGCATCATATTTGTATTTTCTATTTGAAAGCAGAGATAAATTATCCAGGGGCCCAGATCTGTACAATAAATATTGATGGCAAACGGCATACGGAAATATTTTCGCAAAGAATTGCCCTGTGAGCAATGGTCTCTTATTTTACTTCTAAATCCATATTGTTCATTGGTAAAGGAATAACATGCATCTGTTTATATCAATCGAAATAACATAAAGAGATGTACGTCAGGATCTAACTATAGGATACATTCTTGTGGTATCAACATTTGTAAAAAACGCCGTTGTATTTTGTAGGCTCGGGTTGAAAAAGGGTCTAAAGTGCCTCGGTTTGAATGCTGGCTGTGATCGAAATGTTCATAGGTGCTCCGATCCTTACTTGGGTGCCATGTGGAGAGCAAATTAAGTGGTGTACGCCCTCCTTCGCAAGGGACGTTAAATATTTGAGATTTTGTGGCGCCATTTGTCCAGAGTTAGCTAATGCCGACAGCAGGTTGTTCAGTATCCTTCGCTCATTCCCTGGGAATCCTATTTCTACTGTATTACCCACCTATCTATCCTTAATGGTGCAAATTTCAGCTGTTGGTCACCTATCTTAATTACTACTAAAGCCCTCCGTAAATTTTTAAATTGTATACCAGTGCACATTTTGTTAATTTTCCATAATGGAGAGATACTATTAAAAAGGATCAGGGTATTTACAAAATGTTTAATACCCAGTATTCTTAGCTCAAATACAACAGTGGTACCCTGCAAGTATGCACCAGCATTTAAATTTAAATCACGGTAAATATTGGTTAAAGAGAACAAGGGTTCAAGAATTGTGATAACTTTTCGTTTTTTTCTTTGATTCCATTGATTGATTTTGTTAGAATAGTCAATGCCGTCCTCAGAGGAATGAGCAATATGGATTTAAGCTTTAAAAAGTAATGATTTTACGGACAACGAATACTAAAACGATTAACCGAACAGTTTTCTTATGGAAATAGTGAAGTAGATATTACATTTCCATTTAAGCAACTCATAAAATAACCACTGGGGGTGAATTAAGGATGTCCATTTCTGTGTTAGCTCTTAAACACCTAAGAAACCTCAGCATATGTATTTTCCACCATTAGCAACATGTGCAACAATAGATTATATAGGCATTTCATATTAAGAGGTCAAAAATGTATAGCATCTAGTAATAATAGCACTATAAGTGTCAAGCTAGTATCTGCTCTAAGATTTTAAAACTACGTGATATCCTTTCCTGTGGGCTTTTTGCTGTTTCAGCACGCTTCATTTCCACTATCAATTTTTTTAGCCCTAATAATCAACCAGTAGGCTGGTTTTAAATTTGAGGGTAGAGGCCACCTTGAGGAATAGTTCTACTCTTAGGGTAAGTACTAATGGCAATGAAGTGTGAGCGAAATAATCAATATAAACTCCTAAATTTATGAGTGGATATTTGCAGATAAACGCACGTATCGGGGTGGATAAACTAGACTCAATTGATATTTATAAGTAAGAAATCAGATAATTTCCAAGGTATTCCCGTGTGAAAAAGTACCAAAGGTAATCATTCCCAATCTGTTTTATCTGAGGTGAAAAACAATCCTGCAAATGTATTATGCAGTAGTCAAGAATTAGAAGAAGACAAGACGTTATGGACAAATACAGACTAACTTGTTTCTATTCATATATATTTGGCAATATTATCCACATCGCAAATAGGTATTTAAATAAGGACGGAGTAGGGTTAGGAAATATAAGAGCACAATGAAGTTTATTTTAGGGAAATGCTTTTGGAAAAGAAAAAGCATGTTCTTGGGGAATAACTTTGAATAACATTTACAAATGAGTAATTAAGTCCGTCGCCTGTTCCTTTAATTGCTAAAACAACATCAGCAATTTACGTGGTAAATTAGCTGCATCTCTCAAAGCATAAAAGCTATTCATATAGACACTATTCCCACTATCACCACAAAATTACCACTACAATGCATACTGTCACAAAAGAGCAAGTTAAATAACACGCGTAGTTGTTCAAAACCAATAGATTTATTTAGTTAAGGAAGTGATTAGAACACCCGACCTACAACTGAGATACACAGCGTTCGAATTCCGGTCAAGTAAATAATTTAAATTGGCAAATTTTCTTAATAACCTATTATTTCGTTTTATGACGAATATTTAAAGAGAGCTTGAATCAACTGATAATGTTCGCCATTGCAGTACTCAGTTAATCCTAGCCCGTTTCTCTTCCATACATGTTAATGGCTCAATCTAGAGGGATGAGTGCGGGTAAGGGGGTTGAGACGCGGATGGGATGCCGCCCGCAGGACGAGCAGGGAGGTGGGGGGGACGCAAAGTGGAATGGGGTGTAGAGAGAGGCCCAGACCTCTCGGGAACGGCGACCCAATCCACCGCCGCGCGGGAGGCGAAGCGGGGCCGGCGAAGGGTGACCAATAATGGTGACTCCTCTCCTCCCGTCCCCCTTCCCTAGCAACCGTAACCGATTCCCGTCCCCAAGCCCCCCTCCCGTCAGCCCTTTTCCAGAAGAAGAACGATCATCCACCGCTCCCGAATCCCCTTTCCCCCGGCCAGGTCCCCTGCTCTCCCGTCGCGGTCCTCACATACGCTGATTTCCTGTCGCCACGGCTCGCCCCTCGCAGGCCCCTCATATCCCGTGTCCGCGCCATCTCTGCCCCCCCCCCTACAGAGGTCCCCCTGGCGGCCCCCACCGACACCTTCTACTACGCCCCCTTCGAAAGGCCTCCCTGCCATGCCCCCTTCCCCACTCTCCCTTCATCAGTCACAATATCGCCCGCTTCCTCTCTCCCACGAAGAGGGTAACTCGGTGTCCCTGGCCACCCACCGGCTCAAACCTCACGCCCCCCCATCCCCCAATAAAGTCTCCTCCACGCTTAGCGCCACGATTTTCCATAACTCTCATTTCCAAGCACCCTTAAACTAATCTGATGGAAAATTGTGTATTAGTTTTAAAGCTTTAACAAAAGCGTCGTAGGAGTGAACGAGGGGACCATATAGCTGCTAATTTGGGAGGACAGCACGAAAAATTTAGATATGTGTCCATCAGATATTGTGCACAAAGTTCTTCAACCAAGAATATTAAAAAAACAGCTAGTCCGATTCCCTAGTAGGCCGAATAATGATAAGGAAGAATCAGTAGAATTTTGAAAATATATGCTAATAGATATTGCCTTTGCATCAGAAATCATCATTATATTAGCAGAAAGAAAATCATAAGCTACTATTTAAAAATAAATGCAGTGTAATTTTTGCAATGGAATCAAATATTAAATTATTGGTACAAAACAATACTTGTTTTCTAATTCATTTGATTTTAGCTGAACAATTTCAGCGATCTGCCAAATATCTCTATTGCCTGAGACAGTATCTCGAATTTTATTTTCCCAAAGAAGAGAGTAAAAAATATTCTTAAGCAAAACTTACGCCCCGCCATTACAATGTTGAAATGTTGACCTTTACGCATGATGCATTGGAGCATTTTAATTAATTCTCCTGGGAGTGAGATCTTTTTATCGATGGCATTCCATTAATTAATGGATTGAATTGGATGGCACCTAACAACTGGTATACAAGTGTACTATCATCAGATGACGACTGTGCCGTCAAAACGCCATATGGGAGTGTCCTTTCTATGTGTTTCTGTGATTTAAAAATCTATATCAGTTTTTTCATATATATTTGTGCGTCGCCGAAGAGCGTTCCATTTCAAAGATATATAAATAAATAAATATATACATATATTATATATATTTGTATATATATGTATATATATAGATGTATATGTACATATATATATATATATATATATATATATATATATACACACACACACACAATACTTTGGCTATACGTAAACAGCTGATTAATTTAATTAACTTTACAGATGATCAAGCTATAATCAAGTAAAGGATATTAGTGACTATGATTATTTTACAGAAAATGTTTATTATGAATTCCTACTACGAGAAAACTTATGTAATAGAATTCTTAAGAATTGGGATGTCTAAGGTCAACATTAAAGGAGGAAGAAATCAACATGAGCAGGCGGAAAATATCTCATTTTTGGGCAGCAATGCCGAGAAACACGAGGGAAGTGGTTCAGGCGTTACGGATATAAGAATAGGGCTGGCGAAAGAAGGGAATTGATGACAAACACACAAAGTAAAGAGGTAGAAAAAAATTAATAAATACTAACATAAAATGTGGAACAGTTTGAATCCGAAACTTGGTCGTTGAAACAGAAGGATGAGCATAAATAATATGATCTCCAGATGAAGACATGGTGAAGAATAGAGAAGGCAATTTGAATGGAGAAATATTGACACATTTAAAATGCACAATTCTTGGGAAATTTTTTCCCACAGAAAAGTTAATTATCGGTGCAAAATCCATAACCGTCCGCATTGTGACCACTTGATATTTTTGCGACGCTTCATAACATAAAATTTCCTACGCCCTACATTTCTGTTTCATTCAGAGTAACTTGCTCTTCTCTAACATTGATTTTTCGTAAGAGTTCTTCACTATGTAAGTATTTAGCTCAGATGACCATTACATATGGGGGAAAGGTTTCAAAAATAACATCTATATTAGTATTATTTATACTTTGAAAAACAAAAGAATATACAATAATATTCAGAAAATAATCTTTCAATTAAATTAATTTATTCTTTACTGACGATAAAATATGCGAGTATTAATACAGTAAATACTGTGAAAATTTAATCACAATGTATTTTAAGTAAAATTTTAAATAGTAACAATTACCGAATGTAACACACATTCAGTTCAATAACTCAGGTGGATTTTCCGATTGTCAATTAATCCGATGTTTTTAGAAATTGCAATCAGCATGTCGGTTAAACTGAAGTTAAAAATCCATCTCCATCATTCATAAGTTTAATTGCAACCCGCAATCTTTCTAGAGGAAGAAAACTGAAGTGGGAGGGGGATGCTTAAGTTATTCACAACCCTCCGTTCTCCCTCATCGCCCCGATCATCGTCGCTCGTTATATCCTCATCATGGCCACGTCACCACCATCATCATTCCAGGAAAATCATCGCCTCGGATAATAAAAAAAATATCTCCGAGTTCACTTCTCTCTTTCACTCGCTCACCCTTACTCCATACAGCGGCGGAAAGTAGAAATTGTGCCAATAAATGCAAATCGCCACTCTGAATCCTTTTGATAACCACCAGTCTCGACCTTTCGATTTATTTTTTTCATCATCCGGTCTGCACCTGGGTCCATTCCGTCACCGCGCATAACTATCCCGCCCCTGCAGGCACAAACAAAGACAGTACCCGATTGATGACGCCACGGGGACTCGACGAAGCGGAAAACATCCAAAAGAAAAAAATTTCCTCCGATACTCTCCGCCCGACATAGCAAAGCAATTTCGACCCATTCCACACTTCTCCAACTCCCCCCCCCCAAAGCCCCTCCAACCCCTTTTAACCCCGTCCCTTAAAGGACTCCTCCAACACATCGACCCTTCGTAATATGAGTGAGGGTGGGGAAGAAGGAGACGTGTGGGTGACGATCAAAGGTGCCGGGCGGCAACGCGGGTTTCATTCCGGACACATTATCGCCGTTCCCAAAAAACATCCACTCTTGCATACACATCTACATATACACAAATACACTCCGCCCGTGCCTTCTCTAGCTCCATCAAATTTCTCGGGAGCGTTTGAGAAGTAAGAAGGAGATGGACCACACCCAATAATCTATCACGGTGGAGGGTGAAGAAATGCGAAGGTCCACATCATCGAGCAACCAAGCCGAGTGCTAAGGGAAAGAGGGAAAGGTGGGATGGAGATGATGTTCGGAGAGATGATTGAGGAGATGATTCGAAGGCTTGTACTCGATGTGCCGACCCATTCTAAAGACCCCACCACCGATAGTGTACCTCACCCCGTTTCCCTCCGCCCGAAGCCTTGCCAACCTCTCGAACCGCTAACCTCCCCCCCTCTCCGCATACATAATAAAGAGACAGCGTGGATGATTGCTTCACGGCGGTTAGTGTCGTGCCGGGACGCGGATACCTACAGTAGGGCATTTCCATACGAGTGCGGGATCGACTTCATTGCATTTCCGCGTAAGATTAGCCGACGAAAATACTGGAGGATTTCTGAAGTCTTAGAAGATACAAAAATAATTAGCATGCCTATGCCCGGTTGAAGGCACGAGAATCTTGAAGACAATCGTCACGCTTCGAACATACCAACTTGTTCTACTACTGGTTAGAGGAAACGGATGAGATACTGATCTGTCCAATAAATACGCGAACTCAGGCCATAAAAACTTTATTTTACAAAATTTAGTCCACATCGATTTTGTACCCTACAAAGTACTCTCCATTCGTTGCTATGCACTTATTCAATTCCTTTTCCACTGTTTAAAGCACCCTTAGAAGTCCTAAGCAGTTAGGCTTTTTAGTTTTCTTGTCGTTTCTTGCTTTATTGTGTCCACATCTTCCCAGTGATGTCCCCTCATCACATTTTTGCATTTGGGAATAGGAAAAATAGGGGGCGAGATCTGGTGAATAAGGAGGATGATCAAGGATGGTGATTAAATTTTTTGCCAGAAACTGGCGAACAAACAATGCTGAATGTAGAGGTGCATTGTCATGGTGAAGGATCCATCCATCATGTTCGGTTAAAATAGTGTGGACAGTTGATTTTCCTAAATTCAGTTCATCAGCTATCGTTCGGACAGTTTACCGACGATCGGTAAGCACTAGGGACCTCACACGATCGTAGCTGTCGTCAACATAGGTGGTTGAAGGTCGTCCCAGCCTTGCATCATTCGTGGTGTTTTGTCGGCCTTCTTTAAAACGTGTAATCCACTTGAAAACGGGTGTTTTCTTCAGAGCATTATCACTGCAAACAGCCGTCAACATTTCAGTAATTGTTTGATAACTTTCAACGCACTTCATCAAAAAGCTTTAGGTTGATTAGTTGCTCCGTGATTTCGTAAAATTCCATTTTCGACGAACAGTAAAAACAAAGGACAAGAGAAACTAACATAAATGACACCATACGCACAGCTCGACGAACCGCCAAGGCAGACGATCCATTGGATCTCAAACAACTAGTGTCGCAAGTGGGCGGGGCTATCAACCGCGTCATGGCCGCCAGATTGTACAAGTTCGCGCATTTATTGCACAGACCATGTACAAATACCTATATTTTCACTTTTCTTCCATTATCACCTTTAGGGCGCGTAAATATTTCAAAGTCCAAATACCATATATCCATACTCTGCCCAAACAGACAATTGCCATTTTACTCTCACGGTGAGGACGTAGTCCGTGACTAATAGATTAATGCCAAACAATTGCAATCAAACTGGTAGAGCTTTGTCAAGAATAATAGTAATAAAGAAGCTGATGTTTCGCTCGTGGACAACGTAGTCCCCTTAGAACAAATTTACAGGAAATTATTAGATAAAAGCAAAAAGAGGTAGTTCAGGTGATGATGATTATAATAATAAAAAGAATTTGACAAAAGTTTCTAAATACAAATTTCAGACAACAATGTATACATATATGAAAAGGTTAATTAATATTTGATAGATGTAATGAGGGTAGAGAAAAGAACCTTGCTACTCCACATTAAGAGGTTTACTATATTACATAATAAATCTGTCTATGTGGAACAGCAAAGTTTTTTTCTCTATCCTCAACATGAAGGAATTCCCCCTTGTTAAGCCTGAAACTGTTACGTTTGATAGCTGTCATTGAGATGGTTGGAAGCTCAAAATTAGTGGAGTTTTCACCTATTCCAGTTTTTCATAAACCAAAACGCAGTATATGTTTCAATGTGACCAACGATCCTTTACAAGAATAATTCCTGAAAATATACATGGCTCAAATATGAGGGCCCCTCAACACCTATTTCACTGACCATTTCTGAATTTTTCCGTGCCTTTTGTGAAATACTCATTGGCTTTTGATAGGCTTTGAGTGGTTGAACCAATTTTTTATGGAATGAAATGTTAAAGAATATCTCACGTCGGATAAATTATCATAATTAATTCAAACATTAATACCGTATTCAAAAATATAAAAGGCCAGTGATGGACTGTAATTATTTTTATACTTATATAAAAAATATGAGAGGCACAAAATAGCTTAAATATTTAACAATATTGACATAATTTCATAATTTCCTACATGAACATGGAAACAGTACAAATAGAGATCACTAGGCCTTAAATTAAGTAAAGTTTTTAGTCAACCAATTGCAAAGTTCAGCGTCTCTACCCTTTAATTTATGAAAAGAGAAAACAAAAGGACAGGATTTTTAAACCATTTATACGGAAAACTTTTACGATTTAGGTAGCGTTGTGTCTCGTTTATATAGGTACTGTGCCTAACTTAATTAAAAATCAAACTTTTGAAAGTTTTAAGATGGTACGACCCTGAATCCAAAATTGAGTCACATTTAATTGTTTTATTATCATACCATTTGCAACCAACGTTCAACCGTGCTAGCATTTCCCTCTCATCTGAAATAACAAGTAGAAAAATATCCCCTGGCTGCAATAGTCTATTTAAAATTCATTCAAAAGGTTGCACGCGTCTAATTCATCACACAGGCAACAATAGATTTGAAACCTAGCCTTTCATCAATTCATTTTATAAAGGGCAAATGAATAACGTATGTTCTGAATGAATGCAAAATAGTCACTAACGAACTTTTATGCTATCGCAATAAACATGCCATTTCTGTGCAGGCCAGGCACGTGGCGTCGAACACATGCATGCTTTAGCCTTAAAAACAACAACTACTACTATGGAGATAAGGGAGCGCACGATCACAACAAAACCTGGGAATACAATTAATTCTGCGGTAGCGACACAGACGTCATCGCGGGCGAAGTCAATTCAGGCACGACGCGCGTATCGAATACTCGGCCCGCGCAAACAACGCGTTCTCTCCGCCGGCGTCAATTCATCCAACCCGTGCGTCCCCTTCCATACTTCATCACAACTACAAAACACACCCGTCTCTGATACAACCTACAAACGCACCCACCCACCTTCCCACCATCTCCCATTTTCTTGCATCTCATTCATTCACTACGGATGCCATTCCTAAGTGAACGAGTAGGTAATGCAAGCGCACGACATATTTCCCTCGACACAATGCGGGATTCTTAGACCTCACCCGACAACATCCCTTCTCCATCGAGCGCCGCGAATTTTCTGCCTCTTCTCCCACCCTGCTCTCTCAGTTCTTCTGTTCCAATCCTCTCGCCAAGGCACTCGTCAATCAAGCCATTGTTTTTTATGTGGCGTTCCCTATTTTTTCTCTTTAGTAAAATCCGGGAACCTTTTATATCACGGGGTTAGTTTTTTTCCACCATTACCTTCACCTTCTGTATGCATTTTTTTTCATCTCTTCCTCTTCATGTCTAAAACCAAACTATGTCCTTCCTGGGTCAGAGTTTTTCTTCATCTCCGAATGAAGCAAAAACAGTAATGCATCTGTCCCCGCGTCATGAATTCACGCCGCACGGAGGGCACCTTTGCCATTATGCCTTAGGGCTAGTTACTCGCCGAATTATATTCCCTTGTGGGCCGACGGAAACACCCTCCCACGGCCTATACACAGTGGGTGAATGAGTGGCCATAAAAAAATTGACCCTTTTTTTGTTTTAGACAGGATCCAACACGGCTACCAGTACCAGCTCATGCGCAAGGCTTACTCTCCCCAACTCGGTCGCCATTGCCACGATTTCCTGTAGTAAGGAGGAAAAAAATAAATAAAAAAATGTTCTAGCACGTCGAAAAAAAACCAGGACGAAAATTGTATAAGGTAGACTCCAGGGCTTTTTTATTCAACCACCCGGCCACTTTTGAAATTTTTTATAGCTTTCTGCTGTTTTTCTTTGTTCATTACATAGCTCTTAATGGTTAACCCGCTCTTTGGATGAGCTTCTTATCTTTCATTCTTTTCATCCTCAGATATCTTCTCTAGCATCTGCAACCGTCGAGATCACAGTAGGCCGCAAAAGTTTTGCTGTCCACGCGGAATCGTTCATTGAAATGTACTTTAAAAGCATCTGGTTAGCATTTCCAGATGAACTTGCGAGCAATGATACAGTTACAGTTTAACTTCTTATCACTAGTATACTTTATTGCCTTGAAATAAGTATTTTTAATGTAGAAAAAGGGAAAGACTTAATGATCGCGGAGTATACACACTGTTCATACTCGTACATAGTACTATGTAATAATACATAATCCGCACAGCTATATCTGAACGCGAATTCGTAAAAATATTTACCTTTCCCCTTTGGTAAACGTATTAAGTAAATCATTAAAACAGAGGATATGAGATACTTCTTTAATAGATAACGGAATATATATCTCCCAATTTGTAAATAGTGATTGCATTGGATCAATTATAACAAAGCATTTAGGAGCTGGTAGAAGATAAATGAAAAACTTAAGCATAAATAAACATGTTCTATGAACAAGAAAAGTATGCTTTACTTTTTTAGGCATTTATATGAAAAACGACAACTTTTTGACGGCAATAATTGGAATTGATAAAATGCGCAAAATGTTCGAGAAAAATGCACTAACTGCCAAACAGTTAAAGCTTGTGATATATTGACGTAAATTGCCATTTATCTGTTAAATGATAAGTATTGAATGAAGAGTCATCGAAAGCATGAATAATGTACTCATTTCATAAGATGCCTTCATTAAAATCAAATACATTACGTAGTGAATGAATGCGTGAATGAATTGCGTAGCTTATCTTTCATAAACTATGTTAAGTTCTTACTCTGGAAATGTTTCTCATGATTTTTAGGGGTATAAATTCCACTGCGCAGATTTATACGCATTTGTTTTTGGTTTAGAATTTTAAATATATCACCATCGCCATTCATGAGAATATAAATTAAGCCGATTAAACCTACTAACAGTTGAGTTTATTGGCTTAAAAAGGCATGTTTAGGCACGCTTTAACAAAAGCCAGAATAAATCAAGCATACTATGTTATTTTAGCTAATAAGGAGCCGAAATTCAATTAAATACTTTCTTCTGGCCCCATTTAGCTGCAATCGCCTATTGATAATTTTTTCTCTTCCGTTCTCAGGTGAATTGATGATGTCCTTGTATCCCACGTCTTCGTAGACCCTTCAGGACCCTAGAGCGAGTATCCGCACCGAACCCGAGCTGTCTTAAACGTCTGTCGGAGCATGGGAATAATTCTTCTCTTTGCCCTCCATTTCCTCTCATACCATCGTGAACTAAATTTCAATGCCCTTGGAGAAGCGGAAATTTACCGATAACACAACTTCTCAGACCATTCAAGCAAAGCTACGCGATGATGTCCCTATGGGCTTCAGTGTCCTTCCTGAATATATTTCTCAGACTCCTCATCGGTGCACCCTTGACACAAAGACCCCCACCTGCCCCACCTATACCAATACGCTTTCACCCCGCTATTTACATCCCGTCCTTTCTCCCTCGTACCAAGAGCCTCGGACCCCTCCTTCACCCTTTCTGCATTTCGGAACTGTCCCATCCCGTCCTGAAGGCCGATTTGGCCGATCACAACGAATCCAGAGAGGGATAATGCCCCATGCGTAACCTCTAAACGTTCGAAAGACCACTTTCCTCCACACCACACTATTAGTTTCCGCTCATTCCCTCAGAGGTTAGTATACGAATACATTCTTATCCTCACAGAATACCAGTGTATAGCAATTACTTTATTTGAAACATTCACACATTCGTTCCTTATTTTGTCGCTTAAAATTTATATTTATACTTATTTCCTTATTAATTATATATTTACTTAGTTATTATAGCTTAAAGTTTCTATGACGGAACACCGAATATGGAATATTTTCCACTTTAAGGCAAGATTCTTTGAATGGTTAATAATTCTTTGGTTGCGGCTCTTTCGAAAATATATGCTTCTCTTGACATTTTGGTAGGCATTCTGAATGTATTTCTTGCTATTAAAAAATAATCTTCATCAAATGAAAGTCACCTTATAAGTAGCCTAATCTCTTTCATTTGCATAAAAATAAGGTTTTCAAAAACGACTTTGACTTCACCCGTGTTTCTACAAGGTGAAACTGGAACAGCGCAAGCGTGCATTACGTTCACCTGAAAGGTAGATACAATTTTAAATTCATTATCACATTCTGAATTAATATCATTCGATAATTTTCTTAGAGACGCAATACATTTAAAAATGCAGAATAATTTTAACTAAGCAGAACAGGGTTTACACAAACCATTTTCTCGAACCTGGGACTGACCGTGTTAAAATAGCATAGGTTTAATAGGTTTCACGCAAAATACTTGAACATCCTGTGACCTCTGTGACATAAAACGGTCTCGATCAGGAAGAAAAATAATTCCAACGGAAATTTTCTTCAATATACCACCTCACCCAATAAAGATCTCTTCTTTTTCATACTCACCAATTTGGTAGATTTCAAATTGTTAGATCCCCAGGATTCTCTCACAAATCCCTACGCAAAACTTTTGAATCCTTACGCTTGCTAACCGTTACTGGGTCGATTCAATTTATGGGCAAGTGCTGAATCATTCTGCGGCAACACAATGGACCAAGCCCTCAGACACTTTCATACAGTTAGCTTAAATGTGCCCAGAGAGTCCATTTCAAATTATTTCTTCCCCTTCCATGAAAAAGGCACCCAACGATATCTCTTCCGGAAATCCTTAACGAAAACGCCTTCCTGTCCAGATGAAGAGCTACAGGCGATTCTCTTCCATCCTAATGATAAGGGACCCGGGGTGACTACTCAAAACCCTTTTCTACATTCTAAAGACATTTCTTCCTACCAATACCCAAGTTCTCTCGCCCCACTACCTTTACAAAGTTAGCACATCCTCAATCTTACTCAGGGGTCGCTCGCCCTTTGGTGCGGCCGCAAGGGCACCCTACCTCAGCACCCACGGTGGGGTTTTACATAGTCCATCCAGGGCATGCAGATCCCACGGACCTTAGTATACCTTGAGAGCATGGCACAGACCACTGTATGGAGATCAAGGCAAAATAGGACGAGGGTGTGGCCAAAGGGGTTGAAAAAATGGTCCATCAAAGGCGGCATAAAAAACCCTAGCCCCCACGAGGAAGAATGAATGAGAGAAAAAAATATGGGAGACAGTCTAGCCAAGGGAAGGGGTTAACGGTGGGAAGGGACTTTTTGGACATCCCCTATCCCGAGCATGGGAATAAAAAATAGTCGCATAACCCCTTCCAATTAGGGGGAGAGGAGAGACGAGGCTATTGTGAGTAAAAAAAATACGGGCGGCGAATGGACGGACGCGGGCTGAGGGGCATGGAAATCCGGGGACGGGTTGGGGTAGGACCCTGACCTCCCGTGGGGAGGGAGGCTCAACCCTTCCCAGACGCTTCTCATTTCCTTACCTATGCCGTCCTCCCTCTGATGATTTGAAAAAAAAATCCGGCATCGTTTTTGCGTGACAGATCACCGCACGGCAGTGACCCAAGCTAGGAAGGAGTCCCACTTCTCCCTTCCCCTTTCGTTACCTTCCCGTCTTCCATAGCTAATTCCGTACCCACCCCTATGTCCCTGCTACCCCAGAAACCTTTTTTTCGCCCGCCTCAACCCTTCCACCCTAACCCTTTGTTCACCACCACACCCACCACCTCCTAAGGGGATGAAAAAACCTTTCTGCATCCCCCCGCGGCCCCACCCTCAGAGGACCCGGGTCGACCCAAACGTGTCCCACATCGTCCGCGACCACTGGGAAAAAATTTCCCATGAAAAAATATACATATTCCGGCATGCAGAGTGTGAGTGGAAGGAGGGGGGACCGAGAGAGAGGACGAAAAAAATGGTTACCCCCAACGAGGGTAGGGACGGACCTGCGCATAAAACATACGACATTAGGACTCTAAAGTGTATGCATAAAAAAGGATCTCCTTCAGGGAGCTTTATCGGGAGTTCTTTTTTATGCATTAGTAAATGGGACCATTCCCTTCTTCATCGTGGATGACGACGCCCTGCCCTTTTCCCCACTTCCGAGGCCGGACTCGGGGTGAAGCGTTCGAGGGAAGGGGGGGGGGAGAGACCCTTGCCTACATCCTGCCCACGTGAGACTCCACTCCTGCGGTCCTTCCTTCCTCACGAGGGTGCCCCTTAACGATGCCCCCACCGACCGCGCCCAGGTGTGCATGCGCGACCCGTGAGGGTGAGTGAAATTTCCCTACGGTCTCTGCCTTATACCTGCTCCCTGGGGATGCACCTCTCTCGGACTCCCCACTCTCCATTTTTGCATCTCCAATTCTTTATTTTCCCTTCAGATTACTCACTCCCCTGATCTCCATCCCGCTTGGCCCTCCGAAGGAAGCCATAGAAATGCAATGGGAGAGTTGTAGAGTGGCCCTGTGAAAGTCCTGAGGTCCTGTCCCTTCTGCCCGCTATGATGCTAGGATGGCCAGCAGAATTTTTTTCCCATGACCGAGAAGCATTTTTTATGGCATGAATTTTTTGGCAATGTCACATTCCCCCTCCACCAATCCTTCCGTCCGGGTTCCCCAGAAATCTACATCTCAAGAGTGTCTCTCGGACAACCGAGCGGTTTTGCGTGGATCGGGCAGGTGATGTGGCGAATTTTTTCATTCCGTCCAACGGATTTTTTTAGGCGACAGTTCCCAAGGTCCGAGCAGGTCCGATGAATTCAATCAGTCCTATTCGCCTCGAACGTGAGGGTATATATTCGTTAGAACGCTCACAGGGAGAAAATTCAAATGGCCGAGGAGACTACTTGAATGAGAGAAAATATAAAATGTTCATGGCCAGGCATTATAACAGTGAGTAAAAGAGGCAAATTTAGGCTCTACTTCAGTAAATCAGTACTTAGGGAAAACTTCTGGCACCCTGGAAATTATCAAGCATATGAAGGTAGTCTTATGCCATCGGGGCAACTGCTCAATTAATCTTTAGAGTAAAGAAAAAACAGTCAAATCAATTATCTAATCTAAAACTCTTTTATTTTTCAAAATTTTCCTAATCAAAGTCTAAATTATCTTTGAATGGTAAGAGTGTCTAAGTGAATGCCTAATTAATGCCTCTGAATGATGACGAGAGGATAAGTACGACCGCATGCCGGGTTTTCTCTTTGGTTTTTAATTTAACTATAAAAATATTGGATATCATTTTAGATTTTTCCGGAGTTAGATTAATAAAAAAGAATTGTGAAATTTCATGAGCAATAATATTGCAATTTAAATGTACATTCGGTAATTATCACAGCATTGATTTTTAGAATCTGCTTCCACTGATGTTACTGTAGGAAAAGGTCAAGCACGCCGAGCATACGGGCATGCATGTGCATGGCAGATACGGTTTATTGCGGATTCAGACACGACACTTTAAGGCTATACAGGCAATCTCTTGAGCAGAACAATGTTGTAGAAGCTAAATATTATAACACAGATAACCATTACCGGCCCTGCGTCAAAAGAATTAAAACATACTTTTTATTGATTTGATTATTTTTGTTGCAATAGTTTTCCAAACAATTTTGACAGCATTAAAGGAATGGTAAATCCATTTGTTAATAAATGCTTAGTGTTCATTTTGAAGTGGAATACTCACATGTAGAATTGGATCAAAGTTCATTTGGCGGAGGACGATTTCCATTCTCATAATTTCAAGTAATGCGTGTTATGGCATTTGTAATCAATAAAAATATGTAATTTAAAGCTGTATGTGTAATTACACATTATATTTAAATAATACGTAACTGGATAGTTCTCCTAAATCGCAAATAGATACGCAAATGGGAAAATTTACCTACACGCATTTTTACCGTCCGTGTGAAAACGGTTTAAAATGCCATATTAGTTAAACTATAAAAAGATACTCCGTGATACCATTCAATATTCAGCCTTCAATTTTCTGTACAAAAATACTTGTAGAGTTAAATCAGAGAAAATAAAAAGTTTCACACACAGATTTCAGGTTACAGGTTTCACATCTTGCAGTCGAATGAATAATAAAATACATATTAGAAGGCATTTCATACCTCTAAATGTATATAATATATATATACACATATATATATACATATATATATATATATATATATATATATATATACATATATATATATATATATATACATATACATATACATATACATATACATATACATATACATATACATATACATATACATATACATATACATATATACATATATATATATATATATATATATATATATATATATACATTCAAACACGAAATCCCGCCAAACGGTGAATAAATACTCATATATACAGAAACATATATAAGGAAAAGGGATAGGAACACGTATAAAGGACGAACACAATAGAATATATATATATATAAACCATAAGCACAGTGATCAACCAGAAGGTCGGTTTGGTAGGTGATGGTAGAGCTCACCCAGTACTAAGCCCTACGGCATGTGAAATTCACACATCAGGCTAGGGGGGCCAATTCCTTTCCCTGGCCGGTTACGGTTTCCCAGGAAGGCCTGGTACCCGGAAAATCACATAGCTTGGGTGGAGGTGCAGGTGCCTAGAGTGCCTTGCCCAGGAATTGAACCTGGGACCCTCCACTATCCTATCTACTACCGCGACCCATATATATATATATATATATATATATATATATATATATATATATATATATGTACACATATTGTAGAGCCTTTCATTAATTAACTCCAAACAAGGCTTTTTAAGTACGAGTCTCGTAATCTGGACGTCACTGGTTATTTTGAAATGGCTTAATCTACATTAACACATTTTGCTACAAATTTAACGTGATTTTTCACCATTTAAAATAACTAAATATGATTCCTGTCGGTTTAAAGCATTCCATCATTCAGCGATCAACCAAGATTGCCTTATTTGAATAGAATATAGCACTGGAAAATGCCCTACTTAGCAATAAATCAGCCTTCAAGAATCGGCATGATATTCCTCAGATAGGAGAGGAATTCAAACGTACTCGGCTTGCATCTCAGGGAACCAAGCGCAACCAAACTTCTGCCCTCCCTGCCACCTCCTACCACCGAAACTAACCCTCAGGAGGGAAGGTAAAAGCGAGCACCCCCCGGAAAACACCCCCCACGCTCCGACATCCCTTAAAAAACGGACTGCATAAAAAGAGAAGGAATATTAAGGACCCCCATCTAAAAAAAGGTCCTCAACCTCCCCCCACACCTCCTCCACCGACCAACCGCCACCCCTCCCTCAGTGTTCTCTCTAGACTCACGGTGAAAAAAAAAACTTCCTCCGAGGTTCCAGCGTGAGTACGCGTGTGGTCGGATGCATGTGCGAGGGTGAGGGGGGAAGTAGGGGCGGAAGACGGAGCAGAGTGGGGGAAGCGCCGGGGGGAGAGGGTTGACGAAGGACTAGGCGGGAAAGAGATGGAGAGGGGGAGAAGAGGGAGGGGGGTCTCCAAACACTCGCGCCCCATCCATCTAAAGTGTGAGGGAGGGCGAAAGAGCGGCGCGTTGCGGCGGGAGGCGGTGGATTCGGATGGGATGGGAGGAGGAGCGCCGTTGGAACTGTGATCTCTCACGGCCAAGACACACCCTTTTGCCCCCAAACCCTGACACCTCCTTCTTCTCCTCGGGCTTCCTCCCCTTCCTGTCCGCAACTCACTACTCCCCATCCTTCAAAGGGCGAGACGCCCTCAAATCACGCATCGAAAGGACCGAGAAAGTGAATATGCGAAGAGAAGGAGAGTGGATGTATTTTCCAACGGTCGCCAAGGAGATAAAGACCTTTCTTCTCCCATCGGGCGCAGCATTACATTTCCCTCCTGAGGAAACCCTTTCACTTGTGCTCCCTCCTACCCTCCTGCATCAACACAATCTCTCACTCGCTCTCTTTCTCTAACGCCAAGCTAGCCGGTTTCCGCCGCAGCATTTCCACCAATAGCTTTAAGCTGAGCGTTTGAACGGTGAAGAGTATGAAGAGTAAAACTTTAAGCTCGTTATACGAAGGAAATGCAATTTTTTTTACCAAAAACATGATTGCAGACGCTAGACGAAGGTTATAAAAAGTAAAGTTGTACATTTAATTGTCGAGGTGTCATTGCTATCAAGAAAATCATCAGTCTTGCAAAGAAAAAATCCTACCGTGGCGGTAGATCAATTATCATTGCAAAAAATATTCTTTGTGGAACGGAACCTATGGCGGGGCCAGTAATAAATAAAAAGTTTCATATCTCCACTAATTTAATCTATTTTTTTGCACTCTCAAGTTTTTGGAGATTTATTTAAATGTGCTTGTTTATGTCCATTTATCGTTTGCATGGATATTTTAGCATGAATAATCACTAGAGTCATTCTGTCATTCATTTAATGCGATAAGCAGCTAAATCGAGATGGTTAACAGCAATGATGAACTCAAGATCAACACCGGATATGACGGGTTAGTGTGGGGATGACGGTTATATTTTAGATTCCTCTAAGATACAGCTTTGCAAAGATCTCTTCAGTTCCAGATCACGAACACACTTCAATAAAGCAAATAGAATAAAATAGTTATGTAATTAGATAATTATACCAGACATCGGTACGAACAACGAATTACAAAGTTGCATATGCATGAGTTTGAATTCGTTATGAATTCTCCCTTCCAGTCGCTCCTATGCCTCTTCGCCTGGAAGCGTTTCGCTTGCAAACAAACATCGAAACAGCCGCGCTCTCTGCCGCCGTTTTTTTTACAGGGTCGGAGGTTTTCCCTCACCGCGGCTCCCTACTGCGCATCATATGACTCTTTGAATACTTTTTCTCCCTCGAGTGAATCTCATTTTCCATCTCGGTTTGGGACTTTCACAGTGCATTTATATTTTGCCTATCGCCTAAGCATCTTTGTAAGCTGCCAACTGGTATTAGGATACAATCTCTATTAAGATCTAATTCGAGAGTCTTTAAAATTTATTTAAATGGAGAAATCAATTGTAATTGTACCAACCTCTACTATTGTCTTAACGACAGCTACCATAAAACTCGAATTATGTATCTATTTAATGCGAAGAAGAGTTAATGCTTGCAAGATTTGATGATTTAGTCATTCATATGCTGTTTTAGTCGATAGAGGAAAAATTTCAATTGCATACTTTCGAAATTTAATGACCATATTCGTATGCCATTTATGCACTGTTTTGCCTCATTTTAATTTCAATATCCTTCTCATCCTTACAAAGGCCCGAAGAGTAATATTTTAATAATATTTAAAATAATTAATTTTTTTAATAATATTTATATTACGAACAATTCCAGTTTTCGCTGATTTCTTTCTCGAGAAAGCTAACTGGATGGTCATTTGACGAATTGCTGAGGGTTGCTTTAGGTCATTATATCGGTGATGCTGAAATGCAGCATCACCATGTAGCTTCTTTTCCTCATACTGTAAAGCTTTTCCCTGAATGTTCTAGAGGCAAATGTAGTCTTTATGTTAATTGCTTTAATGCAAGCCTACATAAGAGATCGATACGTAAAAACAAGGAATGCCAAATCTTAAGCGAGTGAATGAGGAAGAGATGAAGGAAAGTATTTTTCATCAAACTATGCCCAATGATTACATAATTTATTTGTAAATTTTATCTGCATTACTCATATATACAAGCTTCATAACCGAGTCATATAATGATGCTATGGAAAAATGTTTCACTAGAAAGATAAATCTACTGAGTTGAATAAACATTCCAGATACTTTAGTACCTCACTAATGATAATATTTCCGTAAAGTCTTGTGGGAATGAATTCGTTCTCGCTGTTATTAATTGAAAATTATATCCCCATTTATAATAAATAACTCAGATTTAAACGTACAGCAAAATGGACATCAGCAAGCGAACATCAAGGTATATAATTATGTGCATTAACTCTCAATACAACGAACGATACATTGACGAATGAACAAGTAAAAAGATACACGAGATTAAAATTTTGCTGTATTAACGAAAAACTACTCCTCAGTTCTGGTGAAATTGCGTATTTGCCTATGACCCAAGACTTCCATATTTAGCTGCATGGAAGTCCTCTTTAGAGATCTGCCTAACGTCTATTGGTTGAGAAAAAAAGCAAAACGGTTGCGACCCTTTGAAATCCCCACACCCCGACGCATCCAGAAGTTTCTGCATTGGAAGAGAATGAGCCACTTTCATAGCGGGAGACCTTTTCCGAAGCTCCACCGCATACTCATCAATGCGTGTGTAATAACTCACGATTATAAGATTCATGCCTCGAGGTTTGACAGAATGTGCTTTCGTTGGAAAATAAAACAAACCCCAAAGAGAGACTTCACTCGAGAACCTTCAATTGAAGCGTACGAATACCTGGAATTAGTGATCCAAATGATGGAACGAACTACTGTTCACGGTTGTGAGTCGTCAAATTACCATTCGTGGTGTGACGAGCATAAAGCCATTTCCTTTATGGGATCAGCAAGAGGAGAAACTAAGAAAGAAAAAAATTAAGGGTATTCGCTTTTGCAACAGGTAAGCAGCAGCTTCTAACGAGATATTTACCAGGATTTACGTATGAGCTGCCGATGTTTCGAAAATCAATTTTTAGGAGGCTGAAACGTTTCCTGATTCTGATGAGAATCGTATTTAACCCAATCATTCTGTTAATTTTTTATTTTTATTTTCAAAGGCATTCGTCTAAACCAATCGCCCTTCCTCCTATTACGTAACAATGAATGGACTCTGTTGAATACGAAAAATTGAGAATTATTTCTCAATTCTCGGTGTTGATCTGCAAATTCGTAATCCATTCATTTTGCTGAAGAACATATTTTTTTCACATCATTCTCTTCGTAAATGTGAAGTTAAATTTTCCATATTAAGATATATATGTATATTTGAGGAGGTTATGTCAATACTTAGATGCAATACTATTCCACAAAACGTAAGGAAGATATATATTTCTTCCGATGAAGACGGAGCTGAATTCCTTCGAAATGATCAAGAAATAACATGCGAGTGATCTTTTTATGTGTTCTTACATTGTTTGTTGCTGTCCAAGTTTGTTATATATATAATATATATATATATATATATATATATATATATATATATATATATATATATATATATATATATATATATATATATATATATATATATATATATATACACACACACACTCGTAAGTGTGAGTGTATCTATATATATATAGTTTATAGTTACATATTTTTGACTGACCAGAGAGATGCATCAAAGACGACTGATAATAATTACTTTATTCATTTTTACTTCCCGATTACAATGAGGCGACAGTCACCACTATGTTGTGATAAAAATATCTTTTTATAAAACAGGTTTGAAATATGTAAATATCCATTTTAGCAATAAAAACACGTCAATTAAAAGAAGGTTTTGGAATCCATCTCAGTAATTTTGTGAGATCCGATTTTGTTATTCTGATGATTCATGCTAAAATTGTGTTTGGGTTGCGTAAACTTAAGTAGATGAGGAGAGTTTTCGATGCCGTCCTCTTAGCTCATCGTGATCTCCAGCTTTATTCAGGTATCGTAATCCTATTTCTTTTGAAGAATGTACTCTAACGATAAACGAGGCAGGTATGTGTGTAAATTTCTTGAAAATGGATGCAAACTTGACGAGGGTTTGGATCTTGCTGAAAAACCTCAATCCTTCATGTGCTTCAGCATTGAGCCGGAGGCCCATATTGGTGTATTTGTACTATGCTTGCTTTAACCTGATTGTCATTGTGAATCAACTTAATATTTTTTGTTTATTAAGATATATTATTATTTTCAATACCAATGAACTCTCGAGTTTTTAGACAATAAAGAAAGAAATTCACGTTAAAATGTAAAAGAAATAAGTATTCAGTAAATATACATGTGAGACGGACACCTTCATGGATCCGATCGTGTAAATTCCCCAATAGTTAGTGACTTAACACTACTCTTAATCCATTCCATTCCAATATTTTTCCAGATTCATTTATTGGCTTTCGCATGCGCAGGAGTAGGACAGAAAACGTGATTTCCATTGGCTGTAATTTTGAAATTGGTGTCCGTCCAATTGGTCGAATTTTCGAATTGGTCCGTTAACCGAATTGAACACCTCCTATGACACATCAAAAAACTGTTGCATACTAATGCAGAAACTTTAGGCTAATTAAATAATAGTAAAATTCTAACAAATGCGTTTCTGTGGCGCTTATGAGATGATAAACATGATTAATTTATAGGAAATAAGACCTAAAGTATATTTCAATCACAAATTGTATTAATCAATTGGAAAATGCGTTCATTTCTTCAGAAAGTAAATCATATCTTTCGAGCCCTTCATACAGACAATTACAACTGTGACTGAGTTAAAAAACCATCATCATGCATTCATACGTAACACAAATAACACTATATTTTTGGTACCGGACAATTTTACTGCGCACCCTGTAAGGATGGGCCTGAGTAGCGAAATTAACATGATTGATTTCACGGTTGAATTCCAACTGGATTGCGGCTCCATTGTAAGCTGGACTCGAGCAACAAAGATAGCGAACGCAGAAATCTCAGGTTAACATATCAATCAAGTGGGCATCTTTGCCTTTTGTCCCCATAACGAGTTGAAACGGATTAACGAAGAAAGGGTCAACACTCTCGAGAGCCTGAGAGACCTGTATCCCTCAAGACCATTCAAAACCCGTCCCCATCTTTGAGGGCGCCACACCCAACAACATATCTCGAATGACTTTCAAGACGTCCGTCATCTGTTTAATTATGCAGAGTAGGTTCTCTAAAAAAAACCTTGGAGCCCTTATTCTTCAACTCCTAAGGCTTCAAAAATATATCCATTACTCAAATCGTCAGCCACACGTTCCCTTCAGCCAGTCTTTTATTTCCTTTCCCCGTATTCATCTCTCACTTCTTACGCCAGAGATCACCAACCATTTTCTCACTCTGCACGCTTTCCCTCCCTTTCCCCCCACACGCTTACATCCATTCGCCCCAGTCACCCCTATGCTCATACTCTCCCTCCCGCAGCTCTGCCCCTGGCCATTTCCATTGCAACCACAGTCCCTTCATGACATTTTACTCATGCACGGATGCCCTATGCATGTATTTCTCCCCTCTATCTTATTATAATTTACTTTGTCGACCTTACAAATGAAGAGTTCCTTGGCATTCTCTCCGCGAGTATTCTTCATCATCATCAATTCCTACAATTTATTTAGCTGTTAATTGAATCCTACTTCAGTAAATTATATGGATGATCTCCCTGAAGGGTATATTCTAACGAGAATTTTCTTGTAGAGGACCGGAAACAAAAAACAGAATCCATAACTTTTTCTGGCATTCCGGGATATTTTCACAAGTTGGATTAATGCCACAAATCTAGAGTATCGACAGGATTATCTTGATAATTTTAGGCACGCCTATACTTAAAATTAATCCACTGTTTGTTAAAGATAGCATTTATCCCCATACCTATCAAAATGAAATGAGTAATTTTGGTTGCTACGAGAGCGGTATCCTCTCGGGTTTCGCCACATTCGCAGTTCCTGTGTTGGCAATAGTTTCGCCAGCATTATAGCTAGCGGCTTCAGCTCGAAGGGCGACTTGAAGACTCAGAGAATGCACCCTTCGCAATCTCTACGCCTCGAAAGTCTTCGCAACACTTTCCGCTGTTACCCGTGATAACTCGTGAAGAGGGATAACGCGAATGAAAATTCTGAGTGTGAATCTTGTTATTTAGAGAATGTATGAATCACCGATCGCTATTTTACGGTCTTCTCGTAACAATTTACCAGATTACCTAGTAAATTGTTACGATTGCTCGTATTATCTCTCCTCTCAGGGCTCCTTGCAGTGCTACTGAAGAGAAACTGCAGGGTCAGGATGAAAATAGGAATGCTTTGCTTTAAACGGCAATGACAATGATGGCGTTCCGCATTGCGTTGATAATAATTAACGGGAAAAACTTGGTTTGAAACCACTTAAGTGTATTCTGAAACATACGGTCAAAATTAACAATTAGGTCCATTTTTTATTTCTTTTTAGAATCATTTATCAGTCCGAATACCCCATCAAATGTACTTCTATTGCAACATTCATTGGATTGGTCTAGGTCATGTGAATTTATCCCTTTGGCAAATATACTCCGTAGATAATTATCTGTAACAGTAAATAATCAATTGTCAAATTCATATCAAAATAATAATATAAGTATTAGCACATTGAAATTTTGTCATCAATGGAAAAATTATTTAATCTTCAAAAATTTTACCCTCAAGAGTTTCAATTTTTATAAAACACACATTGGCCAAAATCACCTTTTGATATTGAATAACGGTATGGACCAGTTTTACACTTTAGATAAGTTTATTAGTACACAAGAACTGCCGATCATCTGTTATGTCATGACAAACAAACACGCACAAATTGTAAACTGTATCATATAACTCACACCATGGGAACGGGGAGAATCGATCGCTAAAATTTCCAAGTTGTGTAATAGGTAATATAATGAGCAAGCAAAAGACTTTTGGTTGTTATTTATTCAATTAATCATACTAGCATAGCATGACTAAACGCTTACGTAAGTTGAAACGTATCAGTGCAGTGAAAAGAAAACTGGTAGACTGACTTAGGAACGGGAAAGTGTACTTATTATTTTATTTAAATTTGGTTGCTCATTCATTTTTCTTGTCAATAATAATATTAATTTAATGCATATATAATTTATAATTGCAATCTACCTCCACACAGTGTTACAAGGTAAATACACATGCTTATGCAATTGAGGTACTAAATTATTAATCCAAGTGAATATTTTTTTATTTTTACATCCACTGCCCGGCATCCAAAAGTATCTTTTCCCCATCCCAGCCTCTTTCATCCCACTCCACCCCACAAGAGAGAAGTAGACCCCTCTGCAGCTCGCCGCTTCATTAATCTCCTTCACGGGATTGAAGAATCAGCGCGAGAAAGATAAAGGGATATGGTGGCGGAGAAGGAGGAAGGTACGGGGTTGCGGGAGTGACTGAGTGAGTGGGGGAGGAAGGAAGGCAGAGAGCAAGAAGAGAACGTCTGGTGCGGAAAGAGTAGAGCGAGAGGGTAAGGGAGGAAGGATGGTGGTGGGCATTCGAAGGAGTCCCGGGAGGAGAGATAATAAATTGATGCGAGAAGAAATAACAGAGGGTAAAGGGAGAGGGGTAGAGTGAGAAGGTGTGCTGTGTGAATGAAAATGAGGGTGGCCGAAAAGGTGGTCATCTCCTGGATGAAGAGAGACTGAGAATTGGATTCAGTGAGGCAAGAGTGAGGAAAGAAACGGACGAACTCAAGAAGACGAATTGGGTGACTGGAGAACATTCAGTACAGGGATCCATCATTTGTATGCTCGTCTATTAGATGGGGGCATGGATTTTTATCTTACACTTTCTGACAATCGCAATTCTCAACGGCACCGTGACCATCCTGTTTAAATACACCTGCATGTCTTGCGCTCGAAATTTTCTTCTACCTAGTAACAATAGTAGATCCGCAGTGTAACAGTCACGCCACACTTAACAACTTCTAAAAGGTTGTTTCAAGAAATTAAAGTGCATTAGGCGAGAAATAACTTTTATTTTTTCTATTCAAATGGATTGCGTATCAATATATTACTCAGGAAATTTCTAACAACCATGCAAGTGTTAACTAACTAAATAAATACCACAATTATAATATATTTAATCAATATATGTATTTACAATTTTATAGAAAGTATACAGATATTATTTATAAAACTTCAAAATTATTCTTTGAATAGAATTGAGTTTGGGAATATAATAGGAGCTTTCAGAATCGCCGCATAAACAGCTTTGGCAGTCAACAGGAATAATGACATTTATTTCATTCTAAATGAACTGCAGTTTTATCAAAATACCAATGGACATACACAAATAGTGATTTTTGAACAAATTAATCACTCGGTGGAAAAATAAGCTAACTATTGTAATGCATTAGTCAACTGTTTCTCCTATTTGAATGTTAATTAAGAGAAAATAATATTTGGTAATAACTAATATGTGATGGAAAATGGAATGCCTACCTAAATGTAAATGGAAACGGAAATGGATAGATGGAAAAATTCTTCTAAGTAACGGCTGAAACAGTTTCGGAGGCTAAGAAGATTCGTAGACATGACTGGTTCCATATGCTGAAGCGTTCATTATTTTCATTTGTGATAAAATATAACGAATAATTTGACTAAAGGCAATTTAAATCACGACCCTTTTTTTAAAATAAGTTTTGTTAATGCCAAAGGAATTGATTCAACGTTAACATTCTAATAACATATTTTATTGTTTGAAAATACAACCATTCGTCTGAATTCTTGGTCATAAAATATTAGAAATGATGAGAAATAATTGGATATAAGTAAATTATCATCGTCATATTAAAGACACTCTAAGAACTTTCTGATGATTACCAAGAGATTTGGTATGATAAATTATAATTTACGGCAAATAGTGTATCACGCAATCAAAGTTTTTCGAATAAATGGTGATAAAAACCGTAATTATGCTATAGAATGAGAAATATGTAACAAAAAAAGTTAAAGCACACCATGTTTATACATGACTTTACAAAGAAATGAAGCTCCCTATCCTAATAATCACCTCCCTATTCAAATCCTTGACTGATAACACGTCAAATTCCACGATGCGTATTCTAAAATGATAAAGTTATGTAGCAAAACGGAAATTTGTGAAAAAGCTTACACATTTACTGGTACTGACACGAAAGATTACTGGCAATGGTCTTTTTTCACGTTTGGATATCGAAAAAGCTCAAAAATCGTTTGACATTCCACTTAAATGTTTTTCAAATACGCTACTACGCCACGGAATGTTCAAAGACAGGGAGAACAATTCATAAGACAAATACGCAGAAATGCGGAAAAATATACAGAATATGAAACTATGGATAAAATGGTGACTATTACAACTGTGAGTATTTGGAGAAAGACAACGGGGTCAAAAATTTTGTTGAAAGGATGGGGAGAGTGAGAAGGGGAGAGATCAGAGTTTGGAAAATGACTATAGATGAGAAGGAAACGGGTCATCAGTTGAGGTGGAGGGGATAGGGAGATGGAGAGAGGGAATGGGGAAAGAGAGAAAGATAATGGGCGTGAGGTTATTGTGCGGGAGCGATGAATCCGGGAGAGTACTGAGGGCAGGGAACGACAGAGACAGAAGGTTTGTGGAGAGGAGTGCGGAGGCATTGCGTGGCGAACGAGGGTGGATGGGAAGGGAGGCAATGTGGTGCTCGCAATGGAAACGGGGAGGAGCGAGAGCAGGGTTTGGCCCGACAAAGAGAGAGAAAGGATGGCGAACATGAGAGAGGAGAAAGTGGGTTCATTTTCATCAAGCGATTTCTCACAGGCGAGATGACCACTCACCCAAAATAGGGTCGGGATTGTCCAGGAGCGGGAAGAGACCAATGGAGAGAGGGAGGATGGGGTTTGGAAGAAGAGGGAAAGGGAGGGGTCGAGGCGCATCACCATAATAACCGCAAGGGAGTTGGAATGGTTTTGTTCTCGTCGATGGGGAATGGATGAGATGACTCGAGATTTTCAGGACGCGATCAATTACTCTCAATAGTGTGAGTGACCTGGGGAACGACTTCTCATGAAATATCGTGTGCTTCCGTCCGTTTAAAAAAAAAGCCATCTCTGCAGGTCAACCTCGTATAACTATTTTAGTTGCTGTTTTCCTGACTCCCTTTGGATTGAGCCATTATTTAAGGAATATCACAAGAGTGAGACCAAAGAACGGTTCACTAAACTAGAAAAGCATGACTTATTGGACTTAATAGAAAAATTCCTTACCATACCAAAAATCGATTCGCAATTTTCCAAGATAGTGATGGAATTAAATATCTATGGAAGGTCAAATTCAGATAATTAATTATCTTTTCTCTGATCTACTAAAGTAATATTTTCTCAACAAAAGACCAGGCATGTATGCATTCGCTATAAAAGCGACACGCAAATCCTGTTAGGCTAATAGAAAATGAAACCTAAAGACAAAATAATCAGAAAAATACTACTGCAGTGACAATTTATGTACTTGCCTGGTTTCGAATCTAAATAAATAAGGTTAATATGTATTTTGTGTAAAAAGGATATATTTTTCCTTTACGTTTCTTAACTTATTCCATGTCATTAAACCATCAGTATATAGTGAAAATGCATTACGTAGGTTTTTTATAGTGTTTTTATAGAGCTTTGCAAATAAATCCGCAATATTTTACACGAACTTTAGATGAATATAGGCGTCCTTTCCTCATTCTTAGGCAAATATGATCGCACACATGGCACTCAGTGACTCAGCGTAAAGATGTAAATCGATCAAGGCATTCCTTGGCAAAACGAGCCAGGGAGGCAAATGATTCCGTGAGGGAAGGACTCCAGTGGAGATAGGGGAAGGAGAGTAGAAGAGATACTATTGATGTAAGAATGAGAGAAAGAGAAATGTAGAGGGAGGGAGATGTCCAATAAATGCATGCCCGAAGGTTAAGAGAAGTAAATTAAGCTCACTGATAAATAGCCGGTAATGCAAGTAAAGGACCGTAAGAACCATGACAGAACAACCCTAATGAGAGAAACTAAAGGAACTGATGTTGGCGAAGCGGCGGGTTATCTGCCGCGCGGAAGACGTAATCTTGTCTGCGGTAGTCTGGAAGAGCTACGGGGGACTCAGCGGTCGAGGATCATCTGGCAGCGAATGAGATCGCTGGGCGATAGCGCCAATAGATGGAGTAGGATTGGGAGCGAATTAAAAGGCAAAGGTGGTGGGATATCCGACGGGCTGAAAACGGGAGGGAAGGGAAGACTCCGCGAAGCTGCGGATGAGCACAATCCATAGCGGCTGGCCGGAGTGCGCCATAAGATGTAATAGCGCATCTCTAATTTCACAGCTCCGTCAATAGAACTGGATGGTGCATCACTGGGATTGACCGTTGGAGGAGGAGGGATGAGGAATGGGAAAAAAAAGTGAGACGTGAGTGGGTGACAGGAAGAAAAGGGAATAAAAAACTGAGAGCACTAGTGATACTGGTACGTGTCGTGAGTGATCAAGTCCCAAGAGAGGACTCGCTTGGATCCGTACTCCACCCTTTTCATTCTCCCATCCTATCGTCAGCGCCCGGCATCGAAGCTCTTCATCTGTTTGCGTGCCGTTTTGTTCTTTTGATAAGCCGCGCACACGCAAATCCCGCTGGGCAGTCACGCGGACAGTATTTTAAAAACTTTGCTCCATTATCTGCCGCGTCCACTCCAGTGGGTATACCAGTCGTTACTGCCTATTTGAGTGCGCATGCTCTTGTGTGCATATCCTTTCTCCATCTCTTTTGCCCGTTCAGACTCCCCCGCCTCCATTTTCATCCCCAGTGCAGTCGAGGTTAGCGCACCATGAGTGAGGCAATTGCGTCCTCTCTTTGCCAAAGGGACTGTTGCACGGGTTCTGACGACCCCGAGCTGGTCAATTGCAGCGGAGGGCCAGTAGAGGATGAGTGCGTGAGTTCATCCATGTGCCACTGCGTTATATTTGAGGGAGTTTACTCGTATTTCCTTTGCTTGATATCTGGCCTAATAATCCGAAAACGTAGATAGTTTGTTACCATGCGAGAACAGTGAAAACGTCATGTTTTAATAATTCAAGTACGTTGAAAATGATAAAAGAAAAAATTAGTACCTGTGCAAAGTTAATCTTGTTACATCGACTTGGGATGAGAAAAAATGGAGTCTAAAAAAAGAGACAGTATGTTCAGAAAATTTTGCTAATGATGCATGACATTTCTTACTCAAATAGAAGATAAATGCTTAGGAAAATATATTTTTACTGGATCATCGATAAATATTTCAGATAAAAAAGACTTTCCTTTCACTATGCTAAGACAAGTAATGACAATATATTAAATTAGTCAGTTTTGAACATAAATATGTGGGTAATGAAAACAAAATTCAACAAGAAATCCAGAATTATATTTTAAAATATACACAAAATATCAAGACCGAGATTTAGTTTTACCGGCGGGGAACTTCGTGAATTGAAGATAATATTCCGATACTAAATTAAAAGTTGTGAAAGTGTTCAACTTTGTTGATGATAATGCCAAAATCAAGTTAACAGTCAAAGGAAAAAGGAAGAATAAAATAAACCTATTGGAGTTAGTCATAAATCGGTAGAAAGGTTTTTTACACTTCACAAAGAATTTCTAAATGAGACAACTCAACCTTGATTACTTATACAGTCATTTGTGTTTTCTAACGTAGGCTATTAGGTATTGAAATTTTTGTTTAAAAGTATACACTTTGAATTTTCAAATCATAGCATATTCTTTCTGTGACTTTACACGAATTATTCCAATATTTCGGGAACGACTCAGAGGATAGAATCGCTCTGCATTTAAAAAGGAATACATACTTGAATCGCAAATAATGTCCAGATGTTTATCGCGGAATATAATCATCATCGTTCTTAAATATTTGACATTCCTAAGCTAAGAGTGTAACCACTAAGTGCGTTCTATTCCTAGGGTCAAGTGAAACGTATTTTTACCGGAAGTTAGACGTGGTGATAGGACGGTCATAATTGGTATGTTCACTAAATTCAGGAAAATACACTTCAATATTGTTATAAGAAACGATAGGACCGCTAAAATCACAGGTTGCTAGCCTCAAGTACCCTACTGAATACCTAATTGCAAAAATTCCACGCAATTCAGATTTTTGGAAAGTGATCGGACTATGTACTTCTAAAAACCCTAGTTACTTTCACCTGCAATCATTTTCTTTGTGTGAAGCAAACGATATCGTGGTGACTGAGATTCAAACATTTTTCCAGAGAATGGAAGTCACCACTAATTATTTGCAGCTTAAGTACACAGATCATCTGGATAATCGTGAAAATTTTAAGTATGGGAAAAATTCCACTCGCATTCGTTAATTAGAATTCAAAATTTTCAATAATTCTCGACACGAAGTTACTTTACGCAATCCAACCGGTGAAAGAACATTACAGGAAATGATACTAAACGAAAATAACAGTTACTTAATCACGTTAAACATGATAACAAGAAAATTGTAAGCTGAGAGTTTTTCCTTTGAGCAAAAGTGCAATGTAGAGGACGTAAAAAATATAGGATAGTTTTTTTCCATCTCAAATCGCGGCCTTAAGTTTCACAAGGAAGGATCCATTTCTGCATATGCCGCGGTTATTCTCTCATCCGAGATTGAACTGTACGCCTAAGAGATGGCATTCTATGGGGGCATCCGCCGAAACCGCAGTCACTACCGCAGGTCCTATGATCTAGACTGCCCGCGCAGGCGTGGAACTGCGGGAGTCCCACATACCCTTCCCGATATACGTTTCCTGCAGCCCAAGGCTTGACGATGACGAGGCCACTCCAGGGAAAAGGGGAGACACCCAAGGGTACAACGCGTCCGGTCCGACGCGACGCTCCCACGTCCATACAGTCCGTTTGGGCGGCGGTACAGCGAACGCCCTATCTCGCCCCATCCAGCCACCCACACCCGATAATCTTTCCCTTCCGGTCAAGTGTCCGACCGTCCTGTCCAAAAAAGCCATCTCTTCTCATCCTTCTCCCGCCATTCCCTCCTCTCGACCACCCTACCCCCTCACCCGTGTCTCAATGACAGTCGTCCCTCCGCGCCATCTATCGTCATGCCGCGCGACCATATATTCCGAGGTGGTCATTTCGCCGAGCCCAAAATAAACTGGAGTAGCTCCCTGAGCGAAAGCACGTAGGGCTGGCTGGAAGGAAACACGGGCGATGGTAGGAAGTTCGTTTTATTTATGATACTGTTCCTTTAAAAACTTTGGAATGATTAGAACAATCGAATAAGGCTAAAAATAAGAGCAAATGGCAAGGAAAGTATGTGAATTCGGCACTGGTATCAAATAAACCTACAATTTTAGCGATTTTGAGGCTATTATCAGGAATCCATAAACGCGGTTAAGCTATTCACTCAAAGCATATTACCTCATGGGGTAGGTTCTGGACGATTCCTAACGACCATTGTCTTCTACGCATGCGCCACATCTCAAACGCATCCAATTTAGCTGTGCAATCAAGACTACGTTTAGGCTAGGCAAATAAAATTTTCAAAACTGGAATACGCGAATATATTTTTACTGTGAAATATATATAAAAGCAGTAATTTTTTAATCATTCAATCTTTAACTTGCAACAAAAGCTGCTGACGCAATAATGGAGTCAAAGCAATAACTTAACACATATTCATAACGCATTTAAGAGAATAATATGACAAAATTAATTTTTCACTTCAAGTTAAGAGAATAAAAATGTCATGACAGCTCTTTATTGAACAGCTCTCCTAATTACGATAAGAGAATTTATGCCTAGTGAAAATAATTATAATTTTAAAAAGCTGATAAATGCAACAATAAATTTTGTTTTTGGGTTCATAGTTACAAAATCCATTGCCAAAACTTCATAAATCCCTATTTGTTGGGAAAAATAATTCATTTTTTTTAAATACCAAACGAATATTATTAAAACAGTTATGCAATTAAAATATGATAATCAGAATTATTTTGATTCGATTGCAAAGTTTTTCTTTGACTCCATGTGCACTGTAAATGGGCTCTTTACATTTCAGCTTACTGAGTTACTTTTTGATAATGCTCACATAATAAAACAATGAATAGTATCATACATCTGTGCTTAAACATGACACTCGTACGACACTATGCGCCATATTTTACCTTTACAGCGAGATTAAGCTGAAGAAAATACAATTTTCATTAGCCCTCTAACTGTCAATTGCTTCTGTCTGGGCAATCACACAAACGGAACAGAGACAACAGATTTTTCTCCTTTGGCTTTTCCTTATCGTAAAGAAACTAAAAGTAGCCGAAGTAAAACATCTGGACTGGACGTTCTACGATAAATAATGTATTGCTTAACCGCAAACATGCCAAGCAATTGGATAGTACTAGAATGAAATTAAAGATCGAACAAGAGGCTAAGAGCTTTTGACGAAATATTAGAACTTTGTGGTGAAGGGAAGCATCATCATTCACGTGCCGTGCGATCCATCAGCAAGCACTGCCGCCCCAGGGTCCCACACGTCAAGGAGGTGAATGTAGCACGACTGTCGCACGCCCATCCATTACTATCGATTCGTAATTGATATCTTTTGCAGCAATTATCCCGTCAAACCTAACCAAGTCGACACTCACCCAAAACTAAAAAAAATGACCCTATTGTCGCTCTCTCTTCTCTTTCCGACCGTACCCCTTCCCGGCCATCCAAACTCTTTCCACAGCTTGCCAAACAACGCCAGAGAAAACGACGACAGTGATAGAGAAAAGGAGAAAAAAAGTCGCGACTTTTTTATCTTCCCTCATCCTCAGGAAGTTTTTTTTACCAAGAAAAAACTTCCTCCGCGCACACTACACCGTTGGGGTGAAAAAAAACTGCCGCACGCCAAAAGAAGTTGCGGCGGGCGTTGCAGTGATTGATCGGGGAATCCCCTAAAAGTCTCCTACTTCTTAAAGCCATACATCTATCCTCTCCCATCTACTGTCCGAGATTTTCCACACTTATCGTTGAATCCTAATCTCTTCTGTGCCCCTAACTTTTCGCCTCCTCTCTCACTCCATTTACCTTGTACACACATTACCGTCCCTCCCGTGGATTCAGAACTAGTTACTCACGGACACTACTCTCACTTGGATAGAATTTTCCACTACAGTGTTCCATCTGCTTCCAAATGGATGTCTTAGTCTTTTAATAATATTTCATTTACTAAGGCTCATCGTTAGTTTATTATAGTAATTCATGACATAGTTCCTTTTCTCCAAATGTTAGCTCCTATATTAAATCAATAAAAGCTTTAAGAGTGTTTTTATGCATACAGTACTTTGATATTAAATATAAACTGCATTTGTGGTAGATTTTTACAATTGTACGTTCTCCTAAAAACATTCTTTCTCAATAATTGACGATTATTGGAATCGTAGATATTATTTTATTGTTATATATATATATATATATATATATCAGTGATTTTAGGGCTACAATTTCTATCATAACATATCTTTCGAAGCGATTCCTATCATCTTAATGGAGAAATTTAATAGAGTCTGTAACTGAAAAGAACCCTGTCTATGATACGACCAGGAATCAGAGTATATTACAAATAGAATGGTTTGAGGCGTCACTTTGAGGAAGCGATTCCTATCGGAAAAGAAACACTCAGTTATTCCACATATATTTCACTAAACACGACCTAGGTTTTGGCTTACAAAGTCATCAAAGTCAAAGTCAGGTAAAGTACAGAAGACACAGGTTTATATAGTTTTCCTTCCCTTTCCCCTCCTTCCACTTCTCAAACACCTCCCCCCTCTTCTCTGTCTACTATATAAAGCTGTGTCTTCTGTCCTTTACCTGATGATGACTTTTTCAGTCGAAACCTAGGTCATGTTTCATAAAATACATGTGGAATGACTAAGTATTTCTTTTCCGATATATTACGAATGTGATTTCAGGAAAACAGGATTCGCATATGTCCTTCATACACGATATGGTACTCACCTTCACCAAGGTCTTTTTCTGTCATCAATGCTTCATTTTCACAAACGTCTTTCTGTCTAGGCTAATTTTCTCTTCCTATACCATCTACCCTACTTAAAGTATCAATCAAATATTAATGATATATCTCTTCCACATTAACACAATATGAGTACATTCATTGAATAAATTTCTCATCATCCCTCCGCCTTTTCTGTTTACGACGTCCATCTCTTAATTTTCTTTCTTTCCTCCATTTCTACATCACACACTTTCTCTCCCGCCATTCTCTCTCTCCGTCATTCCTCTTTATGCTCCCCCCTTCCCCAAGTTCCCACCGATAGAAACCCAAAGGGGATATTGGGGTACTTAGATGGCTGCTAGCCAAGCTGGTTACATTTGCCGCGACGAAAGATTTGTCTCCTCTATGGACGGTAAAAATAGAAAAGAATGGTCGTTTTCGGGAGGGGAGCGAAAGAGGAGGGGGGCGAGAATTTCCCCGAGTGGTGGGACGTGGAAAGGGGGAGGAAAGAGAGGAGTGAGAGGGCAGAGCTCCACGACCGATTCTCCCCACTATCGCTCCCCCTCCCCAACCCCCCGCTCCCCATCCTGGTCGGTGTGAGTCAAACCGAATCGGGGGAACAGCAAGTAGTTGGGAAGGGCGCGCCAGAGGGAAGCAGTGGGAAATGAGGGTGCGTGTTTTAGCTTCGTAGGTACACATGCATTCGTGGCATTTTCAAGCAGAACTTCGGGGATCCCGCAGCCCTGAGTGTCGCTATTTTTTCAATGGACTCACGAAATGCTAGAAAGGACACGATATCTTGTAGATTTCTGCATCGTTTGATGTCGCTAGCATTAAAATATATGGTAGATATCATTTACGGGGACTTTTATTGGCACAAAATATCTCTGATATTCACATACTAGGTAAATTTCCAGGGTCTTATTCAATTTGCTTTCCCAGAGAGTGGCATACCTCGGGAGTCAATGAAACTTTTTCAAGTCCGATTCCAAAGTCCAATTTTTATAATGCTACATGTATGTAACTCTATCATTATTTTTCCAGACGTAATGATATAAATTCAACAAAATAGATGAATGAGGATTTGACAGTAAAATTTATTTGATTCAGTATTCTACATATCTCAAACCTATGATATTTAGCATAGCTACAAGGACTTGTACGCAGCACGTCGTCTATTTTTTGCGATTATTTATTCTTAAACCCTTATCTAACATATAATTCAATAGTTTTTCGTAATAAAAATATGGGCTGAAAGAATAAAGGACTAATTTTAGCATGAATGTTAACTTGAGTCACAGTCAACCTTGCTCAAAAAGCTTGTTGGTACGAATTCTGGAAGATTTTTTTATCTATCAGGCCTCGGTTTTGATTTCCAAATATTCTTTATTCTTCCACAGCCACCATTATTTTTAAGTACTGAAATCATGCCAATTTTGGAGACATAATTACGATGTAGTAATTATGATGCCGACAAACCAGGTAGGAAATAACGCCATGGCAACAGGAAAATATTTCAGCAGCATTCAAATGCCGTTTCCATCTATTATCTTCTCACAAGGTTAATGTCATGGTTAATAAGGCCCATCAGGTCACCGCCTTGCTTTAGACCACCCGTTTCGACAGCATCGTCGTATCATCTTCGTTAAAGGTCCAGTCCCACAAAAATGTCTTTCCCATTTGAAACGGGTCATCGACCAGCCAGATACGAGTTTACGCGCCCTTTGAAAGGCCTGGGGACCCGTATAAGCACGCTGAATATCGCATTAACTTCCCACGCGATGCTAGCAATAGGTACTGCTTTAAGGAGATATCTCGCATGATGCAGACACACGCTGACACACTTAGGAGTGACGAAAATGTCGGCGGGCTTTTGTCCTTTAATGTGCCACGCAAGATGGAGCGGTGGCATATCCCCCTCTCGCATCAAAGCCGCGATTCCGGATATCTCCCATTGATATGGATTTTGGGCGAAGAGAGGAGTGTGGGGCTGAGGGTGTCCTCGATGAGATCGTTCGGAGGGAGAAGTGACCGCAAACGACGGCGCACGCGGCCTTTGATTCGGACAGGCTTTGGACGCGCTGGCCCCCCCGGATCGCTCGATACTTTACGCACAAATATAAAGTAATGGTAAAAGCGGTCAAATTCTGGACAAATGTTGTTAAATTCCTAGTCAGATATGTACAACGAACCTGGTCCGCTTGGCTGATAATTCATGTAACTTTTATTGTACAGAAAGTATGAGACTCAGAACTGCCTTAAAAAAATCCTATTTTGCCTTCCTGTCTTCCCTAACGGATGTGATATTCTTCGTTATCAGCGCACTATCCCAAACATTGTGTCGAAGTATGCCTCATCTGCGTGGAAAAAATAAAGTTGGAGCTTTGGTTTAACTATTATTGGAAATAAAATAATAAATAAAATATGCTATGTCAATTTAGCATTAGTATTTTTTGGCATCTGTGAAACTTCGTTTCTTGACGAAATTAAAGTTTGACGAAAAAAAAACAAGTTCAGGGTAATTCGTTGAAAATAGCGAAAAGTAGACAAAAGAAACCCATAGTTTTATCAACATTCATATTTTGAAAACCATAAAAGTATATTAGCCTATGTAAAAGACTGCAAGACAACAAATGAATACCATTATGGTCATTTCAAAATAAGTGCATGGGAATGCTAGCGTCACTATATATAACTAAGGGCTTTCAGGCATATTTTTATAGAGAAAAGGATCAAAATTAATCTCCCTATATATTCTGGTTTTATTGCACCTTACTCCTGAAAATCCTCCTTGGGACGGAGTTAGGGACGTCTTCAAAGATGGTAGCAATAAGTTACTCATAGAACATTAAGCATGTAGTAACATTCGAAACAATTATCCGATTGGGAAATATTGTTGTATTATAAACAAATATTCCAGATTATGTTATCTGTTTTGCTGAAGATGTTAGGGAAACAAATTGAGAACAAAGTTACTTTAGAACTGTACTCACTGAAGTATTTGAGAGATGGCTGAGGCCAATACTTTGTGGAAGTCCATTTGTAACGCCTGAAGAAAGAATCAAAGACTTGTGTTTCCACAGGAGTTTTCCTGCGAAACGCAGTCTTCGATTCTTTCTTCGTGCGTTACACACTAAATTATAACTACTGAGATAAAAATTAATTCTTATGGAAGTCGCAAGGTAGTTCTCAGTTTATCTCCTATGCTGCTTTTAGTGACACCCCGTCAGTCAATGGAAAATATTGAGCTTGTTTACATAATGCACCAGCATCAAAATTAGTAGATGCATGAATAACATCTTTTAATATAATTCCAACAAATGGCAATAATACCCTAAGCATAAAGAAGAAAAATTCCCATATAACCTAATAATCCTCTATTACCACACTTGGCTCCCAGCTACTTATGCTCCATATTCAGGTTTTAACAAATCTTTTTCTATACATCTTTACTTAAGATAAATGTCATCAATTATTTTTTACAAAATGAGCCTTTTGCCAATGAAATCATTCTATTAACATTCCCATTACTACTAATTTTTTCCTCTAAATAATTCCTCCAATGCATGAACTAGATATTTACGTCAATTATGGGTAGAAGTAAACTAGAGTGGATGTAGAGCTGTTTATCAAAATATTTCAATACTTGCTCTTAAGTGGTAGAGATTGCCATGTAATTAACAGAAATGTAAGATATGGAAGACTTTATAAAAGGTATATATATTTTGGTATTTTTGTAAATTTAATCAGGCACATCTACGAAAATAAGCCCATTATTACATGACATTCCATTGCGAAATAGGAAAACGGTTATAGTGGATGGTTTTTAATCAGGAGAAGGAAGATGATTTGGCATCCTGATGGCACGCGGTGTCCAAATGCTGAACGCCCACAATACAGCACAATTATATACTGTTCCATATTGCGCCCGTCTTTCAGTGCCGATATAGAGGGAAACATTTGAATGTAACCAATCACGAAGCGTCCAAAAATTATGAGTTAAATAATTCTAAAAGGTGTGGACGTGCTAGATATTTAATTGATGAAGCAGGAGATTTGGAAATGTCAAAAACAAGGAAACGTCTATAACGAAGCAACAGGTAGATACAACAGGTAGATGCAAAAATCTTTGCTTCAACAAATGAAGAATGTTACCTTTGATGTATTTACAAGTGGAATAATTTTAAAGTCATTCTTCAACAAAAAGCTTAAGCCTTAAAGCGATATCATTCATAGAATGAAAACATTTTTAGCAGTTAATTGCCTCGATGAATGGAAATTGAAATCCTTTTCAATATTCATAATGAGTCAGCATATGGGGAGAAAGAAAGTTTGTAGCGTAAGAGAAGGGACATGAAAGACCAAAAGCTAATGAATCCGATGCGAACAATGGGCGAAGTATTAAACTCCATAAGACCACTCCAGGCCGCAATCACTTGGGTATCCACATTTCATTCATATCAGGCCTCGAAATGTAGCAAATCCGAACCCAGATCTTATCCGTTTAAAACTAGGAATAATTTTAGTACCATCATATAAAATAATACTCTATTCAGGCACTCTTTGGTGACTGACATTGGCATACGTTTAATCATCTGATGCTTTATTTTCATATGAATATCTTGCTGCGTTTCATTTATTCGTTTCCAGTTTCCCATTCCTTTTTGTAGCAAAAGAGGAAGTACAGCAGTTAATAAAATTCGCTCCTTGAATTTTTACAGAAACTACAGGTATTGAGGTTTTTTATAAATGTTTTGGAAATTTTCTCGATAACATCTGTTCATGTGCATTATTGGGTTCACTTTTAGGTCTCCGATTGTGAACTAATGAGCAAAATTATTTAAAACCAAATATTTATTTAGACCAAAAATAGCATCATGCTAATTACATTGGGCAAATATTAACATTTAAAATTTCTATAAATATGTGAGAGTGAAATAATTAGTCTATTGCCTTTAGTCGTTCACCGGGAGTAGCATTTTATCGTCATTGTTTTAGATCATGTAGGTTAAGTAAAATAGTAAAACTATACAGCAACAAAAATTTTAAAATCTCAATATTACATGTATATATATCTCAAATCTAACTCTTTCTCTCCCTCCAATTTGACAGGAAGTTTGATTAATCTATTTGTCTTATATCTTGAGATATAACTTCTATCCTTATATGGAGTAAAATTATACGGACTTTTGTCGAAATAGAATTTAATCGAAGTTTACTCAGGTAAATGTTTCTATTTACTATGTTTTCAAAGTCTTAGCTAAATAAATCTATTATATCTCAAATTCCAAGAAACTGCATCGGATGCCTAGACAGTAACTTTCTGACGGAGTCATACGCTAATATCCATTGTAATGCGAATTAGCGAATGCGGATTAAAAATGCATATCAGCGGATGACTCCGTTATTTCCGGTATTTCAATGCATAAAAATCATTCGCCTTGACCGGTATTCGAACCCGCATCCCTCGATGCCCGAGTGCTTCAACCAGTTACGCTAACGATGAGTTCTCTTACTCTCCAAAATTTTGTAGGCTTTGTGGGAGAGGAGGATGCTGTCACTGAATATTGTACGTACAATGCCACAGGTATTATGTGCGAGGCGCCAATGTCCCCAACCCAACCAAGTTAAAGCCAACTATTTATTACATTTCATTATATTCTTTTTTTTTAAAATAAACCATGCATTAAGAATTAAACTTTCGTATAGCCTTTGGAGAATTTATCCTTGGTTTATTTTACAATTACTTCCCCAATTAATTTGAATAGTGAGCATATAAATGTCGACTACATTAAAGGCAATTAAGAAAAATAAATAAATGGCAATGAAATTCAAAACTGTAAGTGAAACGATTCATTTTATGAGAGGAAACACAAGCGAAGATATTACTCCATTTTCCAAGACATTTTCAAAAAGACAAATATATCCACAGAAAAATTTTGACCCAATTACCCAACGGGGAGAGATGATATTAAGTCTTCGGTTATCCTCTCCACGGAATAAATACTAAATAAGAACGGAACATTAAGAAAAAATATTTTGAACCATTTTGCCTTTTCTGGCAACAGTTGTAAATCCTAAGGCTGGCTTGCAGCGCTCAGAACTTCTTTTATTCTCAGATAATAATTTTTCC
Source organism: Hetaerina americana (assembly GCF_022747635.1). Classification (NCBI taxonomy): domain Eukaryota; kingdom Metazoa; phylum Arthropoda; class Insecta; order Odonata; family Calopterygidae; genus Hetaerina; species Hetaerina americana. The sequence goes on from NW_027286763.1 coordinate 91,538,349, forward strand.
TATCTCTCTTCTCTTCTATTACCTGCTCTTATCAATCACGATTTCTCTGTGCTCCCTCCATTAGGGTAATAAAAAATGTTCATTTCAATTCATAACTTACTTTTAATTGATACTAAGTTACTTACTTTACTAGTTTTCAAAATGAAGGGAAGTGTGGATAAAGTTATGTGCTGGGAAAATAATATTTAACGAAAGAGATTTCTTTTTCCAATTACTAGATTTTTGATTAATATATCTAGCAATTACATTTTTTCTAGCCATATAAAGGAAAACTATACGCACGATCCTGCTCATGCTTGTTGAGAATATCCTAGTTAGTGGACTGATGAGTTGACCGCTTAGAGCGGTTAAAAAAAGGGAACCATAGGAGAAGAATATGAGGCCTGGGCAAGGATGAAGAGAGGACTGGTCGGGTTTTTTCCCAAAATTCTTCAAAGGATACCGGTCTGAGTGGGTGAGAGTTGAGGACAGGAGGGTGCGAATGGAAGCATGGGGTCGGAAGGAAAGAAAGGAAAGGTTTTCGGCCGAGTTTTGAGAGGTGAGGAGGGACCAACGTGGCGAATACGGGGGAAAGCAATGGGTACAGTGCGAGGCATTTGTCAGGAGAAAGAGTGAGAGGGAATGTTTGTGTTTGGGAGATAATTGGGACGCGTCCAAAGCCTTCGAAAGCAATGAGTGTGCCATCCCTTTTTTCTTTTCTTTTAAGTCCGTAACACACATATTGGAAAATGAAGTAAATTAGGTGCAATTTTACGTTTATGCTGGATTACTTTGATCAAAGATTCCTTGGATTAGTAATAAAGGAGGCATTTTCAACCCCAAGAGAATTTTCCGCCCAAGGAATTTCCAGTGGTAAAATGGAAATATATGAATGCCACATTTTAATTTGTCATGATTAAAGTACTTAAAAAAAAGTATTATTTCGGATACCACAGCACATAACATAAAAAACAATAAATTCGAAGAAAACAAACATATGCAGCATATTTATAATTCTGTTTTTTTCATCTTCGGTGGTTATGGAAAAAGTTACACACATGTGTATGAATCTTCAAATGAAGTGAAAGCGTAATGGTAAGTATTATGCGGCAAGGGGAGACACATCAGCCAGCATAAAGTGGCATAGCAACGGGTATGTAACAGCATGGTAAAATGTAGATGAAAATGAATAAAGACTAGAAGGAAGACGCTATGATAAGATCGGAAAAACAGGGTATCTTATAGGATAACGTTTAAAAATTAATAAAAAATAAACAATGAAACGTTCAATATAGCAGAGGTTAATTGAATGACGATGTATTAAATATGGAGAGGGCTTTAAATATGTTAAGAACGTTACCCGACGGGATATGATTTGTCATAAATTATCAGTAAAAACATGATGATCTTCAGTAACGGAAAAATGAGGATGAACTTTTAATATGAATAAGGCTATGGAAACTGAAACAAACAGATAAAATTGAAGATTACCATCTTTGAGTAGAAACGACTACGTAGTGTTTGTAGCTTTTTTGAATACATACTAAAGTGAAATTTCTAAAATATTTGCTCTAATGATATCTATATAAAGTGTCACAATAACGGTTATATTAACCATAACATATGATAAAGTAAATGTGGTCAATAAATAGGGATCCAACATTTATATCATCAAAGAGTGATGAAGTACTGCTTTAAATATTTTTTTATTTAAAAACAGCAGCTATCTTATATTCTTTCCTGCTTACAACATTAAGATTATAATAAAGTTTAAGTAAATAATATTCATAAAGAGGCTAAAATGTTACTAATAATTATCATGATGTCAAAAATACAGTATGATTCCTCTACAGTTCCTAATAACTTACGGAACGAGCCATGATGGCAGTGGCACATTCCTGGGTCATGAAGGCAAGGACTCAATTAAGACAGTTCACTCGTGCGGTAGATAAAATACGAAATCTATTAGGACCCTTCTAAGGTGACGCCTCTTTCGGCCCCTCCCCATTTTTGACCCCCGTTGTGCTCCAAAAAAATGCGACGCGCCAAAGCTTCCAGTTCCGTGGAATCAGCTTCCGCAAGAGTCGGGTGGATGGAGGGGGGGAAGCATGGTCATTCTCGCCCAAAACATTAACCTCTCACCGTCGGGGGTCCGGCTACTGTTCCTCCTCTCTCCATCTCAAGCCTCGCAAAACGGACCCTTCACCCACGCCCCCTCATTAGGGCCCCTCCTGTGGGTAGAGGCAGAGCCTAAGGACCTGAGTTTCAGACGGAACCGTCTGAGGAGCTGAAATATTTCTACCGCGAAGCAAAACAGTTCGTTTAAACGTTCCGGGGAGCGATTTCTCTATGGTCCGCCTCTAGAACCCCAATTACTCTTCTCGTGACTTTCGATCATTTTCAACACTACTTTCCTCTCTCCTGAAGCTTCCGACACAGTGCCCGCACCCATCTTAAATATGCATTCAAAAGAGCCGCCATGTTAGCTAGATGGCCTTTGACCCGAAGCATTTTTTGTTGGTTGCAACCGATGTCTTTCGGGAGAGCATAAGACCTTCATTGTGAAACACCAATGGCGAGAAAATTTTTTCTGACATGTATCTCATATGGTGACCAGAAATAAAGGTATTTTAATTTTGCATAAATTATTATGAAAACCTGCAGAGAAAGAGCGCAAAGCGTCGCATACAACACAACCTTAAATGAGAGTTACTAGAGAGATGAACACCCGACACAAAATTAGACGTATTGCAAATGTATCAATGAACTATTTTTGATACTACGCAGAGGAAATAAGCCAAACTATTCGTAAGTTTTTAAAACAGCGACAAATTTAAATTGGAAAAGTAAGATAAATGCCAGAATTATTTCCCTAGGGCCCAATTGACTATTAAAACACAGAGATAATTGAAGAAAAAACACCATTCACCTATTTACAGGCTTACTCCGTCATATTTTAGCGTTGCTAGAAAAAAAGCATTTGAAGCGGAGTTTTGTCAACTGAATGAATTATGTCCCGTTCTCGCTCGTGATTGAGGCGGGTTACCATAAAAAATATGACGTTATTCTTTCACATTATTTAAATTTTAATTGAACGTAATTAAATCGGAGGCGACAATGGTGATCGTCTTAGTAGCGCTCGGAGAGACTACTTGGCGACATTTCTCAGGATCATATTTTTTCAAAAATTTCTTTACTCTTTTTAAAACGTTAAAAAATATTTAAATTCTGTAAAAATGTAATGGAAGGAACATACTATATGAGCAGGTTTTCCAAAAGTCAGCATTAACTTGTCGTTTTGTTAACAATATGCGAAGCAGTCAATTGGAGAATCATAATGAGTAAAAGAGTTTCTCCAACAAATAACGAAAGCGCATAAGGTGTTAAACCCCTTATTTTAAATTAATTCGTGATCGAAAATGTAAACAACACCACATATCATTCCTGACATTGTAATCTTTTATGAATATATCGATGCGTCACTTTATTATTTTGCTTAATATATTTTAGTCAATGAAAATTCTAAAGTCTGCTCTTTCACATCAAACAATCATTTTGAGAAAAAAGGAAGACCTGTTGGCTGGATATAAAGAATAATATCAGCCTTTAATTAGCGAGAATTTATTTTTTATAGAAAATTTTGAGGAGTCTCTAAAACAGCGTCACAGAGCTTCTGCGTTTGTACTAAGATCCGAGTCAACACTAAATGAGGCAACTAACCAGTTGTCAATTTATTTAATTATTTAATATTAAATTGCCCAAATTCTTGCACTTCAATACTTTATGGGGATGTACAGTGGCTAAAAGTTTAATTGATGATTACAGATTCTTGGATTAAGCAATGATCTTCATTAGCATAATATTACCTCTTTGGTAGAGGAACCCTAATTGTTATTGGATTACAGAATATGAATACTCACAGCATACGTACCATCTACTTCCGGACAGGTATTGGTAAGATTGGAAAATATCTTACACAGATACCCAAGAAAATTTCAAATGAAAACAAAAATAATTGTTAAACATAAAATGAACTTATTAACCAAGCTGTAAAAATGATAAAATGGATGTGATAGCCAAAGTATCAAGCATCAAAATAAAACAATTTATGGTGCTGCCAGGTGGGAAGCTTGGGAGATCTTCATCAAAGTCAATTCAGTTTGTCCAAGAAAAATTTTGAATGCACAAAATAATAGATTTACGGTATCAACATAAAATATCAAGTATCTCTGGAATAGCCAACTTACCATAATCGCTGTCGAAGGACACAGATCTTGAAGGAAACGTGACGCGGCGATGGCCAGAAATTCTCCGTGGCCCAGTTGGTATGTGGTCCTCGACAGTATCTGTTCAAGAAACCAAATAAAGCCTTTTTAAATGAGTAACATTTATTAGATACCTAAAGGAAACTTTGCAACAATTAAAGTTAAGAGAACATGAACGAAGAAGTAGGAAGGAGTATTTTCATTCATTCGGTCGTAATGTGCGTATATACAGTGAAATAAATAGTTTCAAAAATGGACTGACACTTTAATTAATTTAGGGCATTTTTTCTTCTTTACACACGTTAAATAAAATTTATACAAATTCATAGAGATTTACATGTAAAATAACTTGACTTAATCGTTACCTGAAATCGAAATCCTAAACTGTTCGTTGAGTCAAGCAAACCATCCCGAACTTCAATTTTTTCTCTTTCATTCTATATTTTAAAAATACTGTTTTCTTGCCTAAAAGTAAATCTCCCCTTTTAAAGAAAGGTTCTGGGGAAACCTTCCGCGATAGCCTTGTTTCACACTAATTAGTAATGCAAACGATTTCTTAAGCTACAGAGGAGAAGATTAATAGAATATTTATAGCAATATCAGGAAGTCAAATGAGCGAACATTGATCTGCTGAGGAAAATTGCGAGTACGTATGAAGAGACGGGATTGGGTTCAGTGACGTTTTCAAGTGTGGTGGTAGAAAACCCACCTTAGTAGGCCCCTGAAGCATGCAATATAGATATGGGATCAGACAGAGCCAACTGTTAGAGAGTCGGTGTATTCTTCGCTCCTTATATTTCAAGTTACAAACCATTCACTCTATCCGGACTGTAAATACACTGCTTTTGCGTACTAGGTAGGCTAATCATGCATTATTTTTATTATTCCTGAGGCAAATTTACGTATACATGTATGTAGTACTACATATTCATCAATGTAACATACATTGTAAAACAATACCTCATGGGTAAGGCAATTAATGCCAATCTCCGTTACATAAATGATATGTGTATGTATATATATTTCTTTCATAGGGAGAAATATAGCTCACCCACGGCTGTTAGGAAGATGCTCTCTTTACAGTGAATAGATTCATGCCTGTACGAGCCAAATGCAATGATATGATAAAGCATCTCTTGTGAACTGGTAATTTTATTATACGTGCCCGTATACGTAAAGTACACTTAGTGCACTTACCTCAACTTTTTTTTATAATTATGCAGATATCCGCTAAAATATACTCATAATACTGTATATGCGTAAGAATATTTTCATTGCCGGCCCCTCTTAACGATTATGTGCAATTATTAACCTATCCTTTGTACGTATCTATTCCTTGGGCATGTTACAAAGTTTATATAAGATATTCATGCAAGAGACTTAGGCTATACCTAGATGTAAAAATTGAGGGTGCCCGTCTGCTTATTTTGCCAAGTAAAATCTAGCACAGAGAGGTCATTATTCAGTATCAAGTACGTACCAAGGTTGTAATACTCCACCTACAGTGGTATGTCATCTATGTTCTTATGACAGATTATAACTTCTTAGGTAATTTATCTCTGGATTTTTCTTTAATCCATTTAAAATAACAATTTTTATGCTAAGCAGAGGAATATATAAAGAATAAAGTAAGAACCAGAAAAAGACATTGTTTTCTAATCCGATTTAAATTCCATTCATTTATGTTCAACCAACTTTGAACGTTAATATTTTTTTAAGCTCGATAATTTACAAGGGTTAAAACTATTTAAGTAATGTTGATTTGGTGACACACACTCTCCAATAGAAAATTTCCTCATCAGACAACCGTCCTCAGAGTTACCCCCAGTTGTGTTACTCGCACTAACTTGAATTGTAAATCTGAATTTATAATCACATAGATTAATACCCTACCAAATCGTTCGTATCAAGATCAAACATCCAGGGCACTGCTACTTAGTTAACAGATAGCGAAGCGTTGTACGATGACCCTATTGATTAGCACAATGTAAACTAATGATTAATTAAAATTAGTTTGGTGAACTGAAAAAATGTCATTTTGGAATGGTACCGAAGTCAAGAATCCCGAATACCAAAACCAAGGGCACAATCCTTAGTATTTCTTGTTACCTTATTTCCGGTATCAATACCGTCACCTTGATTATATCCCAGTTCCATTACTGGGATGTGGAGATGAAAGGGAAAGAAAACGCTCACTCGGAAACAATAGCGGGGAATCAAGTAGGTTTAGACAAAAAGAACATACTTCTTGACAAAAAAAGAGCGGAGAGAAAATGACGAACGCTAAATATTGGGCAAGAGTCGTGAGGAGGCCGTAATCGGGTGGAGCATATAGAGGAAGGGATGGGATGTTTGACATTGTTTTCTTCAGCTGGAGGGGCAGTCCAGAGTCTGGCGAAACGAGGTCTGCCCGAAAAGATGAGGCGCCTAAACGTCGGGAACAAATGAGGGGAATTAAGGCATACGCTTTGTTCAGAGGTGTGTGTTTGTGCTTTCGTGTGCGAGTGATTGTTGGGATGGGGGAAGGGGACGGAAGGGCGGGGGCGGAGAGAGGGAGGGTCGGGGAGGCCAGAGAGAGTCATATCGCATGCATATACTCCGATGTCACCGGCACCGACTGCGCAATCACCTCGCCCGGTCTGCGGGGACGGTTAAGATGTGAGAAGACCCGGCATGGGAGGGTCGAAGGGGGGAGAGCGGTCGGGAGCACGGTGGAAGTTGAGGACGCGGCCTCAACGCCACGTAACCCTTTTGCTTTCCCAGAGACGATTTAATCAGCCCCCACCACCACTCCTCCCCAACCATATTCCTCCCCCTCGCCTAGCAGCTTGACTATACCCCCCTCTTCTTCCACGGCTCCTCCGGCAGAAAACAGGCCATGAGTAGGTGCCGCCGAAGAGGCGGGGGAGGAGACATGAGGAGTACCTCAGCTCATTCCTATCTCGTGCTTTTATTATATTTACTCCTCTCTTATAAACTCGACGCCTGAAGGTCTGTTGTTTGTTCGTCTCGGGAGTTTGTGACTCTTTTGTGTGCGGTGCAGGTGGGGAGAGAATGGGACGGCCATGCGAAGGTGTCACAGTCGCGAGGGAAGAAATGGGAAGGGGTGAAATGGAAGACTCTCCTGGAGGACAGATCTCCATCGCCATAGAAACTCAGGTCTATTCGTGAGTTCCCTTTGCACGTCACTTCCGCTGAGCCAAATAGTTGAAAGCTTTTGCTGTACGCCCAACGTTTTTCATAAAGCGCAATCGTGCAATTTCTTACTTAGTAAATATAATGCGTTAATTCCTCCAAATTTAGAGCTGAAAGATATCTATTCTAACATAAGTAAAATAAAGTGCATTGTTATAGAAAAAACTCACTGAACTCAGGTTACCAGTCACACTGCGACTTTTTCTTTGAGACCTTTAACCTAATTCTTATGTTACTCGTAAGTTTTTTCATTAGGTAATGAATGCTCTCAACCGCCGATTGTGCTATGTTAGCAATTTTTCACAACAAATCACACTTTAATGAAGTTTGATCAATCTTTCACAAAAAACCATTTCTTCACTATCCTTGACACACTACTGCGTGACTCTCGCTTGTACCCAGTGACATTTCCCGTGGCTGAATAATTGCAACCTTGATATTTAATTTTTAAATTGCAATACAATAGGTAACATATAAGCGACATATTACAATAGCATTTTAATGGCTAGTTATTCGTATTAATTTAAGAATTAATTTTTGATTAAATTTACCGAAAACAATCCTGCGTGACACACATTGGAATATAGAGCCCAGTAGTTCAAAACTTGGAGCAAGGAAATAGATATTCATGCAAGTGGAACGGATATAAATAGTGAGTGATGTAAACAACTTTTAACAAGCTGATAATAATACATCAAAACTTAGCCGGTGAGTAAACAATAAAATAGACCACGCAAAAATATACCATAGAGGGGAATTCGCTTCGCTGCAGATGAATGAATTGGATGTTTTAATTTTTGAAAATGCTTTCCTAGGGTAAGAAAACATGGATAACTCAATGTTTACAATGACATCCCTAATGTAAAGAGAATTTCCATGAATGCTAATTATGCTTCAAATGATGAGTTTACACGCTATAGCGTTTAAAAACTAAATTTAAATGAAACTAAATTAAAATAAGACTATTCGGTTAAATCATGATTTCTAAAGTTGAACTTACGGAGTAGAAATGTTAAAGGCTAAATATAATTACCAGGTTCCCCAGGTTTACCATATTACCAGGTTCCCCAGGTTTGAAAAATCGCAAGAAATATCGAAAAACAATTAAAATATCAACTGTAAGATCCATTGGAAAAGTATTAGTAATTCTGTAAGTCCATTACAGCTGAAGTGGTGGAAGTTCGGCTACTGACAATTTCCGCTTCAAATCAAGCAAGATGTCTTTGGACAAATCGCATTTAAATCCAAGCGGTAAGAATTTCTGGTAATTAGAACTATTCAAAATAAACTGACTTAATAACATACACTGGAAAAGTTACCATGTGGGAATAAATTAAATTTCAGCACTGTATTTTCATTTGCCCTAAAATCAAACCAATCGCTCAGTAAATTCATATTTTAGTACCCTGAAAGCCAACGCTTGGGTGTGTGGCAGGGGGTGAATACAAAGCTGCTTAATTTTAACCGGAATATGACCCTACCCCGGTCAGCAATATTATTCTGATCCCTCATTGCTCATAGAAAAAATGCTATCATAAAATCATCTGTTCTACACTAAAACTCTCTCTTTTTATTGATATGATATCTCCTACCGTAGTACAATGGGGGTACAAATACATTATCAATATCCCTGCTAAAGAGACGTCCTTTCAATTCAGTAAGAGATTTAATCTGTAATTCACCCTTCGCTCCTTGTGTGATTCCTATCCTAGCTACTCTAATATTTCGGATACGCTAAGTTTATCATAACAAAATTTTACAAATCTAGCTCTTCTACGCTGCACGCGATCCAATTCGGCAATCAACCCGACTTCATGAGGATCCCATAGAGCAGCAGCATATTCTAAATTAGGTCTAACCAGCGAAGGATGAAATTTCTCTTTGACCTTTTCATCACACTCTCCCAGTACTCTTCAAATAAATCCTAATTTTTTGTTAGCTTGTCCATATATTCCCCGTATGTTTCACCCAGGAGAGATTGTGAGTGAGGGCAACGTCTAGATATTTAATTGGGTCTGCACATTCCGATTCGGTGTTCCCGATGCAGTAGGTATTCTGGAGGGAATTGCTCGTTTTCCAAAAATTTATGACTAAGTACTTTTTAAAGTTTAATTCTAATTTCCAAGTGTCGCACCAACGTTGTATAGCATTAAGGGCATCTGATAAAGCTGCTGTGTCGTCAGCGTTACGGATATATTGGTAAACCACTGCATTGCCGGCAAATAAACGTATCTTAGTAGTTACTACGGAGTAAATGTAGTTTAAATTGAAGAGATTGTGTTTGTTCGAGTTTCTTCTCATATCAGAGAGATACTGGTAAAAACAGGGCATTTCCTATTTGGTTTGCGCATTTTATGCTGGAGTAGGAAACAGGTTTCGTAGGGGAAAGCCTCATCGTTATTCTGTTTTTCTATCGTTCAAAAGGTTCTTCTATTTTTGTACTTCCCTCTCTTTCTAGTTAAACAAGGTATGTATAAAAAGTATCGGTTAAAAGTTTTTGCTGACTTGTGCATGAAGTGCTGAATTCAGACCGTTGGTTAAGTGTACGCTTGATCGCAGATCGTATTGGATTGATGAGATAAGAGGGCACACCATTATCACTTCAAATTTGGCGATGCGATGGATCTGCGCTGAACTCGTCCCGAAGGTCTTGATGAATAACCAATACCAGAGTCGAGTCTCTGCTTCCAAAGACCTTCTGCATTGCGACGATTTCCCAACCCCCTAACAGTCCCGCCTTGTCACCAGCAGACTATTTCCTATTCCCCAAACTGAAATCCTCCCTCAAAGGACACAACCATGGAACCCTAAGTGCCGTCAAAGAAGCTTGCACGCGTACCCATAAAGAATTCCTTCCGAAATTCGCATTTGAGTTATGAAAAAGCCGCTGGAAAAAGTGTATCGACGTTTAAGCGATTCACATTAAAGAAGCTTGAGGAATTTTAGCAATATCTAAAATAAATCTAATTTCCGAAACTTTTCCCGATACGTTTTATACAAACCTTGTATCTAGATCCGGTCAACCGTGGTAGAAATGAGTTAACTAAACGCTTTTATTGATTATAAATTCAAACATGGAATTTTTGTAATTTAGAAACATAAAGTGATGGGCACAATAAAAATGAAATATAGGAGTTTAGGATGTCATATACTCGTCTGTGCATGTACCTACTCTTTTAGTTTAGTGCTGGCCTCTCGGTTGGTGAGAAACCTCAGTGCCAGGTGGAACTAAATGAAACTTCTTATAATTTTGATATGAATTTCACGTTGCTAGTATCTAGGGAGGAGATCTGCACGCAATATTATACGTTTTACAAGGAGAGTTACTTGTTGAGTTGCATGAAGGATATGAGCTGTCTCGCTCTACATCAGCAGATAAGAAAGCAAATAATTTTATTTTGATATTTTATTTAATACCCTTCAAGCTACCGCTACGGTGTGTGGCAGGGAGTGATTAGACACTAGACTACCCCGGACCTAAAACACCTTTTCCTCGGACTGCGGTTGGAGAAACATTATTTTATTCCGATCCTTATCGTTCGTGGGAAAAATGACATCTTAAATCTATCTGCTCTGCCCTGATTCTCTCGAATTTTACTGACATAATCTCTCCTATTGTAAAGCGATGTGACTATTACCACATTTTCAACATCATAGCTAAAGAGACGTCATTCCAACTTATGTAAGAGATTCAATCTGTATTTTAGCCTTCCGTGGTGATCCCAAACCTAGATCCTCTAATAATTTTGATACGCTACCTAGTTTAGCATAACAACGTTTAATCAATCCATCTCATACACTCACAAACACGCAGCAAGCGATCCGATTCGGCAATCAATCCAACTTCACGGGGATCCCCTATTCTTGTGGTATATTCTAAATGAGGTCTAACGAGCGAAAGATAACATTTCTTTTCAACCGTTTCATCACATTTTCACAACACTTTTCTAATAAATCCTAAATTTTTGTTAGCTTGTTCACATATACCCCGTATATTTTGCTCCCAGGAGAGGACGTGGGGGGAGGGTAACGCCTAACCATTTAATCGAGTCCACACTTTCTATTTTGGTGTTCATGATGCAGTAGGCGTTTGGGAGGGAATTTCTCTTTCTCTAAAAACCAATGCTGGGAAAAGGCCTACCACAGGAATATATTAAATCTCTTCTCACAAAATGTAGTGCGAGCAAAAGAATGATATTTTTAATATAATTATCTAAAATTTTCATCATTATTGTCTTACCCAAAGTTTCATGGCTGGTGCGCTAAAACCCGCTCCCATGCACTCTAATGGAAGATTTGGGCGTATTTGAAGGTTAAAAATTCAAAAAACTTCTATTTAGCATGCTATTTGCCATAATTCATCATATGAAGCGTTTTAATCAAGAGATTTTAATTAATCTGACTAAAATGTGCTGTGTTGAAACTATATATTAACAATTGCCAGCTCCATCTTAAATTTTGAGCAAGAGAATAAAAACCAAAAAATTAAAGCAAATGTATGATGTAATGTAGGTGATAGCCAAATAATATTCACGTACTAGTTTATACGAAAAGTTACCAATACTTACGAAGCATCTATCATACCAAACACCATCCAGAATATGCATAAAAATCTATAAAAATACCAGACGAAATTTGCCTGACTTGCCAGCAGCTGAATATTTCCTTCTAATTTAAACCAAATTTACATTTTTTCCCCATTAAGAGATAATAGAGAAAGGGAAACTTCGGTTAGATTGCCTGAATGCATAAGAAATCGATCACGACTCAAACTTAAATTTTAGCGAAAACTTCGCCGGTCAACAAAAATAAGATTTTAGATCGCAGATCACGAAATCCCCGAGGCTACGAGACCTATTACGCAGGCATCACCCAAAGGTCACTTTCAATTTAGTGACGCCTTCGTACGAAGAATTATCCAAGAACACCTGAGCTATCACACCTCGAGGTTCCCGAGAGGAACATTATTATTGTGACACAAAGCAGATTTCCTCATCCTTCTGTGTTCTTGGACGGTGGATCAAATAAGTACTCGAAAAAAATGAATGGGAGAAAGTCGGTTATGAGTGTAGGGAGGGAAAGTCAACGTGGAAAGGGGGAGTTGGACACAGAAGAGAGAAAAAGGACTGAACTGTCGGAGACATCCGCGGAAGAAAAGCCAAAGACGATAAAGGACTTTTCGAAGAATCGATCGTAAAAAATAGGAATCTCTCATCGTCGCGTGACGACAGAATTCGTCACCGAAAGGACAAAAAATAAAAGACATCTCAAAAAGTTCACAGGTGGACACACCCGACAGCCACCTCTCTCTCACTCTCTCTCCCTTTATTCTTACCCCGGTGTTTCCTCAAACGGTCTCACACGCGGAAAGGAAAAGGGGTTAGAACTACAATGGAGTCCGCGTGTGTTTGCACGTTTTTCGGCGTGATGTATGGGTCGCCCGGTATCCGTATATCGTTAGCGTGAATTTGAGAATTGGCCTCGGTGGGAAATACTCACACGGGCGGCAGAATGTAAAGGAGGGAAGCGGGGCATGTACAAACTCCACCTCGGGGACCCCCTCCTCTGGTGAAAATTGATACGAGAAACATGGCGGTGAAAGAATATAAAGACTTTATTTTCCCTTCTGGACAGTTTGTTTTGTGGGTTAATGTTTGGATAAAATTCCGTAAATGCGTCGAGGAAGAAGAGGATGACCGCCCACCGGTGAGACGGCTTTTTTCTCCTTGATGGAATTAGCACATGGAATCCACGGGAAGGGGATGGGAAGGGGAGAGGTGGGGGAGGGACGGGATGATGATGATGACGGGAACAGAGAGAGAGACAGGCGGGGGTGGCCAAGAATAGCATGGCGTGCGAGTGAGGGATGATGAAATAGCAGGTGCAGAAATGATACAGACTCCACAATTCCAAGGGAGCCATTCCTCGAAATACAATTACACCGGTCGGTCAATTCCCTTGGAGGAGAAGACGTGCGTTCCAAAATCGATGCGGAAGAACACATCTTTCGAGCTACAAATATCAATAAGGAATTTGAACCAAGATACTATTGATCACATCAAAGTGACGTTGTGGATGAAAATAGTACTGCCACTATTTCAATTAATTGATGCGATGTGAAGATCGCGGTGCTGCACTTTACTTACATAGTCCAGAAAATAACGATAACACTTGCGAAAGTTTGCAAGAACACATAAATGCAGTTGCCTACTACTGTATTTAATCTCTATCTCAAAATAATGCAGTAGAGAACGACGAAAACATCATTTTTCCTTCACCGAATTTCAAATATATCATCGATTCAAAGAATTCTTCTTTTAATTATGTTAATTCCTGAGAGTTTCACAGAAGCTGAAATGAATAACATATATATAAGTTAATAAAAATATGATAATAATTCCTTATGCGCTATAAGGAATTTTAGGAAATAAAATTAACATATTAGTTTAGTCAATTAGATTATGTCTAATCAAATAGTTTGCAGTGGATTCAAAATAGAAAAATCGGTATGCTTTTACTAAATGTGTAATTAAAAACGCATTTATTCTCCAGGACAACTTTTTAACTCGCCCCTAATCTGAAAGTAAAATACACCATATAAATAATAAGTTTTACAAGAACACTGAATGATGTATGGTAAATATTTTTGCACTGCATAGTTTTAAATGCATGATATTGTAACTTGTTAAAATTGTTAATAGCTTAAATATGGAAGTGACTGGAAAAGTCAGTGTAAACACCTAGTTTCTGTCTTCTCCACCTCGTCTCCCGGTTGTTAAAAACACTTACTAGTTAATTCAGAATAAATACAGACACTACGCGGTGAGAAATTAAATTATGAACACCAAATTAGCGCCACATTAACACGAGTTGTTCAACATATCTCACATAGGTATAGAGGACCAAGTGATAAGGGTAAGTCCTTACTCTGGAGACCGAGTTCTAACCCAATCCTACTTCATCTTTGCTCTGAAGAGTGCGCCCTCGCCGACACTTATAACATGCCATCTCACTTAGAAAGAGGAGGGAGCTCAAGTAGCTCGTCCGACGATAAAGAGGAGTGGAGTGTGGGCGGGCTGTATATTTGCTCATATTACATTCGTCCGAGATTCCGCGCTTACGTCAAGGGTGGGGAAAACAACCGAGCATCGTAAATCCTGTCGGCCACGGGCGAGAGATTCGTTGTTGGCTGAATAAAAAAAGGTTAATGAAGGTTAGCAGTCATGTGGGGTCCGGGGGAGAGGGAGAGAGCGCGGTGGGCTTGGCTAGGACAGACGCGAGAGATGTTGAGATGCAGAGGTGACTCGGAGGGCGATATCACCGGCGCAAAGACAAGAGCTCTTTAATAGAATGGTTGGAAGGTGGAGGTAGGGAGAAAGGTTTGGTGGGGGGCGCTCGCCTTCTCGAGGTGTCGGAGGGGCATGTTTGTCGGGCACATGCCGGAGCGTCTTGGAGGGCACACACGGCCGCAAATTTTTTCACGGCCATAAATCCATATGAAGATAAAGTGATGGCTGAGGGGAGGGAGGGGTGTAGGGAAACGGGGGTGGGAAACGAAGAGAAGGAAATGACGGAACGCTTTATGCACATATCGCCACGCTCTCCCTTTCTGCCTTTCTTATTTCGAGGCGATCCCAGAAAAGTGCAATTACGGGTATAAAGTCTCTTGATCCCTACGGACACCCACGACGCAGAGTTTCATATCGTAGCAGAAGAGGAATCTTAATTGGTTCTAAAATGAACTCTAACGGAGAATTATTTCTTAAAATGAGAAACGGTATTATTTATATGAATCCTACAATCACTAGAATCTTGTAACTTATAAAT
This sequence comes from Hetaerina americana, assembly GCF_022747635.1. NCBI lineage: Eukaryota > Metazoa > Arthropoda > Insecta > Odonata > Calopterygidae > Hetaerina > Hetaerina americana. The sequence goes on from NW_027286763.1 coordinate 91,553,615, forward strand.
GCTTACTCTGCATAGCATGTGTAACTATTAATTAATAAATTAATTATATTATCTACAATACACCCGTTACGCTAAATCTATTTTTACACTTGTTAAGCCATTGAGAAAGCCTGGATTTTTGTGTTTAACAATCAAAATTTTTCAAAGATGCAAAGAGTTACTTCTAACTTTCAGTTCCATTGAGCGTCACAGAAAGGAAACAAAAATATGAAGGTGTGCAACACTTAAGGGATGAAAACGCGATTCATGGAAGCTAAAAAATCAAATTAACCACCTCCCAGCAGTCCAACTCATTTCCGACGCCCAGTGAGCACCTACCAACTTTTCTTCGAGCTAGCATCTCTCTCCTACATCTAGATTAAATGTCATCGAGATTTAATCGCAGGGAAATAAAAGTAACATCACGTATTCACTCTATCCCTAAGATATCCTTCCTATTTCTATCCAATCTTCAGCAATCTGACATTTCCAAGCAATCATTTTGCATTGTGCTATTTGGTATGCAACGTTACGGTAGCTTGTTAAGAATTCACACTTGAATCTTCATGAGGAAATGAAATCTTATGCTGACTTAGCCACAATACCCCCGCAATCATGTCGACTTCAAAACATCATGCTGCCTTAGCCATAAACTCGTTGAAGATGATAAGAATGGCATGAAGGCAGAAAGCGAAAAGAAGCCCGTGAATAGTTAAGAAAAGCTTAGTGGAAAAGAATGCTGGGTGTTTCGTAGCCTGCTATAAGACGCAGGCTGGCTGATGCCTGTCTATTCAAGTATGGGTCTTCACCTCGTTGCAATAGAACGCCATAAACGCCTGAGATTGATAATACAGGTCTTTATTCTGGAGTTTCATTCATGCCAAAATTTTAATCAAGTTTTTAACTCTAGACTTCCACGAGTAAGGATTAAAAATTTCATCAATCATAAAATAATGCAGGTATCACGGTTACCATTATAAAATAGTAACTTGCTTTTGGGCATCATTTGGCATAGCAATTTCATTAGAAAGAAGGCTTCAAATATTCTGCAAACTGGAGTATCTTATTGTTAGTGCATGATTTACCCAGTTTCGTCTGATTGCAGTTCATTAAAGAGTTACTTACCCTTCCTGTGGCTTTCCATGCACAAATGTACCATAATTAAGACATGATATAAATATAACTGCTGATGAACAAATCATTCAGGGTTAAATGTTATATGATTGTAATTTTCCACTTCATGAACATGCACAACATTAGGTATTAGGCTTAGCCACTGGCCAAGTAAATAAATGAGAGAAGTGGAAGATACCAGGATAAGGAAAAGAAGAGAAGTTGAACTTCTAACAGAAGATGAACCTTGAGATTCTCTGCATCGCTAAGGGCGTGTACGCCCAACTGGCCGGCTACACGGGAATACTCTTAGGGAGAGACTTGAACGATTGTATTTCCCGTTCCGTTATTACGACGGCGTGGGAGAAATACCGCTGCCGGCATTGACTTTACCCTATGTAGCCTTGTCCTCCCATTTGGACGATTCAAAAGATTCCACACCACACTATATCTCGTGTCCGCTCGCAAATGCACATTCGCATGCGAAGGCAAGTGGGTTAAGCGGCCTCTGGGGAGGAAGTCAGGAATGGGTACCTGCATAGAAAACGCTCATGTATAACACAAAGCTGCAAGTGAAAGGTGCGTTTGTGGGTCTTTTTTAGACTACAAGACTTAAATTCGAAGAGAGAATGTTTTATGATGGTCTGGTTAATGTAAGGAAAATCTGTGAGGATTTCATTCCTCATAAGAGTATTTAAGAATAGTTTCAAAATCACACATATACAAGGAATATATATTTTTTTAACGTTAAAATTTTATGCTAATTTATACTTAATACGGTTATCGGAAGTTCCCATATTCAAATAAAATGGTTTATAACACGTTGAAATCAATAATTGTTACCTGTTTCAATATACATGATGTTAAACCACCATTTAATATACTTTCAAAAAGTTCTACGAATTTTCAGCGTATTAGGGGCAGGAATTTTGTAAAAGCATAAACCGGTACTTATTAAAACAATGGTACTTAAAATATCTTAACTAATGTAATTTTAGATCAATGAAATGGTGTGGCTAATGGAACGCTTTGAAACCGCAGTATGTATACATTAAACAAAATAAGAATATTCATTTCAGTATAGAATCATAAAAAACATCGATTTCAATCCAATCAAAAAATAAAGTTCTATCAAAGCTAACTTATTTTACGATGAACATTTTAGAGAGCAGATTATATGGTTTAATAGCGATTTTTTCGGCTTAAAGTAAGTATTGGCATAACTAGTTGGTCATGGGAAAACCATAATAGTTGTGGACAAGAAGGTTAAAACCTACGGGTTTATAAATCTTATTACGATAGAAGCTATGAAAATGATAGAAAAGGACTTTAATTTTCTCTTTTCATAATCCATTTAAAGAAATTTCTGGTGTCTGGCTATGAGACCCAGTCGAGAAGCTGCAGCAACTCCAATGAGAAGGTAGTAAAACGGCGATCATCCTGATAATTCGTTTATAATAGTTATACAAAAATTAAATGTGTGAATCCATCGCATTTAGAACTATCTTGTAGAGCTATCTTTTAGAACTATATAGCAAAAATTTGGGGAATTAAAAGTTATCATTAAATTTAAGCTATTTGAAATATTTATATGAAGGGTTTATTTTCGATTCCTGTTAAAGGGTTTTTTCATGGTCCAACCTGCGTTTGCTGGGCAGTTGATGATTATAAAATTGGAGAAATAGGTCCTAAAACTGATCGCAAGCATTACGTGACAGTAGTTCTTCAAGTTTCTCCGATCTTTTACAACCCAATTGCACTGGCACACTGTCGTCTGTATTCCAGCATATAATTTATATCCGTGAATAAAAACAGATAAAATTATTAGAATTATCAGTTATGTCGCGTCCATGCTAGAAAAAAACACGCTGTAGTAGTCTCATATACGGGATAAATTTTTAATTATCATGAAAGTGCCAATATTGCTATTATATGTTTCTTGCATTCATCTACATATATCTTCATCATACCTAGCAAGCCGCCGTAGGGGCGTATGTTGGGGGGGGGGGTGTTCGGTCCCCACCAGTAAAAGAGAATTAAAACTACGCGAAAAACCAAACAAATTCATGCCCTCTACTATTTCATCTCTTGAAATTTTAGTTTGTCATTGTTCTGAAATTTGGTTTGCTTCATTTTAATAAATTTCCAATTTTAGAACGCCTTTAAGATGAAATTAATTCTTATAGGCAAGGTCTCTGTTGGCAAACCAATACATGGCCATTCAAAAATAACACAATATTAAGTCTCCGTTACGATGATACTACGAAAATTTGAAAATACTTGACGTTATTGGCGTTTTTGGTGCATGAAAAATGTTTCTAAATATTCTTCATTTTTTTAAAATGCTAATTAAAAGTTAATTCATGGCCCATGCAAATCTCCAGTCAATAGAATATGGTCTATTCAATGATTTTTTTCTTTTGAAGTGCATGGGTGCAACAATCCATCCGGATAGTCAGTCTGTAATAACACTTCGTACTTTTTTTTCTATGAATGCTACTTTTAAGAATCGAGTCGAAAAATGCAGGTGATAAGTGAAAAATATAACCGTGTTCACATTCTAATAATTTTTCAAATATGTACTAGATGTTTGTACTTATTGTAGTTTCCCAAAGGTTCCTCTTAATACTAGGTATAGTATATGGCTGAAATCTGCTTTCTACATCCGTGATAACACGTTATGGTTCTAAATGAACAAGAAGTCGCTTTGCTGATTTGGGAATTTATAGCTGAGAGCTTTTATTTGGGAGTCAGCCAAAGATTTAAATCTCAAATGACCTAATGGTCAATTATTCAAATATCTAAATGGGAGTTAGATACGGAACAAGGATTCAAAATTGCCAACGATCAGATAGGGCTACTTCCCCCAACAAAAGTCAACTTTAGTTATGCTCGATGACCCGCATAATTCTTTGAAAATATTTTCATCCATAAGGTCAGTCAGTCGGCCTAACCTCAATTACATCACACAAAAACTTAACCACCATAATTGCAAAGCATAAGAATGGCGATGGGCCACCATATTTTCACAGAAATTATATTCTCCTGGTTACATTGTATATACCAATGTTTTCTAGAATGCTGCGAATGTTTTAAGACGCCAAGTGATACCATTGGATAGATAATATAAATTCAATAAATCTCTTTTTGATGCCAAATAGTAGAGGGAGATTACTTTTCTCTATATTGCACAAGACTTTTCAGAAGAAAGAAGTTAATTTCACCAAATTATAATGAATTAAGTAAGTGCGTATACCCATTATTATGGATAGTTAACCGTGCAGACGTAGGGACGTATCAGGTTTTTACCGAAAGGATTTTACTAAATAACTTAGTGCTTAAGCTTTTGACAACAATAATAATACCAAATTATATAAATTTATGTGAAACTAATACTCGAATACGCAAATAATTTCATGGAAAGGGACAAGCCATGCAATCTCTTAATTCTGAAAACAAGTCAAGTATATCTGAATTCAACATCACGCGGAATCCGCGTAACCTGCTATTCCATGTACGATAGGCTCAGTTAATTAAATCTTGCTTGGACACAAACATGCTTAATACACAAACATGCTTGTGTATTTATGGAAAAATAGGTAACTCCCATCAAGAGAGTGTTTGTGTGGATACACCTTCAGAAAAATATGCCCATTCCTCAAACTCTCCTCATTTTCAGAACTGTACCCGATTTGGAAAATACATTGTCTCGTACATGAAGTTCTAATAGGCACTTTACAGGCGATGTATGCACTCGTACGTGCAATTTGTAGTGTAGTGTATATGTAATCACAGCAAAAATAATGCTAGATTCAGTGCATTCACTGCTGACTTTTTCGGAAACGTTATTGATAGTTGATTAGCACATATGTAATAAAGTATCTATCGCTCTAATTTGATCAGTAAATCATCCCAAGAAAAAATTGTTATTTTATGGAAATGCAATAAGCGATCATATACTCACTAGGCTCGCTAGTCAACCCAAATCAACATAACACTGGAACATACGGAACTTAGTCACCATGCGGGAGCAAGCAGAAGTCAAGCCTTCAAGCAGAATAACATACGTAGAATAATAAAATAATAGTTTTCCCGTTTAATGAATCTGCTGTAAGCGTACGTGATTATTCTCAGTCACAAAAAGATAATTTTTCTAAAATAACTCTAGATCAAATTTTCATCATCAGGTATGCTCAGTACAAATCAAGTAACTTATTAAGCTACAAGCTGACGTCTGATAAAATGGTTAATTATCTGTAATTCCTACACATTTATTTTCTTTATCATATTCCCACAATATAATGGTGTGTGAACTTACTTTCACAATTCATTCCATTTCCACTTTGTCCAACCTCACGACCTTCCAGCGATTTTCCAGTGGTGTGGATCAGGGCTGCAAAATAAATTTGGGAAATATTTCATTTTACTTTCTCAAATTAGCATTCGCTTTTGCCTTTGCTCTCTTTTTTACCGTGCTCGCCTTTCTAAACGTTTGTCAACGGAAACCGCGAATGCCTCATATTCCACGAACTAAATAAATATACATTTAAATACAATGTCTGGGAGCAAACAAAACCGTTTCCGTCTCATTGGCGTCAATTCTTTTGTGAGCATATCACTGTACAGTTTTTGTCAAGCCATAACGATCTTATTTATTAATCCCCTAAATGCTCATTACCATCCTTGTTCGCAAAAAAAAGTTATGGATTCCGATAGTGGGAGCTGAAATGGCCCTTTAGTAAGTGAGCTTAATGGGGGCGCTTAAATTATACCTGCCCACTTGGAGATACTTCCCTCCTGCCTCAAGCGTCTTAAAGCAACACCCGTTCCCATCTCAACTCCTCCCACCCCCACGCCTTTCCGCACGTGTGTGCGTCGAGCGTGTGCATGTGTGCGTGTGTGATCGTGTATATGTGTGCGCGCTTAGAGATGTGCTCTTGTAAGTAGGCTTCCTTGGCTCATTCCCTCCTCCTCCCCCCTCCAAACCCTCAAAACTGTTCCTCTCTTCGGCTGTTTAATGCGTTTGCGTGCGCGTGAAGCGTTTTGGGCGAGGGACGAAGTGGGGGGATACACAAGCAGCCATTTAAAGGGACATAAGTATCGCCTTTTCTCGACTACCGAACGTCTGAATGGAAGTAATGGTCGCTCCCGAGGATGAAGAGGAGGCAGGAGTTAGGGTGGGTGGAGGGACCCATAAAAATTGGGGGAAGAGTGAGGGAGAAGGGAAGGGACGAGGGGAATGAGAGAGCAGAGGTAGCACGCCGTAACTTACTTCGGAAGTGCTAATGGCGGATGCAGCCGGGAAGGGTTAGGGAAAAATACAGAGCTTTGAAGACGACCAAAAGGAAGCGATGGAAAACATTATGGGTCAAGGGAGCTGAGGTAGCAAATATCTAGAAAGGTGTTCGCAAATGGATAATTTCACGGAAAAAGGATACAAAACTTCTTCACTAGAAAATTTTTCCAAACGTTTAAATTCTCTTGCATCCCTAACTTATTTTTTTGCCCGAATTCGTATTATCGCTGTTTATGTGTTTGTCTATATATAACATTTACGCATATATAGACTGCAGTATTACATAAATATATAAACACAGTAATCAACCTAAGGGTCGGTTTGGTAGGCGATCGTAGAGTTCAAGTATACGTAAATATAAGTATATATACATGTCTAAATGTGATCTTATGCTCTTTCACGAGATATTTCTCATACTTGACCAAATGATAAGAAAGTATGAAACAAGTTTGGGTCTACTTCGATTTATGTGTAAATTCAGATCTTTCAAATAGCGCTGCAAATATTTCGCGAGCTCCAGCATAATAATGCGATAGATTTGTGTAATAATATCTAGTTGAAACATTTTCTATCCTTTCCTATGGGGTCTTTACCAATGCAACCATAACGTATGCGTACTCTGGGTGAAATATCTTCCTTCTGTGTCTGGTGAGACAAATATAATTTTGATAGCGGACATGAGTATGTAAATAATAACCGAGCGGAAATAAATTACTTCATATTTCACCGATTAAAATTTATTATGTCACAAGCAATTATTTTAAAATATTTTAAGCTACTAAAGAATACAGATATATATGAGTAAAAGTAATATAAAATAATAATTAATGGAAGGATGTGGCATTTGAATAATACTGTCACACTCCTCTATAGAGAGCAATACTTGTAGCCCGATAAAATGAACTTCTCCCTAATGAACACAGTATTTTGAAAATCCAGTCTTTTCTATTTTAAAACTTAAAGTTAAGTAATCTCTTTCGACTCATAAGTTGCATAAAACTTCCCGTATACCAGCAAACACCATCACCAATCGCTTAGTTACAGTGGCAAAAACTCCTACTCGAACGAGTGCCATCACATGCAATAAAGATGAAGCATAGTTAGGCGTACGTGAAGTTGACTCATACGGAAGACCTCGAGTTCAGGATGAGGAGAGAGAGAGAGAGAGGAATGATGGGAAAGACATAGAGGAGGACAAACGAGCAGGTAAGTGCATGCGTGTTTATGAAAGAGAATGTTAGGGCGAGCAAAAGTAGCGTCAACTAGAAGCGCTCAGAAGAGTGAAGGCAGAGGAGGAAGACGGTCAGGGCATAATAAAAATCCCATTTTGAAAGAGGAAACAAATAATGAAAGGTGTTCAAACGAGAAATCCCGTTGCGATACAGAAACAATGGACCGAGAAGGAATGATGCGCTCGCGCATATGAATGAGTGTTTTGGTGGAATTTATGGAGGTTTTTAAAAAGGTGCAGATGGGCGTGAACAAGTGAAGGGAGCTGAAGTACACGCACAGACGCTCACACACACACACACTTCCTTCCCGGAGAGGGTACCGGAAAGTAAAGGGAGGGAAGCAAGCGAATGCGAATAGGCTCTCTTGAAATTTGCAGGATGGGTGGAGGAGGTGACTTTTATAGTACGTGGGCCGGGTCCGAGAAAGCCTCATGGAGACAAGGGCGGTTCGGAAAGGAAAGCAATGGAGGACAAAAACAATTATACGCACACGATTGAGATATATAGTCGAAGTACGAAATGTGTACAAATTAGCATTTTGAGATGCGGCACTAGTGCCAAGATGCTCTTACCAGAAGAACATTTTCTAACGCATGAATTTAGTACCATGCTCTACTAGTAGTAGACTATATATAGCCCTGGGCAAAAAATCGGAGAGTTTAATTTATTTTACGCACTCTCAAGGGGGGAGAAGAAAAATTCATTTAAACCAAAGAATGCAGGATACAAGAAAGATAAGGAATATTATCCACGTTTCGTTGATATGTATATCTTCCAAAAGTGTGACAAGTTTATTGCAGCCCAAAGTGAAGGCCCACCTTGGATGCAATCATAAGGGAGCCGATTAAGTAGGATTGGTACCTCCAGAATATTTCCGAGCATTCAAATCATGTATACATTAATTTTCGCTCTCCCTGATGATGGTTTTGCATTAATAGTCACCGAATTCATATAAAGTATCAAAATCTTAATTTTATTAATAACTCTGTCGTCCTTGCTACTCAGTAAATATAGATGATTGTGGATAAAAATATCTTCTTGAATAAAAATAAATATAAGCTATAATAATACCTTAAAGACCACCGCATTGCCCAAAAACTAAAAATATAACAAACAGGAGTAAATGTTCTCACGCACCAACGCGAATTTCACACCGTTGATTTCGTAACCCACGACTCCCTGGGAAGATATTTGCCGGAACAAAAATCTTCACACTGAAAAACCTCGTTCAGATTGTGGTCGAGAACTCCAATACTATTGACAGGGGACCTCCAAGGAGTTTGTGACAATGCATCCAAACTGTCCTAATCTCCAAATGAAGTGGGCAGGCGGCGCGGTCACCAACGGAGGAAGAATAAAAAGGTACCCAAATACCTACCACTTGAACTGGGTCTCATATCCACTCATCACATTCACCCCAAAGCTGCATTTCCACCGTCTCCCACCCACGCAGTCCCTCCTCCCCTCCCCCCGGCCCTTAAGCGTGTGCGAGACTCAAAAGACGTACGTCGGGCAAGGTGAGGGAGGAGGCACAGTGTGGCGAACACCGCTGACGAAAGCAAAGTGTTTTTTTTTATATCCAGATGGGATCCTCACTATTGCAACCACGAACGCATCAGCCCAAACTCACGTTTACGGCTCCAGAACAGCTGCGAGGATATATGTGGTGACACCTTGGACAGAAAAAGCTGGAAACGTGAATGGGAGGTGATGGTAGGGAGGAATAAAAAAGACAAAGTGCCACCTAGGAAGAAATATTTCGCATGCTCGGTTTATTTTCCCTTGTTGTGACAAATGCGGTCTGAACACGAATTTACCTTCTTCGAATAGGTCCCACAACCACCCCTCGACCTTTCAACACAAAAAAGAGACATAGAAAAATGATCGTTGTACCTCTCCGTAGTTTAAACGAACTTAGCGTTAGGTGAGTGGGCTACATATTTTCAACAAACTTTGTGTCGAAAAAAAATTTAAATTTGGAACGAAACACACGATTTCTCCCTTGGTATCAATCACGTAAGTCCTGTTGTATAAATAAAATGATTTTCCCTCACCTGCTTATGAACTCAATTTTCTTTTATTTCGAAAAATTAAGGGCACATACGTGGAATAATTGAAGTTCAGCATCATAGTATATTGAATTCATAAAATACGCACGAAAATTGAAAAGCATCATTACGTGACCAAATGCTTCCAACTAAAAGAAGCAAAAACATTCCTACACGTAAGTATGTACTCTTTCCGGGGAGATAAAGATACATCAGACATTCAGGATTCATTAACAACATCAGAGCCTCAATTTTGTTTGCAATAATCGTAAGAAAAAAGAATTAGACAATATACACAAGGAGAAATGTTCGTAGTCCATCCCGAGATTTCAACAAAATATCAAAAACTGAGGGCAGGAAAACGCAGGAATGTGCCAATCCAGTATCCCTCTTCATCCTAAAACATGATACCATAATTCTGACATCATGCTGGCAATTTTTCAGGTCCAAAAGCCACTCAAACACTTTGTCCACTGAAATCAAATGTGTAATGCTCGTCTTTCCCAACTTTTCATTGTGAACAATCGTCCAATTCATTACTGCAGCCTTCAGTTGCCCGGTTCGCGTTTGGGTACTACTAAAGTTCTTCGCTCTTATTCCGAACAAAGGGTAAGGATGCGACAATTTAATAAATGATTGAACTAATACAACTTCAACAATTTAGAGACAATATATCTAGATGATCATTCAAAACATTAATAAGAAAGAAGCATTTCCGAGAACGTTCCGCGGGAAAGTGCTTTCTCAAATCCGAATCGATTTTTCTTTGCTTCATTATTTTTTTTTAGATTGATGATATGCACCATTTTAAAAAGTTCTTAAATGCACGAACATCATATCGGCCACTAATTTATCTTCGTCTTTCTCTTTCTAACTCCCACCTGCTCACCTTGTGGAGCAAAATCCGCAATGGTAACTATTATAATGAGAATGGTCACGAACGCACGTTTTCCTGGACTCTGTGACTAATGCATTCTTCGGACATGATTGCAGCAGGCAAGTGAGCATAAGACAGAGGAGGAGGTGGAGGATGAGGTGAGGAAGATGACAACGCCCGAGCGCCCTTAATCCAACATGGAAAAGTCTTCCCCAAATGGGGCCGGCTATTCTACCGCTTCTGTGCTGTATTTGCAGTTCCTATATAACGTCACAAGAAAGCGCTAACTTCTGTACTTGCATCTTTCTCTCTCGAAGATGTGAGCTGAGATTTCCCACGCAGATAAAAGTTCGACTTGAGGGCACCAAAGGACTCCTCAGAACCTTTCCCCTGCCCGCAGCCATTCCCTAAGGGAATGATCATGTCTGCACGTGCGGGTCTGTCCGTACCTTGGTTCACTTTGCCTTCCGCATCGGTATGAAAAACCGTTATGTCACTTATATCCCCGTTTTTCTCAAGTAGCATACAAATATCCGACTCTTTTCTATTATCTGTTCTCTATGGTAATTGGAGTTCACTAAAGTCTCTGCAATGGTTAATATTCATCATAAAAAGCTATATGTTAGAAAGCAATGTGAATATTGCAAAAAAAAACAAATGAAATCCCTCCAGAAGATTCCGCGTCCCTAGCCTAAAACCCGAATGGAACATTGCCAAACGGAGGAACAAAATTGTATCATCATCCAAATAGCTAAAGTAAACCATTCACAGAAGGGAAATTTAAGATTACATTAATTGACTTACACGTAGCTGCAGAATTAATTGTTGGACTTTAAGTAGAGCAAAATTTCTGATAAAGTATATCAAATTTTTACCCATGGATATTTATTTTAAACAATTCAACGCTGGGTATTAAGTAATAAATATTTCTTCACTGAACGTTTAACGTGATATTACTGTTACCAACAGACTATATTCCATTACACATGTCTGAGCATAGAATGAAATTCTAACGATCACTTAGTTAAAAATGAGTATTGCATAATGTGGTGTGGTGAAAATGACAGAATTATAAAAATTTATTCAAGAATATACTATGCCAAAAATGGATACATATTCTGTATATCCAATTCCTAATTATCCCTCGATAAAAAATTATAAGATGATTGTTCAGACCAAGCCTTATTAGTCCCCGTTTGGTACGCATATACTATTTCTGTAAATAATTTGATCATGGATAAAATTTTACAATTAATTATACTAAATTATCATTACAACTTTATGTGGGACCATGATCTAATACAATTGATCAAACAAAATTAATTTCGAATTCTGAGAATGAACATGATTGAATAAATTCAATGCTCCGAGTAAATCAAAATTAAACTTCCCAGGGGAGTTATCCATATCCCAATGTTGTATTCCTGTTTTCGCTTCTATTTTGTTTTTAGGTTCACCAATGAGTAGTTTTTTGCGACCCAATCCCACAAGAAATCATCTCCACATTAGCGCATCCGATTTCAAGTAGTAGTACCGAAGTTTCAAATTAATTGAAGCAAAAAACACTGATTAACAGTTCTTATAATGGCGCACGTGAGTCAGGACTGAGTCTTCTTTCCAGTCGTTAATGATTGGAGCTGGCCCATAGCGGCCGGCGGTGATGCTTTGGAGCAAAGCATAACAAGATGAATTAAGAGGTGAATGAAAGTGGTAAGAAGTCATATTCTTAATCCTTTAAAAGTGGCAAATAAGGAGGAGATTACCCACTATAATTTTACCACAGAAAATTGAATGTAGTGAGAAAATAGTTAATGTTTAGCAAGACTATTTTAGCGATAGCTAAAATCTGGTCTTCGATCACAAGCCAATTTACTTCAATTTCTTTATCGTCTGCAAACATTTGTAAGCACATGAAAATGTTCTAATTCATATCATGTAAACTGATGGTACTAACGATATGCATTATAATAGATTCATGCCATTAGAGTAACTACCATTATTGCATTACCAACTATCCATGTAAACAGGCAGATATTTAAAAAAGAGATCCTGACTAAATAATCGTCAAATAATTAGGTAGTCATGAAAAATGCCGGAAGATAACAATATAATTAAATTAAGTTCACATATTGGGATTAGATTAGGATAAATTAAAGTCGTGAAGTCGTTTAGCTACCTGCAGAGTAATGTAGTTTCGAATTACAATTTAACAGATACGGTATTTAACTTGAGATTCAATAGAATTGGGAAGTGATCATGCAGACTTAGATAAAGGCATGCGTAGTTAAAAATTGTTAAACAGATAAAAGACACTAACTCCCCAAAGTCTTTTGAAATGACAGTCAGGGTAAATGCATGCAAACTGTCAAAGAAAATCTGGATAAAAATAAGGATAAAGAATAGAGAGCGGCGCAAGATAAAAATTTCGGAACGGCACATACGAAAAAATCACAAAACTATGATTACAGGTTTGATTAATGTGAAAAAGAATAAGAGCAATAATGATAATTGTGGACATAAAATTGGGGAAAAGAATTAACTGGAAATTGCTAACATACTTACTTCAGAAATATTCAGAGAAATTCATAGAAATAAAGAGACATTCAGTGAGATATTAAAATGGACATTATGTACAAGGCGTAAAATTCGCCAAAGGTAAAAATAAGAGAAATATGGTAGGAAATCTATTATGAAATTCAATTATTTTTAGCGAAAATTTAAATGTTATGAGAGAACATTATGGTAAAGAGATTGGGAACCCGAGGTGAAGAAAGGAAATATGTTATGGTTTAGAACATCCTTCCTTGATCCAGAAGCACTGCATGGAAAATGTAAAGCTGACGGAGAAATAAGAATGAAAAAGAGTAAAGCTGTACGGGTGAAGGGATCTTAATTGTCACAATAGAAAAAGATGGATGATGAATAATATGCAAAATCTTTCAAAACTGACCAAGCGACTCCCTAGATGATGACTCTATGTTTAGTAAAGAAAATGCGTAGCGCTGTCCTGGAAAGTTGAACCTTAAAAATAAATGAATATGCCTGTATGACATAATAGTTAAGTGTTCGCAGTGAGGTTGGAGACGTTATTAAACAAATTTGAGAAGATCACGTATATGAATGTATCGAATAAAGAAGCGGTAGACTCGAAGGAAGGTCGTCTCATTGAACATCCTATATAAGGTGTAGAATTAAGGGAAGCAAATAGTCAAACGGAATGAGAAGTGATTAGCAGTAGGACAAAAAAACGATGTTAATTACCAGCAGGGATTTTTTACTTATACGCCACAGACACAAAAAGAGAAGCATGATGAGTTGATGAGAAAAAATGAAACTTAATTGAGCTGTATCAAGTCTGACTATATTAATCGATGGCAATGATTTGGTCAGTCAATGAGATAAACACGTGCAGTCATCGATAGGTATATTAGGGGACTGTGAATCAGGAAATACACTAAAATCAGTTATCACCAAAAGTAATGGTTACCTCAAGAAGCAAGAAGGTTACTTACTGCAATAAAATAAGAGGACATAAAACAGAGCAGGCCTAAATGTTCATGCACTACGGAGAAAATGGCGGTCGTAATTAGGTTATTACAGCGACAGTGAATGGCAAAAGAAGGATTTACAGAAAGGCAATTGATGATGATGATGACCATTTATTGAAGGTTTTAGGTAAAGTTTGCAATAAGCTAGAAGAAATTTGCAGTTTTGGTTAGGTCCAAAACCCGGTCGTCTGGGATGAGAAGGTGGGCCTAAGTTTGAGGCTTTCGTAATACGGATTTTTGAATAAAGAATAAGTTGCATGCAATGGATAACAAACTTGGTAATTTAAGTGAGGGTATGACTTGTGCTCTTAGGTAGAGTATATAAAAATATAAAATAAATAGATATAGGTAGAAAAATACTGAAAACTGGTGATATGTAAGGAAAATGTTGTGTCACTGCGAAAGAAAGATGAAAGGAACAAGCATTTTAAACAGCATGCACCACATAAAAATTATAGAACAATGGAAAAAGAAAAAATGTACGTTTAGCAGTGTTAGTTTAAGAGCAAAAGTTAAATGAGTTAACAGCATTCTGAAATGGAGTTTGGTACTCGTAATTGTCTAAGACCTTATAGTTCGACTACTTATGATAATGATGAATTTGAATAATAGCAGAGCCCATATGTGTGATCAAATCTTGTGATTTGCAATATAAATGTCAGCTCTCTTAGCAATATTTATATATCTACTTATGATAAATTTCTTCAACATGAAAACAACTTTCCTTCAGGGCTAACCTGTACATTTGTTTTTAAGAGATATATGAAATTAAACAGATATCCAAAGTGGGATGGATATATCTAAACTGTTATTTAAGTATTATATACTTTGGTAAAGTTTTTATTCAGTACCTTGCATAGGGCAAAACGTAAGGCTGATTTACTATTTTTGCTACGAGGGTCATCCGGAAAGTAGTACCCGTTCGTGAAATAAAGACACAAAAGTAAATATTAACAAACATAAAAAATTTTATTTGAAAGAGGATACTTTAAACTACTTCTCAACATAATCTCCAAGCAAATTAAGGCATTTGTCATAACGTGTGACAAGTTTCTATATTCCTGCTGCATAGTCCTTCGCCGCCAGCTCATTGAGATACGCGAGGGACCCATCTTGCACAAATTTTTGCATAATGCAGATGGTGTTTAACAATTTCATGAACAATTGTTCGAGAAACATTGGGAAAATGCTCACAGATGTCATCAATTGTGACGCGCCGATCGTTCCTCACGAATTCGTCAACTGAGCTCACCAGTTGGTCTGTAATGACAGACGGTCTGCCCGAACGCTCATCGTCGTGTGTGTTCCCCCTCCCCATGTTGAAGTTGCGACACCACCGCCGAACAGACGACTCGTCCATTACATTGTCTCCATACACCTCCTTTAATTGGCGATGAATATCACATGGGCGAACGTTTCTTGCATTGAGGAATTTAATCACTGCCCTCACTTCACAACTGGCGGCGTTCTCAATTTTTTTAAACATTGTAAACAATCACAGAAACAACACAGGCAATGCTAGCGTCACGCAACTTGGCTCAGAGAAGGCAGACAAACCACTGAAGCTATCTGACCTCGTCCAGCGGCTACTCGCGTCGTCAGCACTTCATGCGGCACGAACGGGTACTACTTTCCGGATGACCCTCGTATTTTACTATTTTGGAAATATTCAATCGTTTCCCAGTGCACACTAGGTAGGCAACTTTTTAAATTTCAATCTGGATCAAAAGTTAAATCACCGTGCCGTGCCAAAGTGAACCGTAATAGCGATTATACAAGGCATGGGGCCTATGATTACCGTTATTTCCTTCTGCTTAAGAAATTGACATTTTAGCATGTGTCCAAATTTTCAATTATTTTGCATATTTATTGTCAATTAGAAGTGTTTTAATGATATTTTATTCAACTATAAGTTTAAGTTATCACAATTTACTGCAGAAAGTTTAATTGAGGAAGAAGGGAAGACTCTTGATTAATATAAGGTTATTTATGAAGTTAGAAATGAAGCGGAAATGAATGATTGGAGCTATTCCATAAGGATTAAGAATAATAAGAACAATTTTTCGACATTACCTACTTACAATATTTCAGAAGACAATGGAACTGTGGGCTATTTAACACTTGAAAAAATGAAAACCTATGCTTAAGTGCTGCTTACAACTTTCTTACCTCAAGAGGTAAAATTATAAGAAATATATGGAAAATTTCAGAATATCGTTGGTATCTTATGCCATATTTAGAGCATAGGTATTTTAGAAGGGAGAAAAATGTATATTGGGAAAGCCCTGGCTATATTTCCTACCGGTGAGTTATATGATACTTGGATCAAATATTTTTGTAATCCAGTAGGCTACCCATCTGCAATGGGTTACAGCGTCAACTGTAATTATTATAGGAACAAAGTGGATAGCATACTTACCACCAAAATACAGTTAAGGGAGATTATCGAGGCGAATGTTTTTTGGCTTTATAGTTAACAATTAATAGTGAATGAAAACCTCTGTAAAAATTTGAAATAAAGAAATCTGAAATTTAAAATTAATTGAGAGATTTAGATTCAATGATATATATAATAGAAAAATCATAGTGTATGGAAGAGAATTCCTTCATTCACATATTTTTTTCTAAATTAGATGCAATTGAACCTATGAATCGCGTATATGAAAATTACATGAAACTTGTCGCTTTCGTGGCATAATTTGACTTGCAATATTTATGTACAATTTCATTAATAATAAGATTAGTACTTTCCATCTTTAATCAGTATGTTACTCAATAAGAATATAAGTTAGTACACAGTGGTTCAATATGTTAAGTTCAGCAATAACTTTGGAGCCAAATAATCTTTAATTGACTGCTAACACGTTTATACTTTCCTGACAACATATTTTATATCTATGAGTTTCAAAAGAATATTACACAAATTTTCACTCCTAGAAGACATTTTTCTTAGAATTTAAAATTATACTGAAAACTCTAGGATGAAAAATTCATTAATCCTGAAAAACTGGTCTATAATGACTTCTACAGTAAGAGGAAAATTGTATACTCTGAAGTATATGCATATCGTGAAAGGCTGAGGAATGAAAACAGAAGTACTAAATTCATTTAAATGTCACAATCAGGGAAGTTAGAACTTTGCCACTGAAGCCAGGGCTCTGTAAAATGTAAGACAATAAAGGCAAAAAGTTTGAAACTAATTAGCACCATGGCATTGTTAGGACGTAGATGAAATCCCGGCCTCCATAACATTGACTTTTTCCAAATAATTGGTTTGTTAGTTAAGATAATTCATAGTTATTTAATCAATATAAAATATGATTTTTTAAATAATAATTAATGCATTGAAATTAATTATTAACAATTAAAAATGTTAAATAGAGCTACATGCAATATTAGCATGCACCTAAATGTTCTGCATCTACGGTAAAACTATTGTACATTAGGTATGAACTATATATACAACGATAGCATTCTATTATCTAACTAATTATTCTGATAATGATATGGCATCCGATTGAAAATATTGCAATAAAGAAGAAACAATATTTCTTAACAAACTGGTGGTGATGTTCCTTGATTGATAAGAAGCTATAATATATTTGAAGGCAAATATCAAGGAGTTTTCTTGAGGTATTATTCAATTGGAGGAAAAAGATGGATTTTGCTTCTGTTATGTCCATAATATGAAATTTTGCAAACATGACATGAATAACTATCTCAGTTTTTGAAAAAATTACCTGAAATGTTTAATAAATTTTTAATGGTTGTCTGTTAGATTTTACAATGAATGGTTTCATTTTATTTTCAAGGAATAAATACCTCATAACACAAAGCGAGAAAGCTCACATAATAAACACAAAAAATAATTGAAGTTAGGAAAGCAGTAATAAACATGAGTTTATAATGCTCTATACTGAGAAATGAGGAATAGTAATCTCGTATTCACATAAAGTGCACGGGAATTCTTGATACGGAATTTACGTATTCTTGATGCGTTACAAGCCCTTGCGGCACCTCAGGGGTTGCTGGCGGACAGTTCGTGTTAGGGCGAGGCAACCATTCAAAGATACAACGATAGGCAGTAATAAACAATATACTTTCCATTGAAAATGCACAAGAGCGAGTTTAAAGAAGCCCTGTCCCGGAATGAATTCGATGGCAACTGGGTGTCAATGTTACATGTTGGTGCAGCGAAAACGACTAAACAGATTGGCATTTGCATAGGAAGGGAGGAGAGTTGGCACGTAGTAGGCTTTGGAATGAAATCAGGGGGTGGAGGTTAGAGAGTATACAACTTAAGCTAAGCATGGGGAGGCATGAGATATTTCAAAGGGAACGCAAGAGGCCGACCAGATGGATGAATGATTAAGACATGTTCATGAAGCCAACGAGAAATTTACTGAAAACGGTAAAAAAATATGTAAAAATATTTTTACGAAGTCAAAGAATGGAAGAGTTTAAATAAGATAACATTTTCATGAGGGGAAGGTATATCAATTTTTGATTATATTAAAATTTTGCTATATTTTTTCGTGGAACTCAAAACCATGAGGTGCATGCTACGAGTAAATCATCAATATTCAAGTACGTAATATCTTCTGAGCGTAGCAAGATAAATTAATAAACTTCATATAAAAAGATATTATAATTTATAACTAAAAGAATGTTATATTTTTTACCTCTAATGTAAATTTCCTTACGAACAACCAAGCTTTGAATTCAACACTCGAAAAACTAGTAAATAAGAAAAAAAATGTAGATAATGTATTATGCATTAACTATCGGTGTTCATTGTGCCTAATTTGAAGTAAAAATGTTTTATAAGCCATCCATTCATCTGAATGACAATGAGAATCAGCTTTTTATAATTTATAGGCATCCTTTTATTGGCTTAATGAATCATTAAGCCGTATAAATAAATAAAGTTGCAATTAATAGGAATAAAACAAAATTATTTCTTTCTGCAGTTCTAAATAACGCAATCGAAGTCATCACTTGAAATGACATGCTGAATGTTCGATCACGTAAAACAAAATATAGTTGAGCTTTTTAATATCTAAAAATATATGAAGTAACTTGCAAGTTAATAATTTTCTCTAAAAAATACGTGAAGATTATTTAGAAATGTTCTTGAATCAATAATTTCCATAGGAATCGGGTCTGCTGATTATCCTTAGCAAAATACATTCATAACCCCAAAACAAATGAAACGTTTGAAATATTTAAAAATTTTAAAGAATCCTTTTGTTTACGTGCTTCAAGATAACGGAAAAAATTGAAAAAGTAAAATTTAAAGGAAACCAATTAATAAATTTATAAGAAATAATTTAATAAAACGGAATATGCTATCGCCCTATCTCCTTACTCTCTTTTAGTAAATCACGAAATATTAAAAAAATGAATACTTTTCTCATCCTCTCTAAAAAGTGGCAGGCAATGAAAAATGAAAAATTGAAATTTTCCACGAAAATATCTAAAAACTCTTTCGTGCTTTTCCATTACATTCACTCATTAGTTAGATTCTTCTACTCTGCCGATAAAATTTATTACATACATTTGTATAATGCTCGAGCGCGATGAATGTTGAAAGACTGAAAATATTGGCAAAAAGTTTGTTGAAAGCGCAACGGGTAAGGGAGCAAAAAGGGAGGGTTTGGCCGCTCGCTTCCTCTAGCTTTGCCGACAATCTCTAACGAAGCATGCGAACCATTGACTGGATCGGCGTTTAGAGGAACGCAGTTCGGTGCCGTACTCACGCGGATGACAGGTTTAAGGAGAGAGACAGAGAGAAATAAAGAGAGACAGAGAAGCGTACTTGTGGTTCACTCAAGCAACTCGAACAGGAAATGACCGAGAATGGCCACTCGGCGTGAAGATTTGTTCGCCATCAATCTTGCGGGCGATGCCTTCTCATTCTAAACAGCCCCAGGGAGGAGGAGTGTGGGATACGACACGAGTTCGTAATGGTGGGCTTCTCTTGCATGCATACCCACGCCTCACGAAAGGTTTAAGCACTACCGAGGATTCAATGGTAGCTAGAATGAAACTGCGTCCGTAGCATATTGGTGACCCGTTTGAATTGGACGCATTTCATGCCAGTTACTATAACAGGCGCAGATAATATAACAAAAACACTGGCTTGATCGGAGATCATATTTTATTTTAGAATTAATAACTATATTTCTACAAACATTTCGTGGAGCCCTGCACGGAAGAGTACTGATATACTTCGCGAAATATCCCTCTGAGTTATCATAATTTTATTCATAAATTGATAATACGAACCGGAGAAAAATCATTACTTCAAACTGATTTTTAAACTTTTTATACGATGCAGAGAGAGATTAAGAGAAAGTTATTGTGAGCAATGCACTTTATCTTGGTGTTTCATGAATTTATGCGTCTAGTGCTGATACGCAAAGGAAAAATTCGGTCGAGTGATTAATTTATGCACGAGCCACAAAATATTAACCCGAATAATTGAAAATAGTGCCCGAAACTTAAAGGAACGCACTCGTCTAAGTGACACACGTAAAAAAATCCACTCTGACCCGCTTTGAATTCCCAGAAAAAAAACGACTCCAGACGCTCTCCACGCAGGCACCCAGTCAATCACCACTCGGTGGTAACAAAATTGTTTTGTGTACTTTCTCCTCCCAGGATGCGTGTGGACAAGAGAGGGCCCGATTTTTTTTGCACTAGGGCCTTTAATACCATCTTTGGCCTTTTACACACCACATCCTTCCCCCGTTTTTCACCTCATCCCACAGGATTTTCTTCGCCCTTTTTCGCCTCACTGGCGTGCTAGTATCTAAAAAAAGTAGGTGAAGAGATGGGATCTTCTCCCACGCCCCATTCTGTAAGAGAGCATTCGTTTCATATCCTTTAGCTGCAGACGCCAGAAGGTCCATCGCTCCACCACGGTCCCTCACTCCCTCTACCCCTTTGCCTCTAAAAATCTCCTCCCTAATGCTCCCTCCCAACTATTTACTCGTTCGGCCTTCCGCCCCCGTCGCCTCACTCTGACGTCAGACCCCCGCGTCGTTTCCCGTAAACCGCAGGCGCCCTTCCCTCAAGCCCTCCCCTGACCTTCCAATGTCACGCCATCCCTAACCTTCAAATATCCCTAACATCAAAAATGCTGCCATAATGATGATGCACCAGATGCGTTCTAAAGTTTATGAAGCTTGACGATGGTTTTTCAAAATAAAATAATATTCGCTCAGATTTCTAAATGTAATTTACCCAAGCATCGCAAATGTGCCGTTTTCGTTGCTGAACTTACATACAGAGGATACTTAGTAATACAACAGAATAATTCGATATCTATTATCAGATATCATAAATTGAGAATTAAATATTTCGAAAAAGTGACGCCTTAAAAACATACTATAAATGTATAGTGCGTTCATTTAACTCATTACGTAGTCGCATAATTCTCACTGATCGCCAATGATTTGAAATGATTTAATTTTTGACCGAATGGATAAAATATGAATAAAAGTGTTTTTCTAAATAAACATGATCGTCAGCATCGATGAAACTCATTGCTTATCATTAAAAGGATGAACTAAAATTTATATTGGTGGCATCAACTCGGATTAAAATAGAGCGTATATAATTAGAAGTCAAGCTGTGAGGTGAGTTAACCTTCCTATGGTTGAATTGATAATATTGCATATGTGATGCAATTGAAAATGAAATCCGACTGACTGGAATGGGGAAATATTGTAATTGGTTCTATAAAACCATTTCCTAGAAGGAGCGAGCAAAAACCGAAGATATTTGTTACAATTTACAGGAAAGAGCACGTAGCACATGCTTTCATTGAAGCAGTGCTCGTTTTATAAGATTAAGACACTTCTCCCATGGTAGACCCTCGACTTATCGAGTTTGCCTGAGACACTAATTAACATGCAACCTGTTTCATTAGCGTGCGGCACTCGTGCTAAAAGCCACGAGTTAAAGACTCCTTCAGTCTTTGACTTCATTCGAAAGCCGAGATATAGCGCTCGCTTTCGCTCATGGTGCGAACAGACCGACTCTTAATTCCCTCCCTCTCTATTCCCCAACCACCTCTAGCGCCACCCCACCCCAAAGACTAATCTTTCCCACCGCATCTTCCCCTCATTATTCCTGCCTCCCTCTCCACTCTTGTTTTCTCCTCCCACTTCCCTTATAGGTATTATCCTATCTCCCTCATCTCCCGACCTTCCCTTCTCTCCTTTCTTCCCCTCACTACGTCACGTTACTCCCTCCCATCCTCGTACTGCTCGAAAAAAATGGAAATCTCAACCCTACTGGCCGCTCCAGGGGTTCGTCTTTCGTCCCGCAGCACTCTCGACGAGCTCCGCTCCAAGTTGTGAGGACGAGGCACGTTTAAAAGCACACGCATACACAAAAGAGTCGAGCATAGACATCTGTTCGCGGACACAACAAATCAACAAACATGAGTGGTGGCTGTCTAAAGTGGAGGGGGACTGGATTCTTGTTATGTTTAGTGCCTGGTCCACATGAATGTATAAAAGATGAGAGGGTGCAAGAGAAATTGTCAAAATATCTTACGAAAGCGTTTATGGTAGCTGCCTCAAACAGAAAATAATTGGTATACAGTGCGAATTTGAAGATTCTCTATCGATGAATTTCTCCTATAATTCAACGAAATCCAATGACTTCAATGTTTTTATGACTCTGATATATTCCTTGATATCGATAAAATGTATTTAAGTAAGAAATAACTGACCTGCTGATGTAACTTAAATTAACATTTAGATACTCTTTTACAATATACCTATCACTGGAATTCGTGTTTTTCAATTTAAATGGTTACGCATGTGAAGAAGACCATATGTGCACATATGCTTGCAAAATTGAAATACAATGACCCAACATTGCCTTTTTGGAATAAAATATGGGATATAAAGAAGACTGTGTATATAAACATAAATACAATCAAATATATTATACAACTGGCGATCTGGTGAATCTGGTCTGCGATCTGGTGGTTTTCATTGGTCGTATTAAAAATCCAAATTTTATTTTCCATACCTAACAAATCTTCTAGCAAAAGAATTTTGGGGAGGAGTAGATTTTATAGGTAAGGGTAGATTTCATCTATTGATGAAATTTACTAATGTCAATCAATTGTACTTCTGTCTTTGAACAGATCCACACATTACCGTTTCTCAAATATTTTCAATTCTTTTCCAGGTTGTCCTCCCATCTCTATCCCATTTTTCGCCATTTCCTCATCTCAAACGTTTCTTATAAACTTTCGTCTTTCTTCCTGAGCGTTCATCTTTCACTACTTTACATTATTACACTATTTATTTATTACACTATACTCAATATCTCTCCAAATCCTTACCTTATAATTTTATTTAATAGTGCATAAGTTAACCTTCTCTTTCATTTAAAGCCAATTCTCTTTACTGATAACACTTCATAGGTTTTTGCGCCTTTCTGCATGCTCAATCGTCTCTTCTTTCAAACAGATATTGACCCATTCTCCTTTTCCTCCTATTACCATGCGCTTCATCATACTCTTATCAATACTATTGCATGTGAACTATTCAAATGCTGGGAAGAGGAGTGTAGTTCTTGCAGTTTTATAAAAATAGCCTGCACCTAGAAAATCATTCACTCTATATTCAGATGGTGAGGTACATGGAATTAATTCAGATTTGAAACCGTATTTTTTGACCGGTGGCTAAAATTTCGACCCATTACAATGCCTTGAAAATGAATAACGCTAGCTTGTATGGAGAAAATATTCCTTTCTCATCAAATGGTCGACACCACAGCCCTGAAACGTTCAAAGAATTCCAGAATAGAGGCATGCCAAGTATTCAAAACTCTGACTATGATCAAGCCAAAAAACAACCTGGTGCCGCTGTCGTTTATTAATGCTTCTGATATTTTGGATCGGAACAAATGAAGTCTTTATAATAATTATGGCTGCAAAAAAGAAAGTGGACAAATGAACACCCAAATTATCAAGGAGTAAGCCAATGATGTAACATCGAACTATAAATATTTAAAAAAAAGTATTAACGAAAAGCAATAAATGAAACAAGCGTTAAAAATCAAAGAAATATAGAAAAGAAATAGAATATAAGAAAAAATTCGTTTCAATCACAAAAAATAAAATTACTGAATTCCTTTTTAAAATGAAGCAAGTAATTCCAAAATGCAATGAAATATAAAGCGTGAAAAGAGATGGGTAGCGGGAAGTATCTAAAGGCTGACATAATAACGTAAATCTAAAACAAGAAAGTATTCTTTCATCTAAGAAAAAATATGACCAATAATAGAAGTAAAAATCAAAATCAAGTAAAGAAGACGATACGACAAAGAGACCATGATTGCGTTAAGAACTGGCCTGTAAACAAATAAGTTCAGCCTATGCTAACATTTATGGATTCAGCACTATGTTGATTAGACACATAAATTTTTATAAAAATGATTCAAAGAACACTGAAATTTTCCTAAGTGTAATATCGGAGACTATGTAATTTTAAGCACATGGCCAAAATAAAAGAAGATGGTACGGAAGTACCTCGGAATACCCGACAAAAATGGAAACGGATAAATTGGGTGCACCATAAGATTTAGAATGTTATGAAGCAAACGGTGGAACAAATTCAACAGAATCATGCAAGAGAGGCAAAATTACGACATAAACTAGGAACCTTGAATGGACAACAAAATTTACGCGGAATTTGAAAGAAAGGAGCCGATAAAATATTAATATTGGATGACAACTGTCACTCAAGCCTATTTAGTGAAAAAACGTTATTTCTGCGATAACTTACTAGATTATAAGTCATCGTAAAAGTAATCCTGAATGTTACATGTGCAAAAATGTTGGAATGATACTGAATTCCTCAACTTCATATGTTGTAGCCTCGTTATAACGAATGTATCCATTGAAAAATGAAATATTTAATTAAAAAAAACAATAAAACGCAACTGTACATAAATTTCAGCACTCAAAAAAATCTTTGAAATATCATTGGACACTTAAATTTTTGGAGATTTTCATTTATTCCATTAAAAAGTGGTCACTAAAAATGAATTATATTATATATATAATTCAAGGAAAACATTATTTAAGGTATCTAAATGTGTTCAAGCAGCATTAATTTCATTTGATAAGTAGAAGAAGCACTTGGTTCTGCAAACCAAGGCATTCTAACTGTTGACAAAAATGGTTAGTTTAAGTCAAAATTTCACATGCACACAGTTTCATGTACAATCCCGTTAATGGATATCGTAAGTAATGATAAATATCTTGAAAAATATTACATATTAATAAATATTTAACTAGAATGCAGAAATAAAAAATTCTAGCAGTGGAAAAAAGGTGGCTATAAGTGACCAATATATAGCATCCATGACCCGCATTTAATGTTGTCTTATTTTAAGAGAGATTTTCCATGGCCGAATAGAAGAGAGGAAACAACGCGTCATATCTTTTATACTCACAAGATAAAACCCCTGATAGGAATTTGTCTCTAGTGGACAAACATTTTAAATGAATATGGAAAGCTTCTTTGAACTGAGAACATTTCTATTCGAAATATTTTTCGAAGGTACCTAACGGTTCAAGATGAATATCTTTCCCGTTCCTAGACTCGCTTTAAATGTCAATCTCGCAACCTTCTGACCTCGACAAGGGAGAGAGAGATAGAGAGGACTCAAATGCGTGCGTATGCCGCGGCTTTTTCAACCCCAGACCTCTCTCTCTCTCTCTTCTATGTCCCATCTCGGCAGTGAACCGCTAACAGAGATCTCCACTCACATGAATGTGGCGCGATTTCTCCTCCACCATCCTTCCCTCCCTGCCGGCACATGAGATGTCCTACACAGCACCCGCAACAAATAAATCGCAGCAACGATAGATAGCCCTCTCGTATTTCCCCTTTCCCCGCGGCGACCCTCCATCCTCTGGCTTCCACCCCCGCACGCAGTCGCTGCCGGGTCCAGTCGGCCGTCTACTTTGGGAGACCTGCTAGCCTCCACAAGATCGTTTCCGCGCGGTTCGCGACTCGTAGTTGTACAAGCGTGCGTACCTACAGGGAATTCCAAGCGCCGCTAGTCTCTCTTGAAAGGGTTGAAGGCCAAGGGTTAAAGGGGCATTAAACGTGAGCCATGTGCAATCAAGCACCCAACAGCGAGACTGGCCTCTCGAGGTCTTTGTCACTCACCACCGCACGGGGCTAGGGCGTGAATTGCATTGCAGTGAATAATGAAACGATGAAGCGTACTTAATTCAAGTAACTCGAAATCAGCAATCTCTAACGCTGTATTCATTAGGGGTAAGAAGACTTCAATTTGCCCCTGTCACCACGAATAATGATGGTGAATTTAAAACGGGTGTTAAAATGAATAAAATACTTTCAGAATCAAGGTAAATCTTCGCCCTTTCCTCGAAAGAAGACCAGAAAAGAATTAACTAAACGTGTGCTCCTGACAATAGGATCCAACGTTAAATAACCTTGTAATTGAATTTCTTGAGTCAGATTTTAAAGAAAGGCTACGGCATTCGAAGGAACGCTTTCAAAATTGAAAATATCAGTGAATTATATTTTCCATCCTAATCCCACATAGGTAGATTTAATGAGCACTTTTTCTAAATTCTGAGTTTACACATCGGGGTGGAAAAAGGATAATTATCTTTTAAATTATATCAGAAATTTGATGAATTGCAGTTTCCGGCACTACTTTAGTAAATTAATATCCACAATTATGAGAGATATTTAACACATAAAACAGTAAATTTTGCATTCAAATGTAATCGCCGGCCCCGGCGAACATTCTCGTCTGCCAACTCAGAGGTCGCGGATATGACTCCCGCCTGGGTGGTTTTTCCTCCACCTAGGCCTTGGGTGTATGTAATTGTCATATTGTTACATCAAAGTTTAAAGTCCAATATTTAGGTCAAAGTGCTGTTTTCGGACTAATGCTAAATAAATAAATAAGTAATACATGTCGTGCATTCATTTAATCTTATCTTATATCGTTATAGTAGTATTTAATGTATGCGTGGTGCATGATTCATCGATAAGACCCCTGTATTGCTTCAGTAGCAGCCGTTTCAAGTTGAAACATTTTCAGTTAACCTACGGCAACGATGGAGATAACACTCGACGACCAATACACAGCATTGAAATTTTACTTTCGCCAGAACAAATCATCATTACAGGCCTTCATTTTGAGAAATGAGTCTTTTGGAGAGCGCAAATATGTTATCCACTATGGTGCAGCGAGAAGATGGTTTTTTCATGCTTAAGAGGGGAAGATAATCAAGTTCGAAGGAAGCCAGACCTAGAGTTCTGATTACTGCCCTTACAGAAGAAAACATTAACAATGCTGCGGTCATTGTGAGATAAGATCATTGAATAACGATAGGAACAAGTTCAGAAATATTGAAAACTTTCTGGTGTGCCACCCAAACGTTTGTAACAGAAAAACTTCACATTTCTCGTAGATGTGTTCGTACGGTGGGCTCTGAAACTGTTCATACCCGATCAACATTAGCTTTCAGGTTTGTTCGTAGCTGAAGGTAATTTTTTACAGAAATTAGGTGTTTATTTCTAAAGCTATTACTTCAGATGAAGCTCTGATGGATTACTTCGATCCTAGGACCAAAAAGAAAAGTCCTGTGTGGAATTTTCACGTATCTCCACCAAAAAAAAGGCCAATTGTCACAGAGACGCCAAATTCTTCTAGGAAAGTTATGTTCATAAAATTTCTCAAATTTTAGATAATGATATAAGAAAATTTCGTACCAGTACAAACACAGACAATAATATGATTCGAGTGTACTATTGGATTGTACAGAAAAATCTCTAAGACCATAAAAATTGCAGGCTGGATGCTACATCATGACTATGCCCGTCCGCAATTCACTAAGGCAGTAGCAGAATAGTATCTTGTGAAAGTCAATATTCCTCATTATCCTCATGGTTTGAATCTAGCTCAATATGGCTTTTTCCTGTTCCTCAATGTGAAGAAACACCATCGCGGAGAGCGTTTCTTAGTATTAAGCGTATTAGAATTAGGCGTAGGTGAACTGAACCTGTTTCAACTTGATATAGCTGACTCAGACAAAGTACTGCTGTCAAATCAAAGAAACGTGTACCGCATATCCATTAACTTTGAATTGATAATGAAACAAATTAATTTTTTGTACATTATGATAGTTCTTAATTAAACTGTCTCGCATTTTGCTTCGTCCAAGAGAATGCAAGGAAGTTATTTCAAGGTAATTAGTTCATGAAAAAATAGGATAAGAGGAAAACTCAAAAAATTGAAACGGGAAATTTTCCTGTGAGGGCCAATTACAAGAGTAGGAAAGAATTTCAATAAGGCACGGTCAATTTGTCTGATAAATTTATTCGATTTTACTATTCTTCCGGCAGGTTAAAATTTCACGTGGTTATCACGGCTACATGAAGTTGTAATCGACGAAGTTTTTCTAGTAAATATGTTAGCAGAATATCGAGGAAGTCCTAGCAAAAATATTAGAACGTAGAGTGGGACCAACGGCATTTGAGTAGAAAAATTAGTGTGACAGCTAAGGCTGTAA
The DNA here is from genome assembly GCF_022747635.1 of Hetaerina americana. NCBI lineage: Eukaryota > Metazoa > Arthropoda > Insecta > Odonata > Calopterygidae > Hetaerina > Hetaerina americana. Next base: position 91,582,304 of record NW_027286763.1, read on the forward strand.
TATTAGGGGGAATCGGTCAGGACACCCAGGCCGCCGACTTCGGAACGGTATGGTAGGCATCCATCTACATCTACATAAACACCCGCTATCCGCTAAAAAGGTATGAAGTAAGTCTTGGGAAAGTGGACCAGGAGAGAATTACCCTAGAGTGAGGAAAATGTGCACCGTGCTCCGAGATAGAGAAGGTATTTCCATCTCTACGCTCCCAATTCAATGAAAAAATACGTTTTAAAATGAACGTTGCTGAGACAAAATTAATATTTGTTTCCCACTCTTTCATGGAAAGTAATAGCACTTCTGAGAAGAGTCGTCTCTCTTATTTCCTCACCAGAATAAACACTGAACTTGAAATGCGCGTCCTTCCACGCAAACATCAATTACTACCGGTCAGCGCCGAGACCGAGATTGATTACTGAAAGGACATTGTACTCCCTCGGATTTCACGGTGAATCCGCAAACCATGAGAGATGTGGCCGCTTGAAGAAAGCGATATGACCGTGCAGAATTTCGAATGCAACAACGTCTTTTGAAGGGGGAGCGGAGGTCACTGAAACTTCCCAGGAGCGGGGAAAAAAGGGCACGGGAAATGGAAATGCGGCGAGCTCGTGTTTATTCTATCCCTTGACCGTTTTTAGTGACCACGTGCAAAAATCCCGACCCTGACGAAATAGTGGGCAACGCCCCGAGTTCTTTTTCGGACAAGGGTCACATGAGAAGGGGAGGGGAAAGGATAGGAAAGAGGGGCAAGGATAGCGTTGCTAGGGGAGTAAGGGGAACTGGAGTGAGAGGAAAGAGTGGCAAATTATACGTGTGAGAGTGAGTCAGAGGGGAATATGTGACGGGCCAAAGGCACGAAGGGGAGGGTGGGGGATGAGACGCAAGAAAAAAGAATTGGTCAAAGAGAGGGTGTGTGACGTAGGCAAGGGGGTGGTGGACAGAAGTGTGGTGGAAAAAGAGGAGGCGTAGCGGGACTAAAGACTGCGCAACAATGACCTCCCCCATCCATCGGAAATAGACGGCAGGGCGGGGGATGTCAGGAGGGAAGGGCCATTTCGGAAGAAGAGAACGCTGGACGCACTGGGCAAGGGACGTGTCAGAAAGACGGAACGGCAACGGGACCAGGGCAAAGCTGGTTTGAGCAAAGCGGAATAGAGTTTCATGACTTGAGTAGTTCAAATTTAAATAAACACAAGAGTAAGTAAGGAAGGATTCAAGAACTCAAGTCTAGTGAAATTTCCTTTTAAAATGATAAAAAATATGTGGAAAATTTCGATTTCCGCAAAGATTGCAATGTGAAAAATTCAAAGGAAGTCTCGTAGATACATAATATTGTCCTCTGAGGTTTCCCCAGCGATCTTTCATATTTCACTCTCAAAATTATGAGGTTAATCTGACGGACTAATCATTAAAGGCACTCTTTAGGCACCTATTTGATATTTGGATATTATTTGAAAGAAATATATGAATGTCCACACACCCGCAAGGATTAACAGTGGAATACTTCAGGTGTTACGCCATTAGAAAATACATACAAACTTGTTATGGCCAACGTATTAGAGGTAGAATCATCAACAGAAATATCCCTTGGATAACTTCTCCGTTACCATCTAACATTGCAGTAATATGACTAATCTATTACAGCCCTATTAAAATATTATAAAGAAGTTTTACCCATAGAGCTAAAATATAAGCTGTAACCCACAAGTTATGATCCAGCTTACAACTTCGTTTCTATATAATAATGCTCTCATTAAATAAACATAATCTTTTTCTACAATAATCACTTAATTTAATGATTTCACATATATATTTTGGCCATCGTTCTCTACACCATAAATAGATTAAAATGGAATTATAATGAATTTAAAAATAGCGTAGATATAGGATTTTATAATTGAAAAATTCAATGAATAATTCAATCTAAAAAATAAAATTATCATTTAGACCTGTTAGACCTTTAAATAAAATTGTTCATATTGCAGTCGAGGTACTATGCCAAGTCATCAGAGGGTATGTCAGTAAAACTACACAGCCATTCAAGAATTTTCTTCTGTAATCAGAATCCCGGGACGCACACGCACAAAGCTATGGAGAAATTAACACCAAATTCAATTTCAGAGACACAATAAATCGTGGAACAGGATGAGCTTTATTAAGATCTCGGGAAAGCGCTGGAGTAAGTGCGCATGATAATGAAAAGTAAGAAGTGAGAAGAGACAAGGAAACGAGATTTGGAGGATATGAGAAAAAAACCGCCCTACAGATCTTGGATGAAGAAGGGAAGGGGCAGAGAATGAGAGAAGAGGACGTGCGAAAATAAGGCGAGTTGCTTGTTTGGCAAAAATGCGTAGTCACCGTTTGTAAAGAAATGACCGTTTTACCGAGGTGATTTTCAAAGTTTCGCTCTTCTCCGAACGACTCTGACCTCCGTCCTTTTTGTGCTCAAAAACCTGGGTCTATTTGCGTGCCTCGGACAATTGAAGAGAACGCCAAGAGTGTCGGTGTTTCGGGAGATGAGCCCACTCTCTAAAGCTTTAGACGGCGAGAAAAACGTGAGAAAGAGGAAAGAGGAGGTCGATTAAGGAAGCAAAACGAAATGATTTCAGAGTTTGACTCTGGAAAGAAAATGATATGAGGAAGGACGAGAGATTGAAAACGGAAGGGGATGGAATGGAAAGGCTAGGAATGACCTCTACCTTTTAAAGTGAGGCGCAATTTGAAATGGTTTGTGAAGGTTGAATTTGCAAGCCACCTAGAAGACAAATTTTGTTTTTTTTTCCTTCCTCATAAGTGCAACTAAAGGAGCACCTGCACGGACTCGGGATAAAATTTATAATTACGAACTTAATGCAGAAAATGACAAATTATCTAGAAAATATAAATAATGAAATAGAATAAGAAAAGCTTAAAAATAAGTCTAAGGTTTTGAGGTTTCTTCACAAACTTGAAATCAAGTAACTGTTGAATGGATTGAAGATTAAGTGGATTGAAGATTTATCTGGGCAGATACGATAGTCATTACAAGTTCAACAAAGGTAAAAAGATTCATGCGTAAAGTGGTGAAATTGATTTGTTAGAACCAACAAGGAACCAATTTCCTTTTTAAATCTAAAAATTACGACTGGTAATTAAATATCAGTCCATTAACCACCTCATTAACTATATTTTGTGAAGAAAGGCCAATATTTTTGTACCATAGTTATTTAATCAATGAAAAAAGACAAATCAATCCTGATATTGTTCATTCCCAGTAATTTAGTAGCGATAATTGTTGAAAATGTCTTCGGGTTTTAAGATGAAATGTATTGGGGCTATCACTGATCAAGTGCATGTATCCATTGGGTTAAACAGAGTTGCTCAATTTATTTTTGTCTCAATGAATTTCAATGCTTACAGTTCATTTTTGAACAAATGAGTTGACATGCAAGTGAACACAATAAACTTAGGTTTAAAACAAAAAAAGAATATTGTCATCTTGATATATATTTTACCGAGGTGGTAAAATTATAGAAGAACTCAAGGTGGAAAGCATGACTTTTGCAATATTTATGGCTTCAGAAACCAATTTGGTTTTTCTCTTCCTATGTCCTTCTACTGGTTATAGGTTATTACAATGGTATCTATCTGCCAATCTAACCCAATGAGGTCCTATTTTAAACTATTCCCCCACAGTGAAACTAACTTCATGGTTCTTAGTAATTGTTTTATGTTGCCTGAAGTTTGTTTTTTACTCCAGCGGAGCTATTACTTGTGTTAAATTACATGATGCAAACAGAACAAATAATTGCAATAAAATTCAATGACAAGAGGTAACTAATAATACTTAAAAAATTATTTTATAGCACTCAATAAAATAATAGACGAAGTACATTGGATGAGTAATTAGTATGACAATATAATCATTAGAATTACATTAACAATGCACCAAAGTTGAATGCTAAACAGTGGAGCGAGACAAAAAATAAATTCGTTACAATCAAACAACTCACAACCAACATTTTGTTTGGGAGACGAGACTTCCTATAAAGGAAAAGGAGAAACTTCCCGCGTCTGACACGAGAAAGAGAGCAAAAATAAGAAACTACAAAGAAATAGGGGAAAGGTGGGCGGACGGCTGTAGACGGCGGAGGCAGAGAGAGACGAACGGGAGAGGGCACGGGAAAAATCGATTCCTGGTCACTCGAAAAATCGAGGGAGTCAGTGGCGGTGCACAAGAAACTCGCGAAGCATGGGGAGGGCGGGGGAAGGAGGTTTCATCCATTCTCATGAAAAAGGCAATCCATTCTTCCTTCCTCTTCATTCTCTTGGATGCGAATCAGGTGGCGGGCAAGATGAAGTGTGCGGACGAGGTGGAAAAGGAGGAGAGGCGGACGACGCTCCGGACGGTGGAGGGTGGAAGGAGAGGGACGGCAGTGCGCTGGACGTGAAGTGGGCAGCCCTGAGTTAGGGCTTATGAAAGGATGCTGGGAGGGTGCGCACAAGGGAGGAGGGAAGGGGGCATTAAACTGCAGTGAGAAAAAGAGAGGAAGGGCGACGGGAGGTTGGAAGGCATTAGGGATGTGGAAGGCGGACTTTTGCGGTGGCTTTTCAAAGGGCAAAGAATGGTCCTCCCTCTTTCATGACCGTCCGTGGCTTTCATAATTCCTGCGGACGAAGAATGTTGAAGGGATACTGCGGGAGTGGGAGAATGGCTGCTTTCACCCCAGCCTCTGAGTAAAGGAGTCCGACTTCGAAAGCCACGCAAGAGAAGAAGAGAGCACCAGCAGGAGGATAACACTAAGAGAAATGGACGTGGGCTAGGAATAGATGTGTTAAGAGTGCTAATGGCCGAGCCGACGACGATGATAAGAATAAAGGAGTGTGGAAAATATGAAGTTACAGATCTGATGACGTGAATGAAAACTAAAGTAATTTTTCCGAAACCGAAAACTTATTATACTTAAATAAACATTGCAACGACAATCTTTTGTCGCTCACATTAGTTAGCTATATTTTTCTAATTAATTTCTGGGTTTTAGGCATAGATTTCGACTGGCCAATTATAATATTCTATTAATTTTAGCTTAATCCTGAAAGATTGAATATTAGTAAAGAATTTAAAAATAGGCTATCTATTAAACAGTCCTTCGGTTATGTTAAGTACAGTTAATTGTATCAATTGAAAACTGATTCCATATTTCAATGAGAGAATATATTGCTTTCTTCATCAAAAAACATGGTCTGAAGGCACAAATATAGGAAAGATGAATTACATAAATTAGGTTGTAAATTACCCAAATTATGGTATTTATACTCTGGTGTTTTACTAAAAGTGAAACTGTTAAGCTTTCGGAATGATCGTGACATCTGAAGAAGGAATCGCTTTTTATTTTTTACAACAATGTTAAAATCAAAAAGTAATTAACTGAAATTAGTAAAGGCTCGTAAAATAATTATAATTATACATTCATTCCAACTTAAATGATTGGAATAAATATCAGCATTCTAATTTTTTTAGGTAAGGTTTGAATGCACAGAAGACTACATAACGGTAAAATAATACATTTCCTTGTTTCTCCTAACAAAATAACCTGACATCGAACAATACAATAAATCCTTCCTCAATTTCGCCTTCTTCCTCCCTCCATCCATTCCTTCCAACGTGCCTATCCTATTCCTACCCACTCCTCACTTTCCTAATGCTTTCCCCTCAATCACTTACATCAATAGAATACGCATATTCAATTTACTAAAATTTGGATTCAAGCCCTCAAGAAAAATTTCTAAATTCAAGATACCGACAATTTACTTGGTTGATACAATCTTAATAGTTGAAGCATAGTAAAAAAACAGCGCGTAAAATACAAGTTTCATCCTAGAAAGTTATATTATACTGAGCTATGGTTTGAACCCATTCAAATATATACTGGAAAGATTGCTATAATTGGGCATTCAAAATGAAATGAATAAACCCGACCATGAAGAATAAGCAGCTGCACAGCGACAATTGCCCATGCAGCTAACTTGAAAGAGTGGTGATAACATTACTGCCTGAAAGAGTGTAAAAATGTACTATTTTCAGCTAATCGATGACTATTTATTTCACGAAAATGTCGACACCAAAGGAAAATATTTGCTGGTGATTCTAAAAGACGTTGAAAAATGGACGGTTATATGGCAACAGGATGATAATTATTTAGGAGCTTATTCGATTCACGAGGATTTATATTCACTTGCTCAGTTCAGTTAAAATGATAAAACCTTTTAACTAAACCCAAAAAGCTATAAAATAATGTTCTGGGAGAGTGAAGAAAGAAGAATAGGATTACGCGTCACGTGAGTGCGACAAATAGCCTATTAAGGAAAAGTAATGTTGGTGCACGGTTTGGTAGAGGGGGAAGAATATTATCTAAGTACTCGCTAGGCTAATAAGAGGGATATTTTACAGTCATATAATATGGCTATGTAGTATATCAGCCAGAACCAAAGTAAAAGAGGCCGATCAAATGAAAATTATTAAATTTACGGTTGTTTCTCTACTGCAGCCGAACTACTTGAGTAAGATAATTGGTAATTACTTTACCAGCATCATGGTAAATAAAATACCGCATAGTTACTTCAAAGATACGGAAAGCATATTTATTCTCACAATAGGTGCAATTGCCAGGTAGAGTCATGGAGAGCAAATACACATAAAGTTGCTTTGAGAAACTAAAAGACCGGAGCGAGGTGTATAGAAAATACAATTGCTTTTCAAATTCGGGTCGCGTGATGCATGCATATTAGGTGAACCATACGAACCTCAAATTAGGTCTAAATTAATGGCAAGGGGATTTTTAAAGAAATTATTATGGTTGGATAAAAGGCAATACTCGCTAAATGACAAACATATCTAACCGTAATAACGAAGCAAACACTGAAATTCATCGGTAAAATAATTTAAATAGAAAAGTAAAATTTTAAAATAAAAACTTTGCACGTTTCACAAAACAGTTTAAGACGGAAAAATAAGTATCTCAGATGGAGTCTTCAGATACTAGATTTAATTAATTGTTTCAGGTTTAACTTTGTGGTCTTTGTGTAACTTCATGTAGTAGACACCTGAAGGTGTCATCTATGTTTTATTACCGATTCTATCATTTTAAAACTTTTTATGAAATCTTCCAAAGTTTATTTCTACCCTCACGATAACATTGGACAAGGTTTACTTTGGAACCATTAGTTTGATTCACGTAACATCGTGTCCGATAATTCATTTCATAGATGGAGATTTTTCCGATGCTTAAAATTGTTTCAATTAAGCTCCGACTGTGAAGCGCAAAAATAGTTCAACATTTTGAACTCGCCAAGTGACTGATGTTGCTGAGAGAATATTCTCTTCTCTTATAGAAATGAGCTTAACAATTTCGGCAATAGTAATGTTTAATTTAAGAATGGGAGAAGGAAATCTCGCTAAAAAATATCACGAAAGCTGCTTTTTGTCCCTTAAGGCTGAATTATACTTATGAAAGTGGGATCAAAATAACGATATTTGCTAATGTTTTATGAGGGATCGGATATTACAAAGTTGAAAAACCGCAACCCTCCTGTTCTATAGGCTGAAAATTAATTTACTATCCATTGCAATTGTCTATCTTTCCCATGATAGCGTTACAATTCCATTAATATTTAAATTTTCAAAACCTAAAATGTCTCGCAAAAATGAATAAGACGTTCAGCTGGTCATGTATAGGGTGACCATTCCCTCATCCGCTACGGTCTAGTGTCCATCCCTTAAACCTGGAACCTGCCAGCGTAAACGGTCACATTCCTACTCACCCCTGGTCAGCCAGCTTTCCTGAAAATATCCCCCTCACCATATTTTTTTTCGGCGGCATCTCCATAGTTATTCAAAGCTTCAAGTGTTCAGCGGTGGGGAGGCCGTCGGTGAAAGATCCCCTCTCGGAATAATCTTTTTCCGCTCATTTTAACCATTTAAGGCCCCCATTTGCCGGACCCCCCTAGGCTCGAGAAGACAGCTATTCCCCTTAAATCAACATCTTTTTTATTATTGGTCAAGGGAAAAAAATAACAGGGGAAGTCGGAGCCGCACCAGAATGGCTTCTCATTCTTTACTTTACCTTAATAGACCCTGACATTGCCTTTGCTCATTCTCGTATTCGTTTACTTTATGTCACTTTCTCTCCCACATGGCATACCTTCCCACCATTGCACATGTTGCAATTCTTTATAAGCTTCCCCGCATCTCGTAACAATTTTGATCCTTATTTAGAGTATTTTGAATGAATTCCCAAGGCCAGTTTAGCAGTCATGCTGGACTCAGTGAGTTTAGGTCCAACGCAATTTCCATACACAGCAACGTAACACGTTTTAGCCGAGCATGCTCTTTCTTTCAATTGCTATTTCTCATAAACCATGATAAAATCTATGAAGTCAAATGATAATTAAAACGATAAGTATAAGAAACTTTTATAGTATAATAATGAATATTTTTTAATATGAATGAAAAATAAGGAAAAATATAAAATCCTTCAATTTTTCTTTTTCAAGAACATGCATATGTTTAAACATTCAATGTACCTCATTAAATGACTTTTAGAAAATGGAAGACAAATGTAAGTAAAAATAATATAAATTACTCCTCTCCTGTCTTCTGGTTTTAAATTACAATGCAAATTCCTCATTCATGCTACATAAATTTCCCTCACATAATATAAGAGACGAACTAAAGCAAATCAGACGCATTTTAAAAGAATATTAATTACAATTAAACTGAGCGGACGGTCATTACATTTCATGCTAAATTTAACTATAAAAAATCTGTTCGATCACTTCTTTTTTTGAAAAAGTAACTCATATAACGGCTGCGAACTTTTGTAAAAATACAAATTTTATACACACATGTAGTTAGTAATTTCAGAAATATTTATTCGCCAACATAATATACGTGTATGTACATTGGTTCAAACATGAGAAAGTATTTAAGCGTTCCACTTGTTATAACGTACAGCGGAAGGTCAAATCGCATTCGAAGGTCAACAGACAAATGCTTTTGAAGATATGGTCAACTAAGTGAAGGGATGCGACAGTTTTCTGTTCCGCTCATTAAAGAAAATGGGGCCATGTAGGCGAAGTGACCGAGTTCCGCTATCCGAACTTTTCTAACTTGTGGAGTGAATCATTTCCTCTTTCGTGCCGTTTTTCACAAACAAAAACCAAACCTTTTGGTCCAACGATAATTTTCGTTAGAATTGAACTCCGGTCACATGCGAAAGAAAAAATTATAACCGCCAAAGCACAGCTAGAGACCAACGCAATTCGAGTCCACTAATGGGTGGTTGGAGCAGGGAATGAGAGCCACTTAAGGAAATTTGTTCGCAGTAAACATGCTGACAAACATGGCAGGCTTGGGAAAAAGAAGGGTCATTCTATCCGTTCTGAGAAACACCAAAAAAAATTGTTTAGAAGTAGCTAAAACAGCAGGAGATCCGCAACCCTGTTCGAATATGAAAAACAATACTACTCCCTAACTTCGAGCGCCCTTGGGAAATCTGCAAAAAATATTCATTGAAAAGCATTTTTAATAGGAACTTTCAACAACCAAACAGCTAGAGACGGAGAAAGAGTTCGAATGAGAAGTGAATAGATGTAGAAAGGGGATGTATATGAAAGGCATCAATCGACCTCGACGTGATCATAGAGGGAGGGGCCCCAGAGCATTCGCCGTCTATTCATACCGAGCAGGAAGGTGCCAGAGTGAGGCGGGCTGTTTGGGAAATTAGTGCCAGTTATCCCCGCTGCGCCGCGCTGCCTGATGGTCGAGGCAAAAAAAACCTCTGCGGTCATGTTGGAAGAGAGCTCGTTCGGTGGAGTGTTATTGGTATGTCACAAGCTTGTACTTCCAACGTATTCTCGTAATATTCTTCGAAGTCCATTTCCTGTGCTATCTTTTCACATAATTTCTTTCCAACGTTTGCGTAATCATCTTCTATACTTATGCATATTCTCAACCGGAAAGAGAACCCTATAAATATAGGACGTGACAAGGAAATAATACAATTTTTAGCGTCGCAATTGAAACAAGCTCATTCAAATAAAGGAAAAAACCCTCATAATGCGCCAAGACGTGGCTAAAAATACGAAAACATGGAAGTAGTATGGCATACTGTTTGGGTTTTCGATCAGAATATACTATATTATAACAGTCCTTAGGGTATAAAAAGATGGAATACGTCGTATGAAACCACGAGGAAAAGTAAACTTGGTCGTACTAATATTGTACTAGTACTTGGCTGTATAGTGACTAATTTTGTTTCCAATGGGGTCTCTGGTAAATTTTATACCCACCGCATCGGAAAGATTTTATTTTTATGAGTATAAACAACATGATCAAGGCATTTTTCATCGTACATATACAAAAACTTTGTTAAAACAGAGGTATTCGAGAGTGACCTCCGAATTATATGAACATTTGGACACATTGGAAAAAGAAAAACAATGAATTATATAAGAATTATAAATAAGAAGAATTAAGAAGCCCAGCCATTCTAAAAAGCAATATAGGTACTCTGTTAATACACTCATTCAGTCACTTTTTGTGTAATACTATAAAAGATTATACTACGGCATAGTTCACCAAGTAATTAATTACTGTGGCTGCAATGACACTACCTGTAGTATATACATTTACACAAAACTATATCTATCTAAAAAATTGCGAAACCACATGAGGCTAACAACAACACATAAAGGATGCTTCCAGCTGTATACTACTTAAGCCAGATCTTGTTGGCAAACTGGACAAAATTTGAAGATATAATGGTTATCTTCTACTTCGAATCGGCTGTGTTTTAATGACTTTTTCGTCAAATAATAAGAATAATGACGTAGCATGCATGTCCATTATTAAATATAAAGCACATCATGCATAATATATTACCATCACAAGTAAATATAGATATTAGATAGGATCGACAAATAAAATACTTGCAAATATTACTTTTCAACTCATCAGGACCCTATACAGGACCCTGTATAATCGTAGCTGGAACTTTTAGAGGATTACTCCTGGTTAAGGCTTTCAATTTTGAGGGGACTCAATAGAGACATAAAATTTCTTCCCTTAATAAAAGATCCAACCACCATTCATTTGATCCTTTCTTCTTTCCTCACTCAAATTACGCGAGAACGTGATAAAGTACGTCTAAGGTAGAATGCCTCTCCCATGACAGATCATGTCCCCACATCAAAAGTTTAAGGTAAATTATCTAATGGTTATGAAAAAAAATCAATAGAATTATAATTGAAATTCCAGAGTAAAATATCGGATAAATGTAACTATGTATTATTGGTTAGTAAACTTCAGGAAATACTAAATGCTGCAATTTATTTTTTGAAAATAAATTCCTGGGCGTGCCTGATAAATATCTACTCAACATAAATTATGGGGAAAAGATAAGTTACTGGGAAATACATTTAGCTTTACATGAACTTGGGGAAAACATATTCCTACCTTAATCCATCATATAGGGCTTGACGAAAATAGTATAATTCACCTTCATTTAAATGTTAATCATACAATACCAATTAATCCAGCAAAAATGATATTTACAGTTTCTACGCATAATTCCTTGGCCGCCACTTTCTATCCTATTTTGTTCTGCACTAGACTCGCTCAAGACAGATATAGTAAATCCACCATCTGCTCGTAATTTCCAAAAAGAAATATTATCCAGGGGGCATCCTCCTCTGCGAGGACGGTTTGTTAGGGAATATTTACTGGTTCGCCTTCCCCCTTCCCACCAACCGCTATCCTCCCTTCCACTCCTCCTCCCCAAGCCGCACCATTCTCCCTCCTGACCCATCGAACCCCTCAAGCATCATCCCTATCCGTGTGCACCCTTTGGCAGCCCTTTGCCCTCTCCTTTTAGTAGGCCCCTACTGACCGAACGGGTCGTGGAGGTCAGAGGTCAGAGAGCGGCTGTTTCTCCGCCTGCAACTGCAAAAGCCTTTCGTATTCCCCCAAAACCAGAGAAGGGACTCTTTTCCGACTCTAAAGGACCTTCATCGCGTCGGTAGGTTTTCCCCTCTGCAGGAGAGCGAACCTTGGCTGATGCTGTGCTCCAATTCGTTTCCCAGCGGTTATTGAGGCGACAGAGGGCGAGAGAAAGGGCATGGATAAACGGATAGAATGAAGGGAATGCGAAGTGAAAACTAGGCGATAAAAAAGTATCGCTTTGATAATTATTCGCTGGATCATGATAGCCCGTTAATTTGATATACTGGCAATAGATTAGGTCTCGGCTTCAAATTCCCAGCCTCGACGAAAGCCAGGGTATGTAATTTTCTCACAAGTTTTTAAATGCGATTCCACAAAAGTGAATAACTTATTCGGCTTATATTTGAAGATGTACAGGTATTGTGTAAACTCGGCAACTTTTAATCTATTTTCAATTCACAGTTATGTACTGAATGAAAACAAATAAAGCTATTCTTTTGGTTGTTTCTTAATGGGCCATACATCTGGTGGAGTGTACTCTACCAAGATGGAATGGGAAACTTGACGAGCCATAGCGCGCACTCGAGAAGAGTCTATGAGCATATCCTGTACATGAACAGAGTCATTAAAAATGATGCGGTCAAGTCAAAATACTATTGAGGAAATCAACTGGAAACATAATTGTACATTCAAATCAATTAATGTGTTGAAATTGATAAAAAATAAATACGTGAAACTAATAAGGTGAAATGTGCAACATAACATGAGGGCTATAGAACCAGAGGAAAAGATGGGTTTGTCCAATTTCGCTCGAAATTTTCAAGGTACATGCGAAGTAAATAGTCAGAAATCCTTTGTAAGGGCTGGAGAGAGGGTCAAAAGGCGTGTAATTCATTAAAGTAAGTAACATTTGGGAATGATCCAGCTTTGGTTAAAAAATCGGCAGGGGATTTGAAATAATTTCTCAGCACTTGGCAAAAGCCAAATCGATAGGTACAGGATGGGAATCAATCGCAATAAACAAAGGTAATAAGGTTCTCAAGAATTACCAAAAAAGAAAAACATTTAAGTCGTGGGAATCAGGAAAAGTTGGAACATTTCACCTATTTAAGGGAGTTTTAAAGGCAAGGGGGCAAAGTCTTATGGATATATAACTAAAAGTTGCATTTGGCAAATGAGTTTTACGAAAAAGAGGCTATTGATTACAAGTACTAAAATAAACATGCAAAAAATTAATTCTTTGATATGGAGCGTTACTTTGCATAGTTTAGAAACATTATCGTTGAGGCTAAACCACAGGTATAGATTGAAGGATTCTGAGACATCGATGTAGAGAAGAACGAAGAAAGTTAAATGAATAAAAAGAGAATCAAACAAACGTAACGATGGGTATCGTACATGAGGGCGGAAAAGGAGTCGTAAAGGGGGAAGTTAAACGAAAGGCGGAAAAGGGAATGCAGATCATTTTGAGCGGTAGTGGGATATTGACGGCTATAATTCTCGTAGAGGAGAGAATGTTTGGTGTGGAGGTAGATGGAGGAAACTATTAGCCATGTTGGATGGAATGGAGGGAAACAGAAATCATTTGGAGTTGAACAATGAAATATTAAAGGCTGGGTATTATAGTATTTAGTGATGTTTCAGGTGAGGCTTAAATATGTAGCAGTGCTTAGGCTTTGTGAACATCAAATCTACCTAACTTCACCGGTAAAATACTTCGATTAAAACCAAATCATGTATAAAATGTATATTTTTTTCGATAGTGAAAGAGCTGAGAAGGAGATACATAATACTGGAAATCAAATTAATGACAATGAAGTAAGCTGAAAAAAATATAACAAATATTTAGAGTTTATCCACGTGGAGCCGTTAAGAAAGCTATGATATTTTGACTTTTATTGAGTTGATTAAGTTTTAGTTTGAATATAAGGGATTTTAATGAAGAATGAGCTTGCAAGCATGGGTTGCTTATACTCGAGAAAAAATATTCCTCGAAAGTTTGAATTCCGAAAGACGTAGAGTACCATTGATACCACGAGAACTCTAAAATCATCTACCAACCGTAAAGAGAGCAATAATTCAGGTCATATAAATGGGAACCCAAAAAAATGAAGACTGCAGCACCACGGAAGGTAAAGTGATTATTAAAGATTTTAATGAATCCGTGTGTTATAGTAAATTTATGAACCAGAACAAACGCACTCAAGCTTGGAGCTTTAACTGAGTCGTAGTAAGCTAATTATAATAAAATAATTAATATGCGAATATTATTACATCAATGATTAACGAGTTGCGGTGTAGTAAAATATGTTTATATTCCGTGCGCTTGGATAAACAGTTTTATACGCTGGCTCATGGACTCTACTAGCCTGAAGAAGAATTTGGTTGGGCAGTTTGTTACCTTAAGTCCATAGTAAAATCATTACTCATTGGAGTTACATAAGGATTAAAGGGAACAAAAGACTACGGTAAAATAAATCAAGGTGCCTGTCCGTGGGGAAGCACTTGCATATCTTATAAGAGGATTTCACCCGGAGAAAATTTAAATCCTCCTTCAGGACCACTGAGAAGAAGATCTCGAAAGATGATACGGCTCTTTGCGGGGCGTAACCTTCGAGGGGTGGTGAGGCGTAGCAGTAGTCCCACCGGCGGCCGGCGGAGGCGTTGTCCACGTCACGAGCAAGATAGGTTTCGAAGCTCGTGCTATATTGAAACTGGAGAAAGTTTTCTTGCGTGATGGCTTACAGATGTTGCGACAAATTAAAAATGAGGAAAAGGGCGCAAAAGAGGTTTAGTCGAAAATGGTCTACCAATACCTAGCTGAAGGAGTATTTGAGCTGAAATACATTCATTGAAAGTTTTTGTTAAGGTATAACTCTACGGCTTGTTGTTATCGTAAAGCTCAGTTTAGGTACATGCAAATGTTTTCTTATATTATCTCCAACTTGACATGTGGGAAATTAAATAATGTCAAAATTTGAAGGGAGTAGTGTAAATTTAAGTCACATCCCACACCCGCCACGCGATGCTATAGCAACGAAAGTATGAGCGTGTGAGATAATGACAACATATGAAATTCATTAGATTATTATTTAGTCTCTCTCGTAACGTTATTAGGAAGTCAAGAGAACTCTGTTAAAATACAGGGAATAATTCGAATGAAAAATAAATGAATCAATCAAATCGTCCATGGTTAGTTACTCCGTTTCAGGGGGAGAGTAGAATTGTAATAGTGTAACTATATTAGCAAAAACATTGTTTCCTTCCTTTAAACACATTTAGATATTGTTAAAACAATTCTATAAAATGACTTGCGTAGTAAATTTCGCCCGTGATAGAGTATGATGAGAAGTACTTGAACCGCAATAAGTTTTTAATATACGAGCCATGTCGTACCGTACTCGTACCATGTCTAATTATAAGATATAATTAAAAATAGACATCCTTAATTTTAAGCTGCTTGTAACCACACCGCAATTTAAAAACGTCATGTAATGGGGGATGACGGATTTATAACGAGTCACAAGGTAATAAATAGAAAGGAAACAAAGAGATGGCGTATAAATATTAAAAGAGAGGAGATAAAGGAAGCGACTTCCAGGACGAATAAGGAATACACCATTTACAAAATGCTGTTCTACGATAGCGCCTTGGACAATGTCTCTCCCAGTTTCTGGTGTGATCTCCGTGCATCGATCCTTTCATGCAGAGAACACAGTCCGAATGCGCGCCCAACATTAGCCGCTTTCTCTCAGCAAACAAACTCAGAAAAACAATTATAAACAGGACAGGGATATGGGGAAAAACCACTTTCGCGGAGAGGCGCAAGCGCGGCACCCCTTCCTCTTCTCCTTGGGGTCTGTCTTTTCTTATTTTTCACGATGAGCGCGAACGGAACTAACCTCAAGCGGAGCGAGCTGGCGGGCGACGTCGTCTCGTCTCCTCGCCGGGAGTAGACGAGAAAAAATGTTCGCGGGCGAAAAAATAGGAACCTGTTGCTCGCCGCACCATCACCCCTCCTTGCTTTTCTCTCACCATCGGCGCTTTAGTCTCCCTTCGTCTCTCTCTCACACGCTCTCCTCTTCCTACAGCCTCTCCTCATTCCTTCGTCTCCGGCTATCCCCTTCGATCCTCCCTTTCCAACCCACGCCCCGCCCGCTCCAACGAAGCTGAAGTTTGGTATTGACTTTTATTCAAATAAAAGGAAGATCATGGGTTGAGGAGGGAGGGTGGTGGCGAGGGAGGAGTGAATTACAGCCTTTAGTATTCTCACGCGGAAAGACATTATGCAAATGTTTCCGACTTTTTCGGGATGAATCCTGGAAAACGGTTCCGATCACCATCTTGCCCCTCGCTCGTGAGGACAAAAGACTGTTTGTAAAAAAAATGAGGCAGGGTAACTGTTTTAAGTGAAGGTATAAATCAAATAAAAGAAGAAAAAAATGTGTGCTTTTGGCACAAATAAGCATGGGAAGTTGCTGCTAAATGAAGTTTAGTTTATTATAACCTATCAGCTAAAATATTTAAAAAAATAATATTCTAAAAGCTGCATTTAAATTACTATTTTTTCTCAATTTCATTTCATCAAATCAAGTCATTAAATTTTATATATGCTTACAATAAGGAAATGTCGTTCTGTTACACTCAACGACCTTTTGCGATGCATAATGTTGAATAGTATCAGGCATTCACTATGTTTTCTAATGTAATTGCGTGAACCCTGTCCGCGCGTCGCCGCATATCATTTTGTTGGCTGGAAACTGACCTAAGACATGTCGTGCCCACCGAGGCCCCCCGTGGCCATGACAAGAGATATACCCCAGCATCGGGTAAGATTCTTAATGGAATTGATGCGAGAAAAATATTGTAATGGACGACGTCTAAACGCTCGGCGATACAACGCCCCAGGTTTTACGGACACCAGCACCACTGCAGTCGACAAGAAGATGAAGGTGGTAAGTGGATTTGAAGTGTCTTACTATGTAGCGCCCTTAGAAACTTTCAGGCACATCAATACCTGAAATTTGTTTATTCACCAGGGAGTCAATGCTGTTAAAATTCAGGAAGAAGTTTTACAAGTTATGCTAAACCTTAGAAACTTCCAACACCATGAAAAGCCTTCGCCTCGAGGAAGATATTCAAATACGAGTTAACTTCTACCAGGCGATATTTATCAGTTGATTATTTTTTGTATTATATTTCACAAAAAATATTTCATTTTCTAGGTTTTTCGGCTCAACTTGATCCAAATTGTAACAGCCATTCATGTCTAACAGCAAATTCATCTGTAAACGAGTACGGAAATTGGAAAAGTAATATGGACTAATACGGCTAAGTTTGGCGAGAAATGTTTCGCATAACTTGCACTTCCGAATTGTATTTTGACCCAAGCATGAATTTAAAAGGCTTTTCACCTAGGGAAAGTATTTATAATGGAACTCATTTAAGCTTCTATATCAGTGGTTTTCTAGATAAACAGACCCAATTTGTTGTTTTGACAGTATTGATGCATTACTATAAACAACATATAGATTTCAATATTCGAGTCATAAAATTAAAAGTATCAATTAGTTAAACTTTAAATATTGAAATAACAGTTACACATTTATAATAATGGGTTGATAAGTATACATATTTGCCTTATTTTTACGATACGATCCACTTGGTCAGTAATTCAAGACTGCCCGCGCTAATGAATATAGTAGGAATTTACTAAAAACGTGTCGTCCATCATCTATCATCTTTTTCCCTCACACATTAGGAGCGAATATTTGATAGATATATGATGGAAGAAAAAACAATACCATTACCCAACGCTACAATAAGTGTGATATTCACAAAGCTCTTTATAATTTTCCATTTAACGCTGCACTTCCCCATTTCAATGCTTTAAAAAGAACGTTTTTCAACATTTACATTAAAATATATATGTGGGTTATCGTTTTTAGTGACAATTACTAAGAAACAACAGAGGTATCTGAATAAAATTATTCTGCATAATATTTGATCTTAATTTACATAATGTTGTAATTTACAACTATCAATGCTGTTTTGCTATGTTTAAGGAACCCATAGATTGAAGTAACTCACACTATAGAGAAGATAGATCTCCGCAGGATGATTAATTTCCTTAATTTGAAAGGTTACAGTGCCTGGAAAATCCGCGATAAAATGATGGCTGTTTATGGTAATCATAGGCCGTCGTTTGACACAGTTGTGAGGTGGAAAAGGAATTTTCAAACTGGCCACATGTCCCTCACAGACGATCCAAGAAGTGGAAGACCATTACACACGGAAGATGCTACCACTCTGAAGAAAGGAGAGGACTTCATCCTACTAGATTAAGGAGTAAACGTCCAAATGATCAAGAATGAGATAGATCTCAGTTACGATAGTTTGTGAAAAAATATTCACGAAGAACTGCACATATCAAATGTGTCAGCACGCTGGGTTTCAGGACCTCTAACTCTTTCTCAGAAGCAAACACGGCGTGACCTACAATGGCGACCGGTAATCATAGCGATATGGCATTGAAATTTTACAACATCCGCCCTATTCTCCCGATTTCACCCCAGGCAATTTTTTTCATTCACAGAACTCGAAAAACCATTGAGAGGTCGGAGATTTGACAATGCAAATGACGTCATTTAAGAGGTGCAACAATGGTTTTCGACGCTATCTGCTGAGAACTACAATGACGGCCTTTGAAAAGTCAAGTAACCCTAGAAGAAATGTATGACCCTGGATTGTGACTAAGCAGAGAACCCTTAAGAATAATAAATAAAAATAGCGTTTCTATCTCGATTACTTTTAGTAGCCATGAAAATGTTACGATACTCCCTAAAACATTGGAAGGTGTATCATTTCCAAAGAAAAATGACGTCATTTTATTACGATGAGAAGAATAAAAAGCTATTTAACACAACGTTCAGAATAAGAAAAACATTGCAAAGTTTTGACGTAGTGTACTGTTATTGACTCGTATTGTACTCTGCACGCAAATAAGTGTGATGAACAGATTATTTTGGTATAATTAAAACCACACTATACGTTTGAGACAAAGTATGAAACCTGGCGAATATTTTAGTTTGCAATGATGAGGCATTCATAATTTTACGTAAATATCCTCCCACCTCATTTTATTAGATGTTTAAGGCATTGAGTGATTTCATTTATACGCAAGCAGAACTAACTTTGGGCACTTGAAAATCGAAAATCCTACGAAAACAGTGATAGGAACGGCATTAAACAGCATTTGTACTCCCAAGTTTGAGGATATTGACAGGAAAGAGGACCGCGGGAAGGGAACAAGCGGATGAAAAAGAGCGGATAGTGCGAGGAGAGATGGATGGAAGCAAAGACGGAAGATTTTGAATCAACTGGGACATAAATCAGCAAATACCTCGTGGGTAGGGTTGAGATCTTTTAAGGCGACTGGCAAAAGATGGATAGGCACCTGCGAGAACCGCGGACGGTGAAAGCGTGCGAGACACGGACATTAAAGGGAATAGTAAGACGAAGATTCACCCACTCCCTTACCGCACGACCTCCGCTTTCTTCCTCACTCCCCTTGATTTTTGACTTGCTATCGCAAGGATTTTATCGGATACTGAGACGAAATTGGATTTTTTGTCTTTTCCTCAAACCTATTGGGGATATTTGGGCTCCTCGAGAAGCCGGTTATCAAGGCGGGCTTGAAGTTTTGTGTTAATTTTTAGGTTCGAGAGGATTAAAAAACCTCTATACAGAGAATAATCTGAAAGCTGGAAACTCATTTTGTAACTTTAACAGAAATACAATATTTTGTCGATTAGATGACTAGAAGAAAAATTTAACGCTACTTTATCATGTTATACACAGTTATCATCATAGCATTGTCGTTTATCACTTTCGAAAGGGCAATAATTTTACAAATTCAATATTCCCGCTACCTTTTTCGTTATCTGACTGCTTTGAAAGAAAGTACATAACCAGTCTAACATGACACTTGCTAATGCAACTGATTAACTGGAACCCTTTGTTTGAGTTTTCCGGTCAATAGATAAATAAATCACATTCATAGCTGCATAGATAATAATGATTATTGACCGTATTTGAAATTTTAATCTCAAT
Organism: Hetaerina americana; assembly: GCF_022747635.1. Taxonomy (NCBI): domain Eukaryota; kingdom Metazoa; phylum Arthropoda; class Insecta; order Odonata; family Calopterygidae; genus Hetaerina; species Hetaerina americana. Next base: position 91,602,393 of record NW_027286763.1, read on the forward strand.
CCTAGTACATCACCGTAATTACTCGTTCACACTCTTCGTCCACGAAAATGACAGAAGAATCAGTGGACTATTCGCACAGTAACTTTATTTGCTGAAATGGAATCAAAGTTGCAGATGCTGTAAAATAAACTCTAAATATTTTATTTTTAACCATAAGTTCACGCTAAGAAGTATAGCAAAACGAATATACACCGCATACCATAACGGTAATATGGATAAATTACCCTTCTAAAAGAGTATGCGACTTTTTCGAGTCGGAAGCGCATAATAGGGCAACCTCCAGAAAGAGGTTACATGGGCTATGTCTAATATTGTAATTCCAATCACCCCGCAACTTAATTTACCCTTATCCCGCCAATACTTAACGGTATTAGGGAATTAGGTTGTATTATCAGTATACTTAATGTGGAGGAAAACAAATAATTTTCTAGAAACACGCTCTACAAACTTTATCCTTTACTCACTTTCAATTCCCGTTCATTTGCACTACATTATCCCACTTTCGAGTCCATTTCTGACGCTTATAACATGTGAAACACATATTAATGACCAAACCAACTCAACCCACTTACTACTGAAGATTAAAGCTGTTTTTAAGTCTCCAGAAAGAGGTGGACAGAATATTAACTTGAACCTACTTAGCATTCAAAAATAATGGTAAAGCCATAATTCACGTTACTTATTCATTAATAATGAGGGTGAGTTTATTATAAAAACCTCTTCCGAGACCTTCCTTCCAAAGATCTACACCGTTCAATGTTTTGAGAAACATCACATTGATTTATACATCCTCTCGTTAATTTATTTGGTCGAGCGAAAAACATTCCTCTTATAATTTTAGAAACGGAAAGGATGCGGACGGGCGAACCTCTGGAGAGCAAATGTCCTTTTTACTTCCTCGCTCATCGTCACGTGGGAGAAGCAGAAAATAATCTAAAAAGAGCACCTCTGTCTGCTTCGGATAATTTCTTATTGAAAATGACACAGTCTGATTGCTCTTTCGTTTCTAGCTTTATTTTCAATCTGATAGCCTTGAATGTTTCACTTAACTCATATTGAGGTACCAACTGAATAGTCATCTAGGGGAGTCAGTTAATACAGGGTTCGTCCGGAAAATAAGTGTCCTGATTTTTCCCGCCGCTCCCGGCGCGCCCAGCACCGCTCTGACGGGCTGCGATTGGAGGGGGGTATGTTGGCAAGCGACGCTGAAAAAGGCAGTCGGCTCTGAGCTGTGGTGTAGTGAGGAGCTCTGTTAACGCGAACCTCCACGCTCGACCCACGTCACGGAACGCGATGCCGAAGTTTTTGGAGCAGCGTTATTCCATCAAATTTGCGGTAAAGCTTGGGAAATCGTCTACCGAAACTGTCGGTATGATTAACCAGGCTTACGGGGAGTCAGCCATGTCCAGAAACATGATCTTTCGGTGGCACAAGATGTTCGTGGAGGGCAGAGAAGAGGTCGACGACGAACCACGGCCTGGACGCCCATCAACGACACTCACCGACGAAAATGTGCGAAAAGTTCGCGATGTACTGAACTCTGATCGTCGTCTTAGTGTTCGGATGATAGCAGAGCAGTGTAATGTGCCAAAAACAATAGTGCACGAGATTAAAAACATCTGGCGAGCGATCAAAAACATCTGGCGGCTGCATCACGACAATGCGCCGTCTCACACCGCGCTTGTCGTGTCGGACTTCTTGGCCAAGCACGGCGTGGCAACGCTGCCGCACCCGCCCTACAGCCCGGACTTGGCACCACCGGACTTCTTTCTGTTCCCGAAGATAAAGAGGAGTTTGAAAGGAACGCGATACGGGACTTTGGACGCCGTCAAAGAGGCCGTGACGACGTGTCTTCGAGAGGTTCCCGATGATGCCTTCGCGGGAGCGTTCCAGGAATGGGAACGCCGCTGGAGCAAGTGTATCGACTCACAAGGGTCCTATTTTGAGGAATATTAGCTTAAGATCTGTAAAAGTGTAATAAATTTTTTTTCCTGAGCTCAGTACACTTATTTTCCGGACGAACCCTGTATAAGCACTAGATTATATTTCATCACCACTAGCTAATTTTGATCTAATGACACTTCAATTAGGAAGCACAACTGCACTAATTTTAGCAATATAATTTTATGGATATTTAAAATTTACAGTTGGCTTTAATGCTTGTACAATGTTGAATTTACCAAGAACATGACAGTAATGGCGGAGGAGGTAGGTAATCCGAAGGGGGCATTTATTAATTCGAAGACTGTGACGAAAAAGCTCAATCGGAAGCCAAGCAACACAAAGCTATGATAATCTTCGACGGTAAAAGTGAAGAATAAAACACGGATATTAAGCTGGCAAATAAAAAAGTAGCGCTGCAAGAGTTTTTTCTTTGAAATCACGATTAACGAAAACGAAAAAGCACTCATTATGTATTGTGTTCGCATAAATTACAGATTAAATATAAGTCCTAATAGTATTATCCAAAAATTTAGCAGACAACTCGAAAGTATCAAACAGCTTGGGTAAAACTGAGGACACCCAAGGGTAAAATTGAAGAGAAATAACACAAGATGTGTGACAATGGTATTCGGAAGTCAATAATTAGTCTTTAAAATGTAAACACAGGCAAACAATCGGCGTCTACTTCTCCATCGATTAGACCACAATTGGCAGCGGAAGAGCAAAGATGGGAGATAAGATGAAATGGAAATGCACAGCAGGTTAAAAACCAGACGGTTGATTCAAAATGGAAGAGAGTTGTTCACAGCCAGACACAATATATGCCATGATGCAATTTGGAAAAAAAAATGAAAGAAAAAAAACGACAGAAATAGATCATGGAAAATCAGGAAAAGGAGGAAAATAAGTCGAATCTGTGCAAAAGTTTTAGTTAAATTCTTTGGTATTGATGCACGCTCATCAGGGCTATTCTGGTGCCACTTCATTAAAGGAGAGGGAATAGTAACTTACATTTAATCGCTGGTAACGATTCCATTAGTCAGTTTTTTTAATTTTCATTATTTTCAAACATGTTCATTACTCCTAATTAATGGATAGTCACATTCCAAGCAAGTGATAGCAAAAGTGAATTCATATGTAGCCACATTTTTATAAAATTCAAGGAGAAAAGCATAAACATTACGGACACTAAAGTAATCTTATAGCTCTTTTCCAAAAGTCACTATCTGTCATTATAATAAGTCTTTCTGTGATAATAATTATAGTTCGACTATATTTGGATTTCTCCGGGCCATGAGACGAGAGACGTAGATACAGAAATATAGAAAAACATTTACTGGGGCAGCTCAAAGAATTTTCTCCAAAGCTAGATTCCGGATTTTTTCTAATGACTTCTCTCTTCCCCCAAGACATTAGGCTGACCGGGAGACTATTTTTGTCCCAGACGCAGACGGTGACGACCCATACAGAGGTTTAGCCGAGAGGAAACACGGAATGGTCCCTGAGATGGAAGATTCAGGAAACATTAGGGGAGAACGCCGAAAATATTAGTACTGGCTCACACAACTATCGATTGGTGTTAAGTGAATTAATATTTGAAAATGGTTACTTATCATGAGATTTATGCGACATCTATAATAAATAATTGCATATTCTCTCAAGAAAGAAGATATAAAATTAATTTGAAAACCCTTGAAATATTGCAATAACGCAAGTTTGTCGTTAAATTATTTAAACTGAAGCCTACGAGTATTGACCTACAACTTCGAAGGTATGGAATATCATAATAAGATCTTAAAAATACAAAAATGGCAAGGAGATAAAGAGAAAACAGGAATTTATAAATTTCATACGAGTAGTGGATGTTACAAAGAGTATACGATCAAGCCAGTCGGTTACTAAAGCGTCGCTATTACAGCGGAGGTGACTAATGTATTTGGAAAAATCAAATTTGATCCATTTTGGACGAGTGGAAGAAAGATCAAAAGGTAATATTAGTGGGAGAGACTGGCAAGGAGTCATTGAAAGATGAATACACGTTAAATCACCTCAGGTGCCGACTCTTAAGCTGTGCAAATCATAAGAGAGAGGGAAGAAAAAACGATACATTAAATTAATTCCCACTGTCAAATTGGTTACGAGAGAGAAAATAGGGAAAAAAATTGTGAATGATGGAAGAGAAGCATAGCCAGGAGTAAAAAGAGGATGGAATGGAGATTTTTGATAAAGAGTGGATGAATGTAACAGGGAGAGAGGATAAGGGGGAGGACGGGCGCGAGTGAAAGGGATTGGCCGATATGCATAGGTAAGTATACACACAGCGGTGACCAGCAGCTGCCCTGGAGCGATTGATCCACATAACTCTCCACCCCCCTTTCCATTGCACTAATTTATCCCCATCCCGTCCTCGTCTTTACCCTCCCAGTCGACCACTTCCGATAGTGGGGGAGAGAAAGAATGAAGAGGGGCCGAGTTAGTATTGAGAGGGGTGGCGAAGCGGCGGCAGCAGTACGGCCCGTGCATTAGCCAATCCGACTCATCCCCCCTCTCACTCACACGCCCGAAAATCCTTTTTTCCAATCCCCCAAAAACCTCCCCAAAAGCACAGACACCCTTTTACATACATCACCCTCATCCCAGGGCTCGGATCGCACGCCCTCCCATTCAAGTCTTTTAGCGGGAGCATTGTCAAGCGTTAGCGCGCTGGAAAAAGGACGGACAATGACGACGGAGTGACTGGACAATGGGCAAAGGTGGCCAGAAAAGAGGAAAGGGATGTGCGAAAAGAGTACAGCAAAGCGCTTAGGCGATAAAAAGGAGAAGGTAAAAATATCATGCCGATCTTACTGAAAGAATAAGATGCTAAATTTTTCATGGCGATAGGTCAATATTATAACCAAATATTAACAAAGATATTTTTCTTAATAAATAAATAAATATATATATATATATATCTAACAATTTTTACCTGGAAAAAATAATACAATTCTAAAGGTCTAGTTTGCTTGATGATCACTTTAGTTTCCAAGGCCGATAACGAAGGAATTGGGGCTAAATTCAAGCAAATAGAACAACTGCGTTATCCTTTGTGAAAGCATATGGTTAAACGGACCGTAATGGTCCTACAATACCTATAATTCGACTTTTCAGAATTAACTGCTCCATATATTAAAAGTCGGGCTCAGGCGCCTGCCACGGAACTAACGAATTTGAATTCATCCTAGGACATTTATGTTAATATGGATTCCAAATGGTTATCAGAAAATAGTTTTGGAATTTACTTAGAATACCGATTAGAGTTGGAAAAAATATTTACTCGCATACTTTTGCGTGAATGAGCAAAAAAATTAGGCCGGAACTTCATAATCGCCAAAATAAAGTGACTGCATCACATTTTCAAAAGTAGGCTGAGCTCCATTTTCTCGCCTTAGCCAAAGTTGTATTTTTACGAATACATCTTGGATTATATGCTACATATAACAAAGTTGGCTTACAGTTTATTCCAATTGACGTCATAAGGGATGACCATGGAGGGAGATTGCACAATTGGACAACAGAGATCCTTGGGACGACGAGGGATGCTACAGTCCCTTCTTTGTTTGTCGAATGCCATCCACACAGAGGGCCTGCCGGGCTTAGTCGCCCAATCCATTAATTTTCTTGATTTTTCTGCCACACGCCCCTATAACTCTCGGCTCATTTAGTGGAAGCTGTTCCTAGCCAAAGAGTAGTACGGAAAAATAAGAAGTGACGAAGAGACTCGAAATAGTCGTAAATACCTCTCAGATATCACTGAGAATTCTAACTCAGATCCTTCATTGCACTTCCAACATTATTATTTGAATTATCGATTTCCTGGTCCTTCAAATTACAAAACCCCTCCTGAATACACTCATAACATAATAAAGGTGATGCAACTGTTGGATATTTCTTATTACCGAACAATTTTTTAGTCATGGCATGACACAACTACACCAATACTATTTCGTTTTCAATTGTATCATCCCCCTAAAAGACTTTTCGAACCGCTAGTTTATCATTGCCTGTTATACCCACTACAGCATCACACGCCAATGAAATAATTATATACATTTAACCGTCTACAGAGCTAAGTTGTGGCATTTAAAAATAGAATTCGTTCAAAATACAAGTCTTAATTAAATAATACATTCCCCTTCTTTCTTACTGGGGCTGGTAATATAAAATTTTGACGGTTAGTAAAAATTAAATAATTGATACATTTAGAAAATTAAAATAATTATAGTTGTGCGCTTAAATACATTAATGTTAATACAGTAAATTCTCTAAGACCTGGCTACTATGGTAACGCATTAATGGATATCAGATAAATTATAATCCAAAGATACGTCATTCTCATTGGTTAAATTTTGTTCAAATGATATCACTGCCTGAATCTTGAGTATTACCAGTATTTTCTGATTCAACTTCTGACCTGGCTCCAAAAAAAATCGGTCGACGGAGAGAAAAACCATTGTTTTCTGAAAGAACCTCACCGTGCGTATCTTTCCCTCGCATCTAACGCTTCCCCAATGATATCACGCAAATCGCTCGCACGCGGCGTCCCTACTGACGTGCACACACTCGACCGTAATCCCAAACAATACAGTTCTGCCCTTAAAGGTCCGCCATAAAGAGATGTAATTTAACGTGAGGACGGAAAAGTCGGACATTGTGTTTTGCAAAATAGCCATCGCCGTCCCACCCACCCCCTGAGTCTATCCCCTCTCCACCTCTACACCCAGAACCCTTGTCCCCTCTTTTCCTCCCCTCAGTCAACGCATGCAGATTGAATCGAGGGAAAAGCCTCACTGCCAACGGTGGTGTCACCTCATGCTTTCATCTCTCGTCTCCCATGATGCTGCGAGCGTCCCGGGGCGTTAAATCCACGCCCCCCGGCAGCGGTAGCCTCGCAGACATACTGTTCTCCCACATTCTCGCTCAGTCGTCACGCACTTTTGTCCAAGGCTGTCGTTCCAATGTAATACTGTAATGGTTCTCATTCCATTTGCTCCCTGTTCCTTCATTGCCGCGGTTCTCTGCGAATGCAAAGAGCTTTGCTGAAACAGGGCCACGCCGCCTGTTGCCATCAATCGCTCTTCACTCAGGAAATTTCGGAATTTTCGGTCAGGGAAATCGGCTGACCAAATATGGACAGTCAGAAAAATGCCGTGGAAGAATGAGTGATTGATGAACGTGAGAATCTTAACTCTCTCATTTGGGAGCAAGCGCCATCTCCTGTCGTGACCGATCTCTGACCGGCATATCACGGCAAAGCGATTATTATTACAAGCCTATGAAGACGATCCTTGGGTCATGATGCAAGCATCTGCAGTCATAAATTAACATGGACTTATAGTTTTGCGACCCAAGCTCTTTATTAATATTACAATGATAAATGAGCAAAGATTATAAATTGTAAAATATCTGGCAAAACTATTATTCAATCGACGTTTTAATGTCTTAGAAAATAAATATTTTTCAGTGCCCTATGTCATGGAAAATCGATAAATAATTTTTTCCAGGCAGTTAAAAGAAGTTCGCAGAGATTTGAAAATACATTTTCAGTAAACCGTTGGTTATCAATATGCGTAAACAATAGTATTCGCTAGTAGTTTTAGGAGAGGCGACCGACAGCTGAGGTCTTTTGCACCCTAGGGGATGGAAAAGAAAGGATGACGGGTAAAGAGAAACCTGGCGTCGGCATTAGCCTACTCCTAACGAAAGATGCCAGGGGTCCGCAGCTTAACGTCCCATCCGACGGACGGCGTACTAACTCACAGTGCCCTTCACAAAGCACCTCAAGTAGGGATCGGTGCACCACTGAAAAATATACATCGCCAACGGAATTCGAACCCAGGCCCTCTGGGTGGGAAGCCAGTACGTTAGCCACCGCACCATCCCGATCCCCTCACACAAATAGCTATATAAATAGTGATAATGATAAAACCTGGATACAAAAATTTAACCAAGCATTAACTGTTCCAGGTCTGTTTAAACTCATCTCGAAAAGTGAATGGGAACTGGCGGAATGAGCAAGAAACAAATATGCGGACATGTACATGTAGACCACACGGTTTCCGAAATGCAGTGATGTAGAGTGCATTCACTAAAGAATCTCGGCCCCTTAAAATCTCCATCCCTTCTGACTTTATCCGAGGCAGCTGGCCATCATCGCCCTCGACTTACCCCGAGAGAGTTTAAGGAAGGGAGGCTGCTCGCAGGCCCGTATTTCTTTTCCGCCCTCCTCACCCACGTTCAGATGTAGGCAGGCAAACCCTCTCATCCTCTTGTTCCCTCAAGACCTCACGGGTGGCCAGTAGAAGACTGCCTCACCCTCAAGGGGTCCTTTTTGTAGGGGAATTAAATTGGCCACTTTCCAGAAGCGCATGGAGTGCGTCTTGAGAGTGAAAGAAACGAGGGGAAAGTGACGTTTTAGAGGAAGGGGGGAATTGGGTGCGTCCGGTTATAGAGGCGTTGCGCTTCTGGGTGAGTGTGAAATGGGGAAAATAAAGTGAATAAATAATTTGGAATTAATTGAAAAAAAGGGAAGGAAAAAATAAATCTTCATGCCGTTTTTTCTCAGTTTGCTCTTACGATTAGGTATTGCAGGCATATGAGACATGCATTTATACTATGAAAACAATGATCGAGTGTACATATATATAGTATATATATATATATATATATATATATATATATATATATAGGGATCGCGTTAGTCCAGTGGGTAGAGCGTTGGACTGCTGACCGGAGGGTCCCAGGTTCGATTCCCGGGCAAGGCACTATGGGCACCTAAAGCTCCACCCAAGCTAAAGTGATTTTTTGGGTACCAGGTCTTCCTGGGAAACCATAACCGGCACAGGGAAAGGAACTTGCCCCTCTACCCTGATGTGTGAATTTCACACGCCATTGGGCTTAGTACTGGGTGAACTCTACTATCACCTACCAAACCGACCTTCAGGTTGATTGTAATGAATGTTATATAAATATTCATTAAATGCTTCATTAAAAGTATATAACAACAAGCCACCCCATTTGATCAGTTTAAATTGAAAAAATTGATTTTTCATTCCATTCATTTTCTTTTTGTGTCAGGTGGAGATATGATCAAATGGACCATTTCAATGCAATACAAAAACCCTTTTAACAAAAATTATTGCTTGCTGAAAGTTTTTGCAAAGAAGTCAAGACTTACAGCATAAAATTATACCTTGAATTTACTCCATCCCCCAAAACTGTTTGTATATTCCTTAGCTAAGACATATTCAGGATCTGTAAAAAAATTCACAAAAAATATCCTTAAAGAATAAGGTGCTAGGCTATGCTAGGCGAGGCCCAAGGGAATCAAAACATTAGAATACCTACAGAAGTTACTATGAAAATTGTGAGACGCCGGATTAGAATATGGTACGAATAGTAATATAATCGCCCAATTAAATAAAGTAGCAATATACATTCAATAAGAATTTGCATCCCCTGATTGATTTATGATATATGGGGAGGAGTAGTAGTAAGAATTATGAAGTCAGCGTTAAAAATGGCTATATATACTTTTAAAGTAAGAGATCAGTGGACTGATTTCAGAGAAGACTGCAGCAGTCATTTTTAAAACATGAAAATATTAAGATAAAATTATTAAGTGAGATAAGTAAATTCTGGTTTCCGGTTCAGTTTAACTCGTCATATTTGTGCGAAGAGACTTTTCTGTATTGCCCGTTTTAAATGTTTTCAGAAAATACAATGACACTGCAGTTATGAATGTATAATCAAAAGAAGCAATCTCCAAGGGTGACAATAGTTACTTGAAAACATTGTTTTGGCTAAAGAGACCGAAATAAGTTTGGAATAAATATAATACAAAGTTTTACAACCCTTAGTTTGTCATATTCTGACCTTGAAAATGGTCGATTTCTATTTTTGACCATATCATGTTTTCCCATCGAAAAAATAATCGCAAATAATTATTACTTGAAGGTGAAAGTACTGAGCAGAAACAGATGTGATCTAAAAATCAGTCTAACAGAAGAACAACAAAATATTTGGCCTAAATTCCTTTTGAAGCGCATGCATTTCGTAAAATTGCATTTTATTGTACGCTCGTTTCGATCAAATTTAATGTGTACTGATCTACAAGCGATTGCCATTTCTAGGCTATTAAACAGATATAAGCCTTAATATTTTTAAACTAAATCAATATATTTTATAAAAAGGACTATAAGCAAATATTTAATTTCAAGAAAATCTTTGCTTTGGAAAATTTAGATTTCCTCGTCAAACATCGTAATTTGGGTAAGGTTATTTACAGGAACTACTCACGGAGTAGGGGACGATCTGAATAATTTTTAAAATAAAAGTTATGAGTATAGAATCAATAATTTGCTGAATTTCAAGAAATTTATACAATATCATCTTCCAATTCCATTAACTGTTATTAGCTAGAAATAAATATATAACATGCATACCAATAGTTTTTATTAACGTTTCAAAGAATGCGCATCACAGTCTAAGTATGAATCAGACCAATGATAATTACATCAAAACGTGCATAATTTAATTGAAATTCAAAACAACGGGGCATAATTTGGAGGTGATGCTATTATTCCAGAGGAGGTTCGGAGACTAAAAATTATCATATTTGGTAAAAATGAGGCCACTCCAATATATCAGTCGCCCAAGTGAGTACGGTGAAGAGCAAAAAAATATCTTCCGCGAGCAGCTTAACGCCCTCGCAAGAGATACACCGGAAGAATTTACGCGAGGGACACAAGAGGAAGGAAGGAAGGAATCCCTCTCACAGAACTTCCCTCCCCCATGCCCTGAATCACCAACTCCTTCGACCCACCTCTTTTTCTCGCCCTCTCTTTGCTTTTCCTCCTTTCGGACCTACCCTTTCCCTAACCGCCTCCCTCAAAAGCCTACCCTTTCCTCACCCTTTATCCCCTCTCGGCGTCCTACGACCCCCACTTCTTTTTCCAAAAACGGGACACCAAACCTCTTGATTTATCACATCGCTATAAATACGCACTTTTAAGTATAGACGCGAAGGGCTATACGGTTTGTTTATTCCCTTCCCTCTTCCTTTCCTCCTTAACCCTACTTCCCTCTCCCCCAAACATCTTCCGTTCATTCTCTCCCCCCACTACTTTTCCACCATCCTTACTTTTTTCATCTCCTCTCCAGAGTGTCGAATGGACGAAGGGGACCGACCAAGGTCTGGGACGCGTCTTTTTCTAAAATTAGTGGTGGAGGGGAGGTGTAACTTGGGGATCTTTTGGGGGAGGGTCTTGAGGTGAGGTTGAAGATGTGAAATGAAAGGGAAATGGTGAGGGGAAGCAGTAGAAGAAGAATGAGTCCAGGGCAAAGAGCTAAAAAATATATTTGATTCCGATTCGTCGTCGACTACAGATTATCTTGCCTGTGATACCCTGAAGATATAAAACCGATCGCCGGTTTGTAAAAGAAGGGAAGGCCTGGGAGGACCTTTTAACCTCTCTTCCAGGGAGGAATCGAATGGACGAAAATCGGTAGCGGAATCGATTTACCTGATGAACTCTGGTTTCAGCATTGACATTTGTACCCTAATGTAAAAGCCAATCCCTCTGGAAACGATTTATCATATTACTCCAGTAATGCCATAAAAAGTTGATCGTATTCTTAAAGTGATCCTCAATTTCATTTGTGGTCATTTGGTTTTTCACCTTTTGACCGATGAGACTATTATGAGAGTTAGATTACACTTTGTGTCAGTCTATTTTATGAAGTAATCATACTTTATGCTTGCCAAAGAAATGGCCCACCTCTAGTTATAAATTAAGTCTCCTATATCAATGCACTATTATAGAATACACAAAAGGTTATCAAATATTATTCAACTTTAGAACATACAAAAATCAGTAGCAACAAATTGCAACGTAGTTAGTTTGAATTAGCTTTAGGCACAGAAATTTAACTGTTTATATTCTGTATTCCACGAATTCAAACAGATATTTCTTTGATTGAAACTCAATTTTACCAACTGAAAGCAACAAGGCATAAATAAGATAAATAGAAATATTTTAAACCGTAGGAATAATGAAAAAAACTGTTACTTCTCTCTCAAAAATACAGTTTTAATACATGAAAAATATCGTTTTAAAGTTCACTTTTCAATTGCTTGGCCCTAAAGCCATATACATTAAGTACCAGACCAAAATACCGCCCTTTTTCCAAGAATCATGCCAGTCTGGGCCATGCCATCTGAGCTCAGGGGATTAACGAGATTAATGGAAGCAATGTTTTGATTCTAAAATTGATGTTTCTTCTTTAGCAACATATTTTCCTGTAAATATGGTGAAAAACGTGGTTCACTGCTGGTAGGTATAAATCTGCTATACAAACATATTGTGTAAAAGATCTTTCTAAAACAGATGGGAATAATGCAGTTGCATCATGACAAAAATATTTTAACTGGCTGAAAAATTGGTCTACATCTTCATATGCTTTAGATCAATTTTGCTAAATATCTCTATTCAAGATACTAAAAATGAGTTTAGTATCGTATACTGTAATAGTCAAAAATATTTAATTCCCACCCTGGCTAAATTTTTACATAAAAACTAATTTTATATAACTTCTATAAAATTTTAGGAAAGATACATACTCTATCTCTTATCTTAATGAAATTGCCTAATTGAACGTTTAAACCAAGAGAAAGGTTTTTAGAACTGCCCGATAGTTCCTTTATAAAATGCTTAAATTTCATGAGCTACCGTATGTATCTACTCCATACTCTTCCCGCTAAAACAAAGATATATAGTAAAATAACCAGAATATCTAACGACCGCCTAAGCGCTCGCCAAAAGCGTAGCACTACAAATAGGCCTTTACTTACTCCGAGGTGCTAATATGAAAAATTGTCCCCCGAGAGCTGAAGGAGTTAAATTCCAGGCAATATTCAAAAGAAAACATTATGAAATTTTGTTTAAAAGTACAAGTTATTAAACCATTCGAAGCCTTTCCCGAAGCACTGATAATTAATGCTTCTGTATATTATTATTTTTTTGTATTTCGTTGTAAGTTATAAGCATGATTCCTTTCTGTTCATAGTGGGCGAAATGTCCAAAAATAATATATTAATCACAATTATATTCTATTCTTATTCACAAATGAATTGTATTTGTGTTCATCATTGGCATCAGCATTTCAATCGTTAGATAGACTCACTGCATTCGTTTCTATTTACTGTTAATTCCCTCGCTCCATAATAGCTTTTCAGTTTTCCGTCCTTAATAATTTGTCCTATGTACTTATCTCTTGGTCTTCCTCGGGGGTTTTTCCCTTCAATTTTTCCTTTCATTATGCTTCTAACTAATCCGTCGTTACACATGGTGTGTCCATTCCATCTAGTTATTCTGTGTCGTAGAGTTCTCCTCATGATCGTTTTCTCCTCTACTCTTCTTTATACTTCCTCGTTCCTAATTTTCTTCCTACACTCATCTCGCTCACACACAAGGATTTTAGTTTTCCCCTTTTCCTACTGCTGCCATGTCACCTACGAAATGGAGCATGTTTACAGGCATTCCTGCATTTCTTCGTCATTCACCTTGGCTCCTTTGATGGCCAAATCTGGCACTTCTTTTATTGCCTCTTCTAAAAAAATGTTAAAAGTACCAGCGAGAGGTTGTTTCTTTGTCTGCTGTTTATTTTTGGTTCAATTTTCTTTACTCTTTTCATTTTGATGAATTTTACCATATTCTTATAGAGGCGATGGATTATTCTCCTGCTGCTGTGGTCCACTCCAAACGCTTATAGTATCTTGACCATCTTGTTTCATTCTACTTTATCAAAGGCTTTTCCCCAAGGCCACAAACCCCATATATATTGGATTATTTGCGTATGTCAATGTATCCCCCAGTGCCACAAACTATTTCCCTTATTACTTCTCAGTGTTTCCTGAACCCAAATAGGTTTTCTATGTGGCTTTCTTCTATTTTCCTTATATACTTCTGCTATTTATAAAAACATGCATTTTTCATTCGTGAGGAATCAAACTCATTATTCTCGTCTTGTTGCGTTCATCTGTCCTTGGTTTCTTCGGTTTTGCAATAATCATATTCTCCTCGAAGTCTAATGGCAGATTTTCACTGTCGTAGCTGTTTTTGATTATTCCTAAGAGGTTATCCGCTGCTTTGGCCCCGAATATCTTGATTACTTCTCTGTTTGTTTCATAAACTCCTTTTTTGTATTCAGGTCTTTAACGGCTCTGTTAAATTCACTTCTCAGGATCTTCGGGCCCGTTCGGGAAAGTTCGTCTTCTTCTATAACAATTTCTTCTTTTCTTCAGTCTCCTTCAAGTAGTTTGTGTCCTTGATAGTTCTTCATTTAAGTCCTCTCATCTCTTCTCAGTGTCTTCATCTTCTACTTCTAACGTTCCATTAGCGTCTCGGACGTTGTGCAATTCTTTTTCTTTTCCCAAATCTTCTCTTCACCAGTTCATAAGCTGCATCGCTGCTTCCCCTCTTTATGTTGGCACTGGTTTTTTCGCAGCAGCTTCTCATCACTTTTCCTTTTCCTTCTTGCACTCCCGTATAGCTTGGTTCCGCAACCCCTTATAAGAGTTTCCATACTTTCATTTCTAGAATTTTTGTATTTCCTCCTTGCCTCGATGCAGTATCTTAGTTGATTTGTTATCCATATCTTTGATTTCGCCACCATACTCTTTAATTGTTCAATTGGCATAGTTCTTTTTTTCCATCCGTCGTCATTCTATGCTAATTTCATTTATTCCTACTATTTTTCCGGCGATGGTCGCCATGAATTTTTCTCTCGCATGCTTTTCCTTTAATATCTTTGCGTTCCAACGGGGTTACTGTGCAACTTTCTTCATGTCCTTGTATCGTCTCTTTTTCATGGCCACCAGGTTGTTTTATATCTGCCGCCCGCTGACCACCGCTTTTTTTATCTGCACCGAGGTAGCTCTTTCATTGCTTGACTTGGTTCTAGTATCTCCTTTTGTGAAGAATATGGTCAATTTGGTCACTTTCCCCGTCCTCCGGTATCCTCTACGTATATCTTACTTTCCACATTTGTATTTTCTACTGCCTAATCATTCCATTTCACAGCTTTACAAAATTAAGCACAAAATAAGATTGCATATGACCTCTAAAAATACGGAAATTTTTATGATTTCATAGATTAAAAATTTACATGGCCACCAATAACTGAAAGAATGGCGTGATGATACAATAAGTCGGAAGCAGCTAAACTCGTCGAGAAGCTGTGATAATACGGAGAAATGTGACCAAAACTTAGAGCGAAAAAACATGTAAAAATAAAACAAATTGTGGATAATACTGGAATCTATGAGGACACTGAAGGCAGGCTAGGCAAAAGTGTTCAACTAGAGAGGAATCTTTATTGGAATTTATGACCGGGCTCCAGGAAAATGTTTGGGCAAGTAATGGTTGATGGTAAAGTTACCGAAAAGGGAAGAAATCATAACACAGAGGGAGGGAGATCACAGTGAATTCTAGCGAGATTGAGCCATTGAAGAGGGTTGGAGAGAGGCGATAGGGCGGGGGGGGGGTTTGGAATGTAATGATGGTAGAGGCTGGGGAATGGGAGGGGACGAGGCTATGTCTAGCGGGAGATGGAGGGGAGAATCGAGGGCGGGGGATCGCAGAGAGACAGGAAGTGGGGGTCGAAGAGGATAAAAAAATAACTTGAACTTTTCACCCTCCCCCGTCAATTCCTCCCGCGCAACTCCTCCGAAGACACCCCACGAATTCACCCCAGCGTCGCCTCCACCAGCCCCTCTGCTTCCCGTCTTCACTATTTCCCTCATATCTCCTTCCACAACTTTGCCCCCAGGGCCGAGGCTGACTTATGGGGTGATGTGGCGCCAACTTCCCCCCAGGTCCTCCACACTCGTGTCCCCCACTTTCGTCTCCACCCCACCCCCACTGGGCCCAATGCTGAATCTCCAGACCCTTCCCCAGAGAAACACCTCGCCTTCATCCCCCTTTCCTTCACTTAGCCCAAAACGTCTCAGCCCCTACAGCTAACTCACTTCGTAACCTCTGACGCTCTACCCTTCTATCCCACACGTGCACTCACTCACCCACTCAAAAAACCACGACTCCTTCCATGGCCAATCTGTTCCTTTTTACCGAAAATTAACAAAAGACTTCGTCCTAATAATCTACTTCGGCCCCTTGACGGAAGGCATATTTCTCTTCTTATTTAACTGTGCACTCCAGATATTTTTTACATTGACCGATGATACGAGATGTGAAGAAAATGTAGAATCACGAAAAACATTTAAAAAAAGAGCACTGTTTGGCTTTATGTTTTTTTAAGTATCGGCAAGTCATATTGCAAGCACTACTCGTATTACAGAAGCCAAATTAACATTTTCGAAGCGGAAATTGAAATATTTCAAATAAAGTATTTCATTTAGCAAATCAAATAAACAAGTTTTAATGTCGCTTGTCAAGTGATAACTGGAAAAATCTGAAATAGAAATCAGCAGTTTTAAATGATGTGCGCAAAGAGAGGTGATACCCATATTTCTTATATTTCTGTAACTTTTATCTAGTGAACTGGGGAAAGAACCAAATACGCTTTCAAATATGCTCTCAATTGATCCCAGAATAATGGAGATACTATATGAAATGTATAAATGTTTGTCATTTATTAAGTACTGTAACACGGTCTATGCATTGGTTAATTGTAAAAACCGCGAAAAAGTCAATAGATGTTTTAATATGTACTTACTTTTATTATATCTCTCTCCGAATTGTATTGAATAATATTTTATGTTCATTTCATGACAAAACGTTTTAGTTTAAAGTATTTATCATACGGGAATAAATTATTAATATTTATGCATCGAAGTGAAGAAATTAGTCATTCTTGTCAAAATGATATATGTAATATATTTAAAGATGAACTGTATGAACTTAGTGAAGAAAGCGTTGAATTTTGATCACGAGAGTATTCTTGGTGGTCCGCTAAGTGGTTCAGAGAGTTGCAATGAATGGAATATGGCTTTTCCCTGTGATGTAGGTAAATCAATTCAGAGGGGTTGTCAATCGAAAGAGTTTTTCCTTAAACATGGCACTGAACCAAAATCAAAATGTAAAAACTATTAGTTATGGTTATAATGTGCTCTTTGTAATATATAGGATTTCATAACGGGGCCATTAATCTAAAGATAATAAAAATTATACACGTAAGGCTTCGCAAAAATCTATATTTGTTTACGGGGCTACGACTGCTGTTTGATTTATTTCTCCATTTTATACTAAGAATGCTTACTCGAAAATATTTCAGTGGTGTTAAACAGGTATATTTTCAATTTTCTAATTCTTGCAGGTATTTATGAGGCATGATCGGATTTGAGGCTTCCGGAAAAACGAGGGAAGAAACGGGGCATTCATTAATCCAGTAGAGTGTAGCACCCTAATGGCAGTTCCCAAGTGTGCCATTCACCCTAAACTATGGAGGGCAGCAGGAACCTATGTGAGCCAACTCATCCGCTGTCTTCACGCTGAGTGACCCTTATTGCAAAAGATAATCCGGACTTCCAAAAACTTGTCAATCGAGCTACAAAGTACAGTGGGCAGCTTATGTAATATAGAAAACTCAATGAGGAGTGGACCTATCAACATCTGCGCTAAAAGGATCTCTGTATCAATTGAAGTTGCTGTGGGTAAATGAATGACTCGAGCCGACTAATGAAAGAATTTCATAAGCCGTACTTACGCGTTGCTTGGAGCAGATACGTCGCCGCGAGGAGTATCATATTGCATGCATTTTGACAAAGTTATCAGGGTATCAGGTACTGATAGGTTTGGAGAAGGCATGCAGTAAGTATCCAACGCATTTACTTACCAATTGACAGAATGTCTTCTTCAAGGATAAATCAATCGTGAAAAGGGTCAAAAGCTACTGATATACTTCAGCGTATAATGGTACTTCCACGGTAATAGGTTTCTCAGATAAATATTTGTTATCTTAAAAAGTAAAAGATAAAACTTCGTTCATACAGAGATAGATTAAAAAATACTTTTCCCTAAATTCAAGAAAGTTTTCAAATAAATGAATACTTCTAACTCGGGATTTTCATGTAACGTAGTCATTGATAAATATACGAGGGTCATCCGGAAAGTAGTACTCGTTCGTGAAATAAAGACACAAAAGTAAATATTAACAAACATAAAAAATTTTATTTGAAAGAGGATACTTTAAACTACTTCTCAACATAATCTCCAAGCAAATTAAGGCATTTGTCATAACGTGTGACAAGTTTCTGTATTCCTGCTGCATAGTCCTTCGCCGCCAGCTCATTGAGATACGCGAGGGACCCATCTTGCACAAATTTTTGCATAATGCAGATGGTGTTTAACAATTTCATGAACAATTGCTCGAGAAACATTGGGAAAATGCTCACAGATGTCATCAATTGTGACGCGCCGATCGTTCCTCACGAATTCGTCAACTGAGCTCACCAGTTGGTCTGTAATGACAGACGGTCTCCCCAAACGCTCATCGTCGTGTATGTTCCCCCTCCCCATGTTGAAGTTGCGACACCACCGCCGAACAGACGACTCGTCCATTACATTGTCTCCATACACCTCCTTTAATTGGCGATGAATATCACATGGGCGAACGTTTCTTGCATTGAGGAATTTAATCACTGCCCTCACTTCACAACTGGCGGCGTTCTCAATTTTTTTAAACATTGTAAACAATCACAGAAACAACACAGGCAATGCTAGCGTCACGCAACTTGGCTCAGAGAAGGCAGACAAGCCACTGAAGCTATCTGACCTCGTCCAGCGGCTACTCGCGTCGTCAGCACTTCATGCGGCACGAACGGGTACTACTTTCCGGATGACCCTCGTACCTTAGCAATACAATGGCACGTCGGCTATTCACGAATAATAAGTGTTTTCTTAATGGAAAATTTCATCATATATTTTACTGGAAACCTTAGCCTCTAAAGCAATATTTTCTCTTGATAAACTCAAATCAAGTGTTTTATCGGTGAATATATTATTTGGCACCATGAAGCCTCTCGTAGGGTAAAGCGCAAACCGTTACTGTCAGAAAAACATGCTCAGAAATGTTTTCGCTGAAAAAAAACAAAATAAGTTCGTCGTGTTATGGAAGTAAGTACTTCAAGTTCCTCAATAAAAAAGGGATGAATGTTGGAAAAATTGCTGTAGGCGTTCATATGTCTGCAGCATTTTTTCACGAGGCTGGCGTTCCTCTTCCATCAAGTTAACATTGCTATTCAATTTTCTTTTTTTTACAACTCTCTATGGTGACAAATCATTTCCCATTTCATGCGACTTCCTCAATGCAAAAGGAATTTATGGCCCCCCTAACAGCTTCTTGTTAGCTTCTTGCAGTTGGGAAAATTAAATTCCGATCGCCCGGTGTAGACCTTTTTTCCAAATCATCGTAATTTGAAGTAGGCATCCCTCCACTCTTATTTCCAATTCATTTCTTCCCAATAGTATTTCCTTTCCCGTACCCTGTCCTTTCCTAGGGTCGTCAAGCTTTGGCAATTGGATCCAACTCCTCCCTCCCCTTGCGTAAACTGGTCTCTCCGTTTGGGCCCGAACCCAGTCACCTAAAAAATTACCCAGAAAACGGTCCCATAAAGTCGTCGATGCAACCCGTTGTGTAATTCACTTGAACAAGACAACTTTCAGCAATTATCCTCTCTTGAGTCTTCCAGCCGCCCATCGTTTTCATCTCTCATATAGAGTGTAATATTCTTCAAGATAAATAGAGTTTTCATTTGCTCTTTTTGGATCATTGCGCACCCAGTTCTGAAGTGTGTGTTGTTTCTTGCAAAACCATTAATTTCTTGTAATTAATTAGAGAATAACAACGTAAAGCATAGATTGATCCAAGATTGAGAGGTATCACTCGCGAGAGAATATTGTCTATTTAACATTGTTAGTGATACTCAAGTAAAAATTAATTTTTTATACTCCTGTGTAACTAATTCAAAGGTTTTATTCAGCAACTTTCATTCATTCCTCAATGAAGGCAAGTGTATGCATGCATAGAAATTATTTCTATATTTGTCACGGACCAGAACCTCAGGTACCGATCGGTCACGCGGTATCATGTTGTTATCATATATGTATCATTTGAAGACTCCAGTTTCCAGGGTTAAATTGCGCCTAAAATTAAAAAAATCAAGTTCATACTGGCATTCATCGTGTCTTTCTCTCATATCCCTGCAAAGGATTACGGCTTCAGCCATGCCTTATGCTTCAGCGTATCCTTAAACAAAAAAAGCGGAAAATTCGAAAGCTAACTACAAACAGCGAGCAGAACCAACTGTTCCCCTGGCAAGCGTCAATCGTCCTCACTTGTTTGTGTACATTTTGAGCCGGACATAAGACAGTGACTGGTTTTACGATGCGCAGGAAGGAGTTGGAGGTTAATGGACAAGGGAAGCTAAGGGGATGTGGGAAGACCTTGCGGAACTGGGTATGGTCGTTCCCTTGGAGAGACAGGCAGAGGGTCAGGGAGGAGGGGAATTAGATAATGGAAAAGGAGAGAGACGCTACGCATTGGGGGAAGGAGCATCTTATGAAGGAATGGGAGACGTTGGTCCAGACGGGCCGTCAAAACAGAAAGGAGTCCGTCCGTCTCGGGAGTGTTCGATGCAGGCAGGATAGTATAGGGACCGAGCATGTCACTCACTTCAAGGGTATAAGGGATTCAAGGGAGGGTGGACACATGGCCTATGACCATAAACACAGTTTGAATGCAAATTTGATCATATGAGCAAAGTTCTTCTGGCGGAACAAGGGCCTTAAACCATAAAAAACGAGGATTGTAAGCTGCATGTCATAGTTCTGTCAACATTTGGTATTTTTAGAAATAAGTTTTTGACACAGATCTGCTTAATAAATTCGACACATGATGTGTATGACTGAAATATCCTAGGGAGTATCCGCAAGAGATCATCCTCGTATCTAATCGACTCAAAGTTTGGTTGCAAAGGTGAGGAAATGCTCATCTTGTACTAGGCTAATTATATGTGGGTGCAATTCCAACATCGTGTAAGTTGAGCCATTTTTTCCCTGTGCCGTATGCACATAAGCTTCCCAGGAATCGATGGTATTCGGAAAATACTACTGCTTGGGTGGGAGTGCTCAAACCCAATTATAACCCATGAACCGAACCAATACCATCCCTACTGATTAGGTTACCATGCCACTAGTGTTATGCTACTTGTTGAATTATCATTCTTGATAAAATGATCCTGAAATTTCCTAATCACTATAGAAGGCAACAGATTGCTTAGTAGAGGGTTGTCAGTCATGAATAGAGCCAGTTAATGGTCATTGAAACAGGTGATACGAAATCGAAATGGCTGCGGAAACAAATCGAAAAATCAAAGAACAAGATAGCATACAATGAAATTTATAGTGATGGTATAATGTTATAGAAGATCCTTCAAGCAATCTACTTTTTTATCGAATGTATTTAATAAAGCAGAAAGAGATCTTTATGAAGTTTATTTCTTTGTCAGCAGCGTTCTGTTACTCCGAGTTTGTCACGTTGAGCGAACAATCCGATGGAATGAGGAACTTGGATTTCTACAATACTGTCAGGAGTTATATTGCAAGATTTATCAACACCTTTAGCATTTTGTGCACATCATTCAGGATGGTTTCCTATTTAGATTTGTTGCGATCCAAGATTCGAAAAATAAAACGCATGAATGAGGCATTCTTACATCTAAGTGGGTTGTTTGATATTACGTTTCTACGATCAGATACATTGGCGGTAGAGATATTCAGAATTTTTTCGAATAAGTCTATCTTCCTCCTAAGTATAGCAAGTTTCAAATAACTTTTCCACTCAATTTCTCAATACTGATCCAACTAGAGCAAATCTCACTTCAATCATTCTTGAGTTCAAAAACATATTTTTCAAAAATGTTGTCTGCGATTGTCTGTACTTATGAGTACGAAGAAATAAATCAAAGTAAATATTATAGAAAAAAAGACGGTTTTTGGCATTAGGGAAGGAGAGAAAATAATGTAATACTAGATAATTAAATGTTAGGTACATGGAACGCTGAATTCAGACACATTGTCACAACGCAAGAATAGTTTCTACAATAAGAATTCAGCTAGAACAAGGAATACGGTATGCGAACAAAATATCTAGTCAGGAGAGAACTAGATCTGTACAAATTTCTTCATTTTCAAAGAAGAATGACTACTGAAGATCAAAGTGAAAAACTGGATGGGAAGAAAGATATCAACAGGCAAAGCTGGTAACGAGAAGAATCTGTGCATAGTAAAACTTACGCTAAAGATAGAAAAATATTTATTTTAACGTAAACATAGGATACACTCTGCAACTGAATGGGATCGATGACAACTGATGTAAAGTAGGACATACTAATATTGGGTGCAGTAAAAATGTTGTGCTATTAAAGGATCAAGCACGATACAGCAGAACCATCTAATACGGAAACCTAACGACAAGTTTCTAACATATGTCAGAAAAGCAAGCTGAGCGAAATAATATTGTAAACAGGAAAGGTGAAAGCTATTGAACATGTTGAGGCTCAGCATCGTAATAAACGTAACTATGGAGACCACTGCAAAACAAGAAAACGAAAGAAATTAATGGAGAAAAGCTTCAAGAAATGTGTGAGCATGTGAGGCAGTTTAGAAGATAGAACTAACTAAAGTATGATTAAGTTAACCGAATCATGAAATCTCTGATTTGACTTAGATTGATTAAAATGTTAATTTTTCTCAAAGAAAGTTTCTGATTAACTAACATATATAACCATAATAACTTCAGGCCTAAAAAATGTAACTGAGCATTTAAAAATCAATTCGACTTTTGGTAATAATGTAGATCAGCATCCCTAAAAACATTTCAATATCAATGATGTTCAGCATTTTCACAAATTTTAAAATACTTTTCAAGGCATATTAAAGAAATGGCACATAGGAGAGTTAAATATTTGTCCCTTACTTCTGAATTTCTCTCGCTCTTGTGGTCAAAGAAAACCTGCTGTAGAAAACTTCTTTTAGAGCGAGTTTCTGGCGAGGCACGCGAAAAGTGGAGCAAGGAATGTGTCGGACGTTTAAGGGAGGGGGTGTTTAAGAGAGGCTGTTGGACCAGGGAGAGCAGATCTATAGCTGGCAAAAAAGCAGCTAGGAAAGAAATCTTTCCCAGAGTAGGGCGTGGGCATGACAGTCCAACTACCCTCCGTCTTAAGAATAACTCCGAAGTAAGAGGCAGAAGGAATACATTTTTCCGGTCCACGGAGCATTGCCTTCATTACGCAGTGAATGCATCGGATGGCTCACCTTTCTTCCCTCTTTCTTTGTCCACCTCCTCAGTAGTCACTCATTTCACTACGTTCAATCTCTTAACCTATGCGTTAGTAGGTCTAATTGCCGCCGCCGTTGAGATTTCGAGTACGTGTACACGGGGATCAAAAAGGAGAGAATATTGATGGGTTCAAATTTATTTGAGCATTTTTGCTTTTGGCCACATATTAACATACCATAATTCCAAATTGACTAACCCCACACTCCAGTAGAATTATCGTTCGAATACACAGTTAATGCCTATAGTACATTTGGATGGGATATTAACAATTATATTTCTATAGTTGAGTTTGATGTAGTTATTAAATCGAATTCGTAAGTGATATCGCAAAAAGAGTAGATACCAATATTCTAATATTCTGAAAAGTAAATAAAAAAATATTGATCTCAGAAGATTTTTTCCAATTTATCACAAAATGTATAATGTAAAACCCTTACTCATTTTTAAGAATTCTAAAACAAAATATTCAGTCGTGTCTCAACGGACTCAACGCTCGCGATTTTCCAGACTCAAAATGCATCAGTGGAGAAGAGGGAAAATGTTAACATCGATGGGGACACATATTCAATAGACCTACTTCAGCCACGGCATTGCCAGACATACATGACCTCATTATTGCAAGGTTTATATTCAAATACACTTCACTAACTCCCTTAAATTTTCCTTACGAGAGTATAATACGAGGCATATACTGTCGAATGTGGGCGCAGGCATGTGCACCGCTGACATTTTCCACCTTGCACCGTATATTTAATAACCACCACAGCAAACTTCTTTAAGACCTCTTCATCTGACAGGGAATGCGCCGTAATGCTCTTAGCCATTACTTAGCCTGATTCGCTTTCATAGAAAAATAATAAGTACCGTAGGCCGCGACAAGCTCGCCACACCTGCGTGAATTGTTGAAAACGGCAAACTCCTACGACCGCCATCAGAGGGTATCCGCCACTATCCCGGACGCAAATCGCGAGCTCGCGCTTCAGAGCGTTTTCATCTGCCTTTTTAGCGTGTTTATTTTACCTCACATTCGTCTTAATAAGACCCACCCTTGAGTACAAAGCACACCCATGCCTCATTATCCATTATTCTCTTACTTAACCCATATCTAACGCTATCCTTTCTCGCTCCTTCAGCCTCTTGATTTCACACCCCAACTCTTTCAACTTTTGTTTCAGCAACAGCCATTTCGATATTAACGCGTCTCCAGCTAGGGATGTTTGCCTCGAGGCAATGGGGGCGCGGCATGATTTTTCCCGAATAAAAAGGAAGAAGGAAGAAGAGTTGAAGGCTGGCTTCTGGGAGACAGGTTACCAGAATACGAGGGCGTGTCGAAGACGCGGAGTGAACCCACGCTCGCCTTAAGGAAGAGTAACAACGTGAGGAGTAACTCAACCTCACACAAATAGCGGCAACTTGCTGCCACGTCGAAAAACTGATCAAAATTCCATACTACCACTCTCGATGTTCCTCCAAGTACATCTCACTTCACGCCGAATAACTAAGAAAGGAGGATAGAATTTTTTAGGGCCTCTTAAAATTGTTCATGGAGTACTAAATTATCAGGATTTGAGTCATTAATGTTTCCACTCATGCACAAGAGGGATTTGGTTAGCTGAGCATTGATAACTGCAATTTCTTTACGCCAGTATGATAAAATCATTACATTAAACTAGGGAACAATAACAACATAAACACCTTACTCAATTATGAAATCATTATACCGTATCATTTTGCTCCTATTCGAGAGATTTACTAATGAAAAACTGTATCTGTACAAGTTGAATACGTAAATAGCTACTTCCTCACAATAACGACAGATACTATAATATCGTCACTAAACCTTAAAAATCTAAATTAATTCTTCAACAAGATGCTATATACGACTGATATCTGTATGGGAACATTAAATACATGTAGAGTTTTCTCATGAGCCGTTTCCTCGACTTATGATTTGTTTTTTTTATACTTCTTATTGCCATTAGGTGCCAGAATCTACGTTATTTTAGTTGTATTATTATAAGGTAATCTACCGGTTAAGGTAGGTTATTGGATGGAAACAACTACCCAATAAATATTTTGTGACTAACTAAACACAGTCCAGCAACCTCCTCTACATCAGGTCCCTCTTCATCTCTGAGTACTTCCTTCCTCTCTTCATCCAGTCCAACATCCCTATCCTGTTGCTGCCCTTTCCTCGTTTGCCTAACATTCTTTTAGTTATAAGTGGAAAGAATTCTCTACGACCTTGACTCAGACAGTCAACTATAAAAGGCTGTCAAAAGGTTCATTTAGATAAGCAAATAAATATAAGAATTGTGACATCCTGGTACTTGAATTACTTGCAAAAACTAATAGTTCTTACACGACGAAAATACCATGTGGGTTGGGAAAGATCAAGAGAAACTCTCGGCATTAGCCTGCTATTATTTAGAACGTATCATGAAATCAATCGTGGACTAGAACTGTCTTGAACCAGTCGAAGAAATAGAATATCATGTGGTATCAAGAAAATTAGAGTTATTCCAGAAAATAGATGATTCATTTGACAGGCAAATGTTACACACCCGATAACAAGCAATCGTGAATGCTTAGAAAATGAATAAACACACAGTATTATACCTTAGCGAATTGGGGGAAAAAAGTTTCATTAATGTTAGAATTTTCAAGTTCAGAGCCTTAGGAATAAATATAGGACATTGAAAAATTATATTTTTTACTAGAACTGCTCATTGATGAGCGGCTTTAGCATATATTCAATAATGGAATACATATGACATAGGGAAATTACGTTTATTCCAGGGAACCTGCGAGGTTCTGCTTATGGTATTGTTTTTTGCCAGAACCGACATGCCTGGTGGTGAAACCAAAGCACGAACTTAACTCACAACTAAAAAGTAAATCCTTTTCATTGGAAATTCACAATTTCCATGCTACATTTACCAAATTTAAAAAAATTCTTTTTAACCAATCTTTGCCTTTATTTTTGAATAAATTGGATGATTTTTGAACTTCTGAAACCAATTTTTCTCGACCGGCTGGCCACTCTGATAATTTTTAGAACTCATGTAGGGAAAATAATCAGATCCCCAGTCAAATAAATTATTTATATAAATAATGGGATATTTTTCACGGTGCCTCAGGGTCTAAAATTCCATAGTTATACTAGGAACATATACACAGAGTGAATTTGTGAAGTTAAAAAATTAACATAATTCTCTACTGGTCATGTGTCCACCCATCCCATCCACTCAACCTTGAGGCCTTATAAATGAGCGCTCTACCTCCTATTGGCGTTAGGATAGATTATTAACACAAAAGTTAATTGAAAGCACGATGTAAAAATATACAAAAGCATTTAAAATAAGCTAAAGTATCTCAACTCTTAATTTGTTAACAATATGGCAGGGCTGGTTATGCTGACGACTCACGCGCTCGCAGCAAATGAGAATGAAGCGAAGATTTGCACGCCCCTATAAAGAGCCCTACCCACGCGGCAAGTTCTCCCTACCCAGAACGGTGGCATGTTGTCGCTTGCTTTTTCGTATACTTTTTTTATTCCTATTCATTCGCCAACTCCTCTTCTCGCCCTTGTGCATTTCATTCCCTGATTTCCGAAATGTTTTTATTCCGAGAGACGATGGCAAAGAGGAACGGGCGAAAGAGGAGTGGGAACTGCCATTTGGACACTCCCACTCCCAGCCTCTAAGCTCTCAGAGGAACACGTCCTCATCGTCTATCACGCGCTCATCTTCCGCCCTGAAGGAAATAGGCTTTAAAACACGCCCTTATGCCATTACCTTCCTCCAGATACTTATAAAAACCTTGCTCCCACACCTAGCTCTTTGCCACGCTTACCCATCCCGGACACCCAGTGAAAAATTTACCTCTCCGGAAAGCCTTAATAAAGACAGCGGATGTTTTAAAGCCTGTCTATGACAGTATAGGAGATTACGCCTCTTCCATCTTCTCTCGTAAAAGTTCGCTCTTTGTCTTATGTCTGTCATGACTGATGGTCATTGCACGTTTTACGTCTCTTCCGCTGTTCTTGCTAAATGCCAAAAACTTTACAGCTGATTATATTATGATGATTATTATTAATATCATAGTGGTTAATTAGATATTTTTATAATATATTGACCTAAACTTTTAATAAAAATGACTATTTGATAGAGGATTAATTAAGGCACCTTGATTTTGTTATCATGAATTTATGCCACTATTCCGAAGAAATGATTTTCTTTTAATTTGCCAAATTAGTTACCACCATTTGCGCTAGTGTAATTATATCTACGTATAAAAGTTTGTAATATATGCTTTACATGAAGTTTCGCTTTATTAAAATCACAATAAGTTTTAACTCTGTCGCTCAATAAAAATATAGTGTATGAAGTAAAAGAGTACCGTAATCACTGTAGTAAAGGCTACCACAGCAGTACTGTAGATCTTTTGGTCAAGGTTAAGCTAGATTTTTATTTGATTATGACCACATTAATATCAGCCAAAATATTTTTCTGCGCGACTGTAGTGCTAAATTTGTCATCCTAATTTCAAATTAAAATTCAAAAGGCTAAAATTAGGAATGAAGAAGCCGAAACGTTACGTATTACGTGCCAGAGCTATGCGGAAATTATAACCAGACCTCAAAATACTTGAAGTTTGCACGAGAACGCATGTTACATCTGCAGCGTAGAATATCATAGTAAAGATATTAACCTAATTATAGATACCAAACTACCAAAAATGCATTGAGGTTTCATACGCTTGAGTGTATATACTTTAAAAATATATCTCTTGTATTTTGTCAAGCGGAAAACAAAAAAAAATGTGCACGAGCAACGAGGGATGGAAAAAAAGTTCTTAAGCTCCTAATTCTAATTCTTGTGACACACAAAAATTTCGAAGACGCAAAGGGGGTGAGATACCTAAACCATATTCAATGAATTCGATTCTAAAATAATCCTCAACTATCAACGTAACTCAATCAACTATCAACTCAAAAAGTTATTTATTAGAAGGCTCTGACGTAGCGGATTTGAGATGTCAATTTTATGCGTTACACCTTAATTAAATATCTGTGGGTAGAGTAATTTCAATTGATTGAAAAGGTAATTTTAATTAATAAGTAGAAGTAGCATTTTTTTATATTAATGAACTAAAAATCCAGTATTTTATACAATTTCCACCTATTTCAAGCGATATAATGCAACAATTAACGGAGGATAAAATGTATCACACCTACTTCTTCGTAGAAAGCTGAAAAAACAAAATCTAAAATAAAAACATCTGCACTACTATCTTGTTCAAAGTCCCAAAATATGAAAAACAACTAAATCCACACTTTCATGAAAGTTAACGTAAATTTACGCGAGCTTCACTATTTTCTGAAAGTAAGTAAAAGCCCATTAATTATTATTTAACTCTGACATTAATCAATTCGACTAAGAGCCAAAAGTACAATTAATCAATAAATTAAAGTAGGAAATCCTTGATGTGTCTCCTCCAGATCAGCTACTACATTAACCCAACGTTTCGCCAGTAATTTAGGCTTACATAATACATTTAAAATCATTCTTATAAATTGCAGACGCAAAAGTAGATTGCAGACCGCTATTTAATACCTTCATAATAGAATCCTAATTAATAGACCTTACATTCCAGTAGGAGTATTAAATTGCTGGCGAATGGGGGCCAAACGCGAGACTTTAAATGATGCAATGTTCTTTGAAGTCTTAAGGTATATAGTTTTTATAGCGTAGAGATTGGGAAATACCATAGTCGAATTCACTCCAGAAGGAAAGTCTTGGCGGGGACAAGTTGGATCCACCAAAATTGTGCAAACATACTTCTAAGTTCGCTTTAATTTGGGATTTCCGTAAATGAAGAGGAAATCCATTGACTAAGTGGAATTTCGGGCATATTTAAAATGAAATTACATTCCCGCTTCGAAGGTGACGTGCTCCTTTTCTAACCCAGAGGTCGCGTGCTCGATTACCGACTGCGTTTTATTTCCTCCACACATAGCTTGTGCTTTTGATTGGCTTTGGTTGATCGTTCTCTTTATAATGTGTCGTAGAAGATCAAAGACGGCTGTTTTATAATTAGCTTTAAATAAAATATTAAGATATCTCGCACACAATGTAGAACTTATATTCGAAATTTATATTAATTACATCAATTTCTGAAATATCTGCTCTTCAGGTCAGGATACCTAACGATTCCTTCAAGGTCCCTGAACAAAACTCGAACACATGCCGACACGAAATCTTCCATTACCTTTTGCGGGTAGTAATCAGAGAAACGTTGTTGTATTTTTACCTAGGGCTTCACGAGACTCCACATAATTTTAAGACGCAAATTCAAATATATACAAAAGTATCTTCACACTAAGTAAAATTTATGAAAGTAAAGTTAATGTTTTTCGTAGTGAATAACATAAGAGAACCTAAGAAATGAACCAAGGGACCCTATTGATGAGGTTTTTGTACTAAATTCCAAAAATACGAACTTACGAAAGTATACAAATAAAGAAAAAATTCTTTCCGTTAAATATAAATTAGAGACATGCGAAAATGAAGGGTTGTTTTCATAATTAAATATTGGCGGGTCAAAGTAAAGTTGAACGTATTCAGCGCCGTCTATTGATTTTTTCCAAGGCCAAAAGTTAAAGTTATTGCTTTGACTAAGTTGTCGTTTGCCTGTTGATGCATGCCAATAACAATGCCCGCGAAAATCGTTGCTCCTGCCAGTTGCAAAGTGTGTGCTGTGATTTTACTTATGTGTGCACAGGGATTATTAGCTGCCCAAATTCACCAGAAGTTGCGTCTAGTTTTTTAGACCTACCGTAATTAAGGAAGGAACAGTTGGACAATGGTGCCGAGACGTCAAATATGGCCGTGCCAACGTGCAAAATGAGGAGGACGCACCACTATTTACACAATTTCTACAAAAAAGCTCGGATATCGCAAATTGTGTGCGAGGTGGGTGCCAAAAATGCTTACCGACCGACACAAAGAGCAAAGAATGCTCAATGAACGAGTGTTTTCGGATCCCACCTTACGGTCCCAACCTTGCACTTGAAATTAGCTTGGTGAGTAACGATTTGAAGACGAAGAGGAACTCCAGACCACTGTTGTCAACTGGATGGATTCCCAGGCGGCCAACTCCTAAGCTGAGGGATGAAATGTTCTGGTAGAGTGTTAGGAAAACTACTTAGAACTGAACGGCGATCAGGTAAGAAAGTGAAGTAGCTTGTGGGAAACTAAAACCGCTGATACAATCTTTTTCCGAACAAATATATTTTTTATGACCAAACGCCTAAATTAATCAGTACGAAATATTTCCATTTTCTAATTTAAAGTTTGCGGTAAAAATCCCATCGGGCAGGTAAATTCTGTTAAATTTGGTGGCATATTTCCTAATAAACCTGAAACCAGTAGAATGTAAAGTTGCAAGACACCCAATTAAAATCTATTTATTTGGTAGACTACCGCCTAAGGCTTTGGATAGATACATAATGAACAAGCTTAAATTTTTGAGTTCGTTTAACAAAGCCTAACCTGACACCACACACTCTAATAAACTATTCTTCAATTTATCCCACATTTTATGCATTATATTTCCCTTGCTTATCTTTTTACTTACCGTACAACGCTTGCCTAATGTCCTTCCCTCGGTCGCCATAGAACCGAAAAAAAACTAAAATTTATCAATTGGGTATCCGTTATTCAAAAAAATGGTCAAATTTAAAGCATATCACTGATTAAAAAAACTTGAGAATACTAAGCTTATTTAAGTGGAGACTTGACACAAATTACTGACCACATTCATTCGGTAAAAGTTACAAAATTACGCTCGTAAATCCCTTGATGGAAGGAACGCCAAAACAAGCAAAACTTTTCCGGAGAAACACACCTAATAAGAATACATTTAAAGCATTCTCCTTCCCGCTCCCTTTTTTCTTCTATAGAAGACCCAAGTGTCTTGGTATCTCGGGAGCGAGACGACAAAAAAAGAACACCTTACAGAGTTTTTCGGTGACTTCATCGTGCCTTTTGGGATTCGCGAAAGTTTCCTCAGAGAGCAGGAGTCGTTTGGTGTTGAGGAAGGGGTAGATGGACAGAGGGTGGGCGCGGGGAAAGAGAGGGGAGAGACAGAGAAAGAGAGAAAGAGTCGTCAACGAAAGACAAGAAAAAGGTAGAGATATATGCGGTGTGGTGCCGGTATGAGAGGTACAGAAGGTTAGAGAATGGGGAGTGGATGAGTGAGGGAGGAGAGGTGGGGGTTGAATAAAGTGTGACGGTCCAAGAAAGGCACGAGGAAAGACAAAGGGCTCGGCCGAACGAAGGCGAGATTGGAGGGGAAAGTTAAGGGAGGGATGGCGAGAGGACAGAGGAGCAAGTGGGAGGGAGGAAAAAGAGAAACAAATGGCCCTTATCTCTCAACTAGTCCCTTGTCCCTCTTATTCCTTTGTCTCATCTACCTCCAACTACTTCCATCCCTGACCCGTACCTCCTCCTCCCAATATCACTCCAGCATCTCCCTAAAAAAACGACAACTCATCTCGCTCTTTCTCTCTTTTTCCCTGGAGAAGGTACCTCCTTCCGATTGCCATTCCTGTCTCATTTCCACCCCCTTCTCTTCGCCCACGTCCAATCCTCGTCCTTTTTTCTTTGCCCTCACTCGTATCTTAGTTCTGCATATTATAAGCTTCCCTTGCCTTCCCCCACGCCCCTGCTCGCCGTCCCCCCGTCCCGTAACTTTTTCTTACGCTTCCGACGGGAGTAATGGTCTTTTCGGAATGGCCAAGATATCCAAGGAAACAAAAGACGGCTGGGGTTCGGTGGAAAGGCAGTCGAGAAGAAAAATATGAAAGAAAAACATATTGTGATGAGTTGTCGGTGAAAACCATCTTGAAATTACCTAGCGTCTCAACGTATTCCTAAGACGCTACTTCAGAGGAATCCCTTTTGAGGGAGAATCACTTTTGAAACCGTGAAAGAATGGGAAGTGGACGCGACTGAGAAAGGCTAAAATTACGTACCATCTTCATAACGGCTCCTCAACTTAAAACGAGTATCAGATTGCTACGTGTATATGTGTGAATAAAAATAATGAAAGATGGCATCTATTTTGAGTAGGTTGAAAAGGAAAATAAATCCGCCTTTACACGAAAAATTCACATCGACAAAATTAAGCAAGATTCAAATATAAGGTTTGATGATAGCAGATACAGCTGCTTAGAACGTTCTTTAAGCATACATGCCAGAACGATTAGAGCCAATGCGAATTAATTCAAAAGGAGTAGAAAATCGGAGACAAAATGACAGAGTCGCAAAACTCAACATAATTTATTTTTAGATGATGCTGAGAGTCGCATTTCTTTACTAAGAAAGCTATCTAAATAGTGACTCTGTCACGACCAGATTTTTAATATTCAAATGGCTCTCACATCCCGGAGCTGGTTGATTTTTTAGGGGTATATTGTTATTAGTTTGATGCCGCGAGTTTGATGCCCGAATCCGTCCACTTTAAGGGATACTTAACTTTGAACCCCTAGCCTTATTTCATTCACTGAAAATCCGCGTACATTTCATTTAACACTTATTCCCAATCTACCTTACCTGTAGATCACCTCCATTCACTGAAACTTTAGTGTGTTAGTAAAACTCATTTCGATATTCTAGTACTTGTATGTTAGTACTCATACTCAAAACTCTCAATCTGCCGAAATGTTATAAGCATTATTCACATTTTAACATTTAGTGTAACAAGCGTTTTTGATCTATCTTTCCACGTGAAATTATCTGTTCAGAGAAGGCGATTTTCTCTCTTTGATGATTTTTGTGATCAAGTAAGGATACTAAATTAACATAATGACTATACTAATATACCACGAAATGAACATATATACAAACCTGGTAGTTGTAGAATTATTTAAACTAAAGCCATGTACCTTTCTGGACTGCATACTGACAAATTCTTGAAATGCAAGTCACTACTAAGATGATGATAAACTACCCCATCAACCAGTTTCATTCTATCAAACGAGTGAATCATTTTTAGGATTATTTCATAAATTATATGAGATGATCACCTCCATGTTTTAAAGCATGCGCAAGTTATACCAGCTCACATTGTGAAAAACGAAAAACAATGTATTTGCCATCTTCAATTAGACCTCACAAGGAATATATCTATAGCTTCATTTAATTATGCCATAAAAAGGTTTGGGATGGATGGGCTAGAAAATCAAGTTGGATATCGAGGAAAACTTGAGACACGAAATTTAGGTACTATTTCAGATTATCTGAAGGCAGACATTTGATACATAAGAAAACAGTATGGCAAGAAAATTAATGGATTATCAAGTATAAGTATTATGTTTCAGATACTAAGACTATTCGTACTAGCACTTCAATGAAAGCCAAAATAAATATGTAAATGCAACAGTTAGGAAGTTTTACCCCAAAGGATTACAATGGAGGAACAACTTGAATTGTTAAAAGGTTACACAGTTCATTGTATTCGTTTTATACGCAATTGATGACTAGCAGCGATTAAAAGATCAGCACCGATTCAGATTACGTTTGGTCATAAAAAATTAATGAGGAAACATTAGCGTGGCACCAACGATCCAAGAGATTATCGAGGCTTGCGAGGTGGATACAAACATGCGTGAGAAGGGTGATGTGATTTATCTGTCGGAAGAGACCACTTCCCTAAGTGTAGAGTGGGATGGCAAAGGGATTCTCATGCTGTGAATCATTTTCAAACGCCTTTTCCCTCACAGCATTGTGAGTACCACAGACAAGAAGATATGAAAGCAATGATTCGTGGGTGGAAGTGATTGGCACTGTAGGCGGCTTGGGTAATCCTAAACACAGAGGCGAACGGTTTCAGGGTGGGTCCCCATATTATCAAGGAAACCAAAGTCAGCCCACACTATCTACGTATTCTTGTTAGAGTAAATATCGATGACTGAAGATAGGTTGTTTGGCGCCGGAAAGTCCTAGAGAAAAAAGCAATTGTTTACGGGACACTTTCCGTATAGTTGTCTCAATCGATCTCATGACGCAAGCCTCATCAATAGAGGATCCCTGTGGGTGAAAGAGATGAGACGCGAATAAATATGCGTGTACGTACAGCATAAACTCCTACTGTTTCCGTTACTGTTTGCGATATTTAATCGCGATTTTAGAAAACGATTTTCTCAGTAAAACTGTGAAGCCATAGAAAAACAATTTCGCCAAGAACTCCTCCGTTTTTTTATTCATATAATTGCATTTTGCTTTAGAAATATTTTAATAAAAAGTATGAATTCCCGTACTTTCTGTGATTTTCCAATATAAACCGCTATGGTACTAACTCGTTACTTTCTCGGTTAATCCGATCCTCATCCAACCAAACTACTTTGTCAACGATTCCAATTTATCATACTTGTGTATTTCCTAATGAGAAAAGAGAAATTCTTAGAAATATTTAGATATTGTAAAAATTTGCATCAGAATCTATCATATAGGGATTCTTCCTTCCAAACCCAAGTGAATTGCAACGTATTTTTATGAAACCAATATATCAAACGTAATAATAGAGTCTTCAACATTCGCTATAAAAGACTGAAGGTAATATACATTATTTAAGTCATAATTACTTGATTTGAGCATTTTAAGACAAGTTGCAATAAAAAATCTCTGGAAATTGTCGCATAGGCCTACGAAAGGATATTTTGAATGAACGAACATGGACGAACGGGATGAGCATTATACAATGTACATTGGTATGTAATTACTTGCCAAAGATTAGTGCTGTATGCGTAACAAGGGAGGGTCGTCAGAGTATTTTGCTTCATTAAACAGCTGAAAACTATCTGCAACTGCTATCACTCATGAAAATGAATTCTGGAAAATCTTAATCTTCGGGTTTTGTTTTTCACTTATGAAAAATCATCCGCATCCCCATCTCTCACCCCGTTTCATAGCACAACAAAACTGTGTGAATTATTCCAAGTCTTTCGTCATAAACAGTTTTAAAAGGACGCATAATCTGGAAAATCGATAAATTTCAAAATTAACTAACTCTCAAAAACGTTCTTGAAATATTATAAAAACTCTAATAAGGTATTTTCTGAAGCTGAAGTAAGTCTGTTGCCTTTGCATATCTTTTTCCTTTTGAAAGGATGAGAATAAATAAATATATAAATAACCCACATGTAGCCAGTCAGTTTAGTTAGATGAGCAGTGTGCTCAACTGCAAACCGTAATGGTTACGAGTACGAGTTCCGCCATCGTCTTCGAACTCTGGTAGTTCGGTCCCTGGGGCACCTGCTTACAAGACAGAAATCGCTTATCAGGATCCTAGGGATGGGCAGGCTACCAGGTACGTCGGGAGAGAACAAAGCAGTATTACTCACTTGTCCCTGGCTTTCTAAAAGAATCTCTTAATGATGCAATCAAACCTAATGCTATTTTAAAATATTTCAGTGTATTTATATCACCATGTACACAAATTGTCAGAACAAAATAATTGGGTAGAATTTTAATGATTTTGGTTTGAAAAGTCGAGCCATTTAGCATTATATCCTAAAAAATACGTGCCAAAAATGAATCTATAGAAATTTAAAAAAAATGTATTCATATGCACACGGTATTTATAATTTCAGATTTCAATTTTAATTTCATCGTCACGGCTTAACTTCAGCCCAGTACAATAAAAAAACTGGGTGCATCGTAATCCGAACTCATAAAACCATAAAATACAGCGGCGCTTACGACGACGCGAAACAGGAATTAACACGAATAAAATACAACCTTAAACTCTTAGCACTATGAAAGGCTGGAAAAACGATAAATTTATAAGGATGATTTTATATTTTCGAGTAAGACATTCCATTCAACATTTTGCGGCCACCATTTTGAAGTGATAGAACTGACAATATATGAGAATGAAATGGGTGTTCATAAACTCAAATAGAAAGGAATTACCTTGGGATGGATATGAAATGAATCATAAGTCCTTGAATTTCAGCTTTAACGTGATGAATAAAATTACGAAGTTGCAATGCAAGCCTCGCTGCTTGGTTGTAGGGTGCTGATAATAAATTATTATTCTTTATATCAAGAGGAATATGATGGTAACAGAAACAGCACTGATGAAACATTTAGTAAAACTATTGTACAGAAAGATCGACAATGAGCTAATTTGCTTCCGAAGGGTATGTTTTCGCATGAAGGACGGGTATTTAATGTACGTATTAATTTAAGTGGCGATGAAAACGGAAAATCAGCTTGGCTTGCACATGGACTCCGTTACGTAGGGTAATAACTCGAGTAATCCAGATGTACATGTCTCCATATGATAACGAAAGCTAGAAGACATGACTGGAAATTATTTTGTTTGCGGCTAAAGCACGATTCGACTACAGAGAAATATCTTATTTCTTTACCCGATAGCCTTGTACTTAAAGTAACGAAACATAGTAAATGAACTCCCTAATACTCATGCACAATGATTGTAGTAGTTTATTGTTGGTTAATTGCGATTTAATTAACCTCTAATTGAAAGCCTTAATAGAATCATCATACAACATAATTATTATTCATTTACAATATTCAGGGCATAAAGGACGCTCTGATACTGATAGTTGAATACGACTTGCCATGGTTTAATGACTGAGGTATAGCGTAGAAAAATTCGAAATTTTACAGACATAACGGCAATTTCATAAACACCTGTACATGGCATTAGGAATTTATCATTCATACTACTAGGAAAATATTATTAATATATTCGTCATTTATTTATAACAGGAATTCATCTAACATCGCTGTAGGCAGGTAAATAAATGTCTATGCTACGCTATATGTACAGCGAACGTCTATTGACCAAAAGGTCGCTTCGAGCACTTGATTCAGCATACATAATGTGTAAAAACTAGGTTTTTACACATCCTAGGTTTTTGCACGTCCTTATCAATTAATCCGTAAGATATAAATGGATATTGGAAGATGTGTAGCCCTACAAAAATGAGAAAATAAAAAAAAACTAGCTTCTCTAATGTATAGGAAACAAAAACACTTTGCTATCCCATGAAACTATAAATGATGGTCAAATGATGAATCGTTGTATCGAAACCGGTCGCAGCTTTTTTTTATATTTTTGTGGAATAGTGAAGTGTTTTTCTTTCCTACGAATCATGAAGGAGTTCCACCAAGTTATGCTATCCACCATTGTATTGTTTCTCTAAAACTTCCCATGAATAAAAAAGACTATCACTTAAGACGGGTTCTCTCCTGAGATGAAAATTTAATATAGATAAGCTCTGTCTCATTCTATGGCAACGATGGCAGGATCATGGACAACGTTGCCTTCTGAATTAGAGTAATAGATCCAGCTGATTGAAAGGCTATATGATCTAAATACATTAGCCAGTTTTAGTTGTAAAGAGTTTCGTAAGTAATATATGTTTCTGAATATTTTGTATACACGCGGATGCGTCAGTATATAAACGTTGTGCATTTTCCTTCAATTGTTTTGTTTTTTTAGATTTTTCTCATTTTGCCGAAATTCAGGGCGT
Organism: Hetaerina americana; assembly: GCF_022747635.1. NCBI lineage: Eukaryota > Metazoa > Arthropoda > Insecta > Odonata > Calopterygidae > Hetaerina > Hetaerina americana. The sequence continues at coordinate 91,640,308 of NW_027286763.1, forward strand.
GAATCCTCCTTTGACTTATCGTTCCACCACGAATGGATGCAGTTATGTTTCAGACTGTGTCTAAGGTCATAAAAGAATTTATAAACGACTTTCAAATTTTTTGGAATTTTTATTTAAATTAACATTTCATGTCACTGTCAAATAACGTTTCACAACTACTGCACTCCTTGGATCGGTCAAGAAAATTATTTAAAAATTATTAATGGCGTCCCGCGTTATAATATATATCAAAGGGAAATTTATCTTTAACGGGTGATAAAGTGTTTTAAAAATTCCATAATTTCCCATCAAAGTCTCTACATTGGTAGGTGTATACGTAGCAGTAATTAGTATGTGACTGACAACAGAGGTCATTTGCGCTAGAAGGGATAGGTGAGTTAAGCTAGTAAGGGTAGGATGTTATAGGGAATGAAGAGAAACCCGGCGTCTTAGCCTAGTCTTAACCAAAGGCGCCAAAGGGTACACAATTTACCGTCCAACCCAACTTATTATGCTATCCACAGAGCATTCCAAGAAGGGATTGGCATACTACTGAAAAATGCGGCCTCCACCGGAATTCGAATCCGGGCCCTCTGCGTGAGAAGCCAGTACATTACACACAAATCATCCCGATAAACTCCACAGAGGTACACTCATACACTGAGTGTCCTTTGGATTTTAGGCGTTAACAGCTTCTTTTTCTCCCTATCATTTCTTGGGAAGCTTTATGAAGTATTCTACACTATATTCCTTATCGGTAATGATACTTACTTATATCAATTGCACAACACTTATTGAATAAACGGTAAAATATTTTGGTTAAAATGTCAGTTGTTTACATTGGAATACGAGACGGATTACCAGAATTATGCAAAATTACTCATTTTTATCTGCAAATGATAACACAATATTCACTCAAGAATAATGTGATACACGCAATATTCGAAAACCAATACAGATTGTCACTATATCTTTCTATGACCTGAAATATTCTTGTGTTGCATTACAGGCATTGCAACGGCAAGGGTATTCATAAGAGAAAAGGAAAGGGTCAGCAAGGACAAAAATTACATATACAGATTGTGTTAGGGAAGATGGAATAAGTTTGACTTCAAACTGAAGAATTTATTAACAGACCAAGACTTAAACCACGGATTTCATAATGTTAAAGACGATGCGTCCATCTAAAAGTTAAGTAGCTCAATTTTCTGGCAGTTGGAATCCATTTAGATGCCGAATGGTTGGACGGTAAATATCTTTCTCACTAGCCTTAAATGCACTCATTTAACTCGCCTGGCGATTTAGTTCGGGTGAACTCAAAAAAAAACCAAACAGACGATTAGTTGATAATGACAGAATTTTAGGTGATGATTATAGAATACCTTAGGATTTTATAAAACAGCAAATAATTTATGTAAGAGCAAATAATAAAAAATAATGCCGGTTCATTCCGTGGTTCACCAAGTTTCCCGAAGCTGAGCCACTTTATTGGGGCGAAATTTATTACATTATTTAATTGCTATTCATCAAACCCGTTTAAATTTTAAATTAATTAACTCCTTGACGTATATGCAATTGAAAGAAACTTATTTACAATTTTCATGTAATATATATGTATATATATATATGTTTATATATACCTGTATATATAATTACGTTAATTATTAATGTAATTATATATAATAATAACTTGTAGAAATATACATGTATATATATACAGTGTATATATATATATATATCATTTTAAAATATAAATGCAAAGATGTACATACATAGGAGATAGCTGCTTATATTCATTAATCATCCCAGTGAAGTGTTTGCAGGATTTGCGAATTTTTTTCACCACCAATTGATTCAATTTTGTTCTTCCCAGCTGTAATCCTATCCGTCTTGGAGTTAAGTAAACTATTTATGCTTTCGGACGTTTCCGATTGTTATTGCTCTTCTCCTGCATATGGCAAATGTAAGCAATCAAGTGGCAAGACTATTATACGAATAAAAACTAAGATTCCATAAAGCAGCACCATGAAACCGTTTCTATATTTCCGCTATTGACTATCGTATTTTCCTGAAAGAGTCATTTTAGCGCCTTCAATCAAATATAAATGAACAAGGGATGGCATTCATGGCGAGAGACTTGCGTATCATCCGTAAGTCCATTGACCGCAAGGGAGAGCATCTCATCTGCATGTAAAAGCCATTTCTTACTCAGCAATCCTCCGTGAGCACAAGTCCAGCTTTGACCACAATCCTTCATAGCAGGGGATACTGGTACTACCACTTGAGTTAGACAGCCTCCACAGGAAGGAGGGATAAGAGTATTCTCCCCGAGAAATCCACTCAATTAAATCCTTCAAGGCGCCACCTATCTCCGGAATCCATACGCATGAGTCTCGACAGTCCGATCTCATACTCTCCTGTCGCCTCCAACGACGGCGAAAGAGGTACGAAAGAGATCCGAAGGCGTCTTATGGAAAAACGGCGTGCTGGGCTCTGTAATAATTTCTTGTTTGGGTGTACGCTTGGAAGAGGAGGGGATTTGCGGGAAGACAGCAGAAGAGAGAGAGAGATGAGCGAGAGAGTTATTAAACGTCTCAATTCTGGACGGCGGGTATTGAAAAACGGCATTACTGGAGATACTGTGTCTCCTTCACGAGAAAGATTAACAGAAGCCTGCGACAATAAAGACTCAAGCGGAATCTCAAAATCTTTACGTGGTGAGGCAGCAGAATGATATAGGGGAGCGGAATTGTGAGCAAAATACAAAGATAGAAGTAGGCAGAAGATAAATTAATGAGCCTCTCTCTTGGGTGGACAATTTATCTTCCCCTCACTCACATTCTAAGTAAATCACATGTAATTGGCAAGATAGGAAGAAAAAGTGTCTAATTGAGGTAAAAGTAGTATGTTTAAACTTTCCTTGAGTTTTCTAGACGGTAAAATAAAATAAAAACTATGGATGGAAGCAAGCAGCAATCGTTTTATTTTTATTTGCTCCACACTTTTCGATGAATATGATTCCACGTGGAATTTTTATAGAATACATCGAAAGCAATATTAATTTTACCCTAATTCAACAATAGATTAACCAATAACGGGAATATGTTCAAGGCTCCCGATGCTTTTATGTATAGCTCAACTTTCAGAAGATTTCACTAATTGTTCATTAAATGCTATAAAATTTTGTAAAGCGAGCTCTAAAATGACAGCGAGTTTAGAGCTTGCACAGAGTTTTAACTGTTTAGATATTCAATTAACAGAGGTAAACTTCATAAATACTTAGAAAGAAAAATCAATGGAAGAGAAAATGCTATGAGATTTTCTATGACTGCTGTTTTTCACCAAATAATGAATAATTGTATTTCGATCTTGGAGCTATAAAGAAGTAGTTATCTTCTTTTACGTCTCTAATTCTGTTTTACATTGACATCGCCCGGGGACCCATCCATTTACGGTTTAGAAATATCTGGCATCCAGTTTGAACGTGAGTTATAGCATAAGTATCAATGTTGTGAACGTGTGACAACCTTTTCACAATCATTTTAATCTAGCCGTAGTAATCGACCCGAATTTTTGTTGCACAGCTAAGAGTATATTTCACCAAATAATCAACTCTATACAGCGCGTAAAGCTCACACTCCAACGTACAGGGGCTGGCTCCTTCCCCTGCGCCGCATGTGGTTTGTTAGGAAGAACAGATACTCGTACATGAAAAATAACATTACCTGAGCAAAGCTGGAGTTACCCAAAGACCACACCCAGAAAAATCAAAAATTCAACCCAGGCTTTAAGCTCCTTAGCTGAAAACTGTACTCACTCGACTAGGATGCCCCTGAATATCCTATAGCTGATGGAAAAAGTTCACTATAACTGAAGCTAAGTACGTGTATTAAAGGGGTTAAAACGTTAAGAGTATGGGAAAATTAAAGGAGGGAGGGTACAAATGTAGGAATAGTGTGAATAACCCATCTACTCCCATCACAAACCTACCTCCGGTTTCTGAGCATTGTCTTCTAAAGCGCTTGTATACCATGGACAGTTGACAGCGAGCCGACAGCAGAATGACAGCGGAATAGGGAGTGAGATATAGGAAGTCCATTTGGAAAGGGGATAGATCGGCGACAGAGCGATAAGGACGACGGTTTAGGTATAACGATATTTCTCACGGACGCTGCTCACATGCACCAACAGGGTGCTCCAACATGAACGTCCAGCGCCTGAGGAACGGCAATATAAGACCACCATGGCTTTATATTTTAAACTGATGCCTTGATAAAGAATTTGGTTGGAGGACGGACCGCTTAAAAATAAGGTTTTTGTGTCCCAAGTGAAAACATCATCTCACGTGCAAAACTCAGCAAAGTAAATTGTTATGTTCCTTTACCAGAAAAAAATGGAATTGAATTAGCATAAGGATTGAAATCAATATTTTAGGGAATCTGAGCATCAGATCATCCATAACTGATTGAAATTTTATTATGATGAATCCCAAATGAACATTATAATTTCATTGAATGAACTTCAACAAACGAATTAAAAACTTCAGAAATACAAAAATACTTCTTATCAGGAAGTTGCCCAATTTATTCAAATGGTTAGTCTCGAACTCGTCATATTGATTATTACATCACTGAAATTAAATTTTATATTTCCTTAAATTAAAAACACTCGGAAGCCAAAATCTTGGTTATCAACTACCATTATTTAAAATGATGGATGAACAAAATTTTCTTAGGGAGAATTTGTTTTTTTTTTCTATCAATAAACCCAAAACATTTCACTGAACTGGTATAGTGAGAAATCAACACGGGTTTTTTAATAATCCTCAACCTTCTACATTTAAGTCGAAGGAGGGAAAAGGATTGAACTTTTCCTCACCATTCATCCTGAATTATCTATGATGAGGGTAGAAAAAGAAACTTTGCACTTCCACATAAAGATTTGATATTTCATACGACAATGGTTTCGATGCTTGGCATCATCATTAGGTGAATTCTCTAGCCTTTTATTTATAAATCAACGGAATACCTATGCGGCGATAAAATATTTTAAAACCAACAATAAATAAAAGCTAACACTACAAAATGAATGGTTAAAAACTGGCCGATGATGAGAGTCAAATGGTTTTCAAATTTATCAATTCACTCAAAATTATGAAAACAATAAAAGGTAAACGCAAACTTAGAGTCAAAGAATAATCAGGAAACTTTTTCAAGCAACAAAGCAATATCTTATGAAAAATATTTATGCAAGAGACTGGAGGAAAATGAAATTACGCATACTAGATACGGTAAAGTTGACAATAGTTCTCCCTTTCATTCGGTCAGTGAACTCCCTCCCTCACTCAGAGCTTCTACCTGCCCTTCATTTCTTCCTTTATCTTCACGGCCTCTCTCTCCGCCTTCGCTCATTTTTTTGTTCTTTTCGGTCGCACCGCCACGTGGAGTGGACAGGACGCTCTGATATCATCCACTCGGCCTCACCCGTCTTCCCCTTATTCCGCCTATCCCATTCTTTTCGCAAACTCCCATCACTTCTCCCTTCTCCCCCAGTCCTCGGAATAAAATTTCATTTTCCCCCTCCTACACCAAGCCGCAATCTCACCATGACTAAATACCCTACCACCACACTGGATACTTGCTCGGCCACGTGCCAGGCTAGTCCCCTAGCAATACTGTTGGAAAAAAGGCATGAATACGGATTGATAGTTATCTAGTAAGAATTTGGTGAGATATGTGCGTGTGTGTATACATATACACACCCCTAATATAAGAGCCCTAATACACTATATATATATATATATATATATATATATATATATATATATATATATATATATATATATATATAAATATCTCTATATATATATATATGTATATATATATATGTATATATATATAGATATTTTTTTATTTATATATATATATACATACATATATGTATAAATTGGTAGAGCTTCGGCCGAGAGGTCGAAGATCCGTGGTTTAACTCTCTCCTCCGCTCTTGGAAACGTTTTCCTCTTGTGGCCCGGATTACTCCACCTTCCCCACCAACCCTTTGTTTGTCTTCCCTATGTCCGATATTCATTTGAAATATTTCCACCTTGATTTCTCAATCTTGGTGGCCACAAAAAATATTTGTTTGAATATATATTATTATTTACCAGAGGTGCCCAAAACAATGATTGGAAACACAATTGCAAACTGTTAAACACACTACTTTGCGTCGTTTACAATTCAATACTTACCTTCAAATTAAGTCCAATTTTTATAAACTTCTGGATGCTTGTAAAAAAATAAGCTTTTTGTTCTCTCAAAATCCCCCTTCCTATTTTGTCCCCAGGGACTCTCACCCCCCTCCCCTATCTTCACCTCCTTGCAAAGTTCTGCCCTGGACAGTCCGAGATTAGATAGTGATTTTAGAAAAGAGAGAGCCAGATGCTTATGGGAAGGGGAGAGAGACTGAACTAGGGAAAGAGGAAGGCACATTTGGATGAAAGGAAAGATCACAATGGGCAAGTTTAGAATTGTATTCCCCAATTGTACGTCTCATATCTGTGTAAGGAGTAATTAAGTAACCTATGAGTCATGCAAACATATTAATGCAATTAATTATTAATTCACTGGATTCCAATGCACTTTTTTCGATAAAAACTTGAGATGATCAGAAAGCAGAATGGCCAACTTTAACAGTTAGTAGCTCTCGAAACCATATTTTCTTATCAAAGCAAAATGGAGCATTATTATTTCGAATTATGATAGACGGTGAAATACGTCCATATGTCCGCACATTTCCAAATGAAGTGCAAGTTTTTGTACAAGCAAGTTGTTGTGGCAAAATTAAGTCTTACTTTGAAGGAAATAATTCAGTAATCCGAATTTGATCTAACGCGACCCAACTACTTAATCTTCCTAAGGTGTCCCAAATCAATGAATTAGATGAATAATGAGCATCTTTTATCATACCAAGAAACTAATCGCCACGTGAAATCCAAAATGTAAATAATTTCAGAGGCTGTAAAGATCATGTCTACATGCTTGCAACATGGAATTGATCATAATCAAACCCAAGTTTTAAAGGTTGATAGGAAACTTCGAACTGATCCCTTAAATCAGCATGATATTTAAAGTAAGATGTGAGAAAACTGTTTTAATAGCTTAGAAGAAGATACTTCCCTACCCTGTACCCGCTACGGCAATCGCAAAGCAAGATAAGATTACAGTTTATTTCAATTCTTTCTAAATCTGCCATTTTTATCTCTTTGGGGCTAGAAACATTTATTGCGGGATCAATAAAGATCGTTTATAGACAAATAAGAACTCGAAATAAAGAGTCTTACACACGTACAACTAGAAACCTCCGCGGGGCACTTGAACCAGATTTTACGAAAACCTGTGATTAATATTAATATGCGAGATGTTTAATGTTTTTCATCATCTAGGAAATTACATATAATTCACAGATTTATTGTCCATTCCTTAGGGAATGAATAAATACACTAATTCGGCAATTTGAATGGATTGAAAAATAAGTCACATAAAATTTTAAAAAACTTTTAAATACGATAGCTTATGTTCGGATGAATGACTAAATTAATGAATATTTTTATCATAAATATTATTATATAATAACTTTCAGAACTATATGGGTAATATTCATAAACATGGTTAATACTGAGAATAATGCAGTTTTCATCATGGTAATATGGAACAGTTTTAACAAAGAATATATTTAAGTTATTTAAATAATTGCCAGACTTTTTAACTGGCCTTCAGTTCAAATTTAAACTGACTCAATATAAATTTAAAAACAGAAATTATTCTCTAAACCGCGTTTTTATTAGTTGAGTAAGATGGTGCAGTTATTCAAATTAAGGAATTCTAGGTCTTAGTACTGTATAATTACTTTTCAATGAACGTACACACAAGACTGATAGAGGGAGATTCGTAGTAGGGGAGGGCAGAAATTGACTTGGTCAAGCAACAGCAACCTACCTATAAAGCACAAATTATTATCCAATATTCGCTATTTGGATTTAAAAACTAATAATTATCACTAAAGCAAGCGGCATGGTTGGTGCATTTATATCATCTTTAATCTACACCAAAGACCAAGGAATAAGTAACTAGGAAAATCAATGGAAAGAGTTGAGAGATAAAAACTACTCAATCAAATTTTCGAAAGAACTCATCCCTAGACGAAATCTTCCACCTACCCCAAAAAAGTTTATTCATCCCCTCAAATATTTAGCCCCACTTCCGCTGATATCGTCCTCAAGTGCACACTTTGGTATGCACCCAAATTTAATCCTAACCTTTAAACGATTGTGCTAAGAAAAGAGGAGAGGGGCACACCAAAGACGAGAGGGGGACGGGGATGAGAGCGTGCGCTTCCTATCATCCCCACAGATATTCCCCTCAAGCCAACCGATACTTCCCCCACCGAAAAAACCTCCCCCCCCCCTATCCTCCGCCACTCTCACCCCTTGCCCACTTGTGGATGGATGAAAGGAGCCGAGATGCTATCTCCTGGACAACGGGGAGGTGGATAGAACTGGGTGGGTAGGGGGAATGAAACGGGAAGCAAGGGGGACATGAGGGGTGGACTTTTGGGACCCAGGGAGCGGACGGAGGGAAGAGACAGACGGGTGATATGGAGGAGGGGGAGGGGGGTATATTGGGTTGTGTTGGAGAGTGAGTTCTCACTCTGGGGTGGGGTGGGCGCGACGCGCAGAATGGCGCAAATTAGGTCCAAGATTGAGTGTCCTTCTCTCGACCAGGGAAGTGGCAAGAGGACGGTGGCGAGAGTTGAGAAAAGAGAGGGCCCGGCATACGGCTCCGTCTAGGGAGTTTGGGGGTGGGATAAAAGCAGGAAGAGACGAGATGCCAAGGGAATCGGTATGAGGTGACAGTTAGGTATCCAAGTTTCAAGGCAACGATTCCTCGTCCACTTAGTTGAGATGCCTTGTCCTCGGCAACCACTGCCTCCTTGAATTTAGGGGATTTGGCCCTTTTGTTTAAGTGATGAAAATTATTTTAATTGCATATCATAAACAAACGATTTCCCATGAAATATAGACCTCGATATTGCTGCCGTTTAATAAGTAATCCAAGCGGAAAATGATTATAAAATAGAAAATTTTAGTCGAAAAATAGAGGGAGATGCGGGAAATGATCTGGTGGCTGACGTCGGTTTTGTGTTGCAAACAATACAATTGTAGCCGGAAAATTATTTGAATGCGAAAAGTGAGATTTTATGACCTTTGAATGAGATGCTAATTAAACAAACCGGGAAACTTTTCAAAAAGCGGACGAATTCAATTAGGAATAAAATTAATTAAAGTTAAAAAAATTATCTGCCACATTTCCGATAACGTGCCACAAAATTTGTTACAGATGGAATTCTTGATATAGGAGTGAAAAGATGGTTTCTGGTATCAGATAAATTCTTCGGTTGAAATGAAACCACCAAGAAAATATCTTCGTGCAGAGTTCGCAGAGCATGTATATCTGCACTTTACCCTTGCTATCATTTGTATCGAGTAGACTAATTATTATATTCATTCCCGTTATTCTCTCTTCCAGCTGGAACTTTCAAACCATCGTTTATGGGGACAACTTTGCTCCATGCCCACATATAATTGAATTGGAGAAGGAATATAAGTTGAAGAAAATTGTAAAAGTGAGAGTGGTGGAAGAACGTCGAATGGAGAAAATTTTAGTTACTTATTTTGAAAAAATGTTGCTAGTAAACACTTTTTGTTCAACGTAAAACATGAAACCAATTCGTATTTCGTTTACTTCCAATAAATAATGCCAAATAAGTTGCTCAAAAACGATATAAATATAGAAGATAGAGTATGCCTGACCAGAAATTATCCCCCAAACTCAAATAAACTATAAGTGAGTCGACAGAAGAGTTTATTTGTAAATAATTCTTCAATTGTAACAGAATTGAAAAATGAAAATAATCATGTAAAATAATTTTAGATAACTTCCTTAAGAAAATTATACGAATTATCGTAATTTAATATAAAATGTAACCACAAACGTTCAAATATTTCTTCCTTCAATAATACTCACTAATATTTTATCTAGAAGCTAACACCAAACCAATTCTCGTTTTTTGTCAAAAATTTCGTTTGATTTAGGTATTCATTCCGTTTATCAGCCAGTTTGAGTTAATTTCCTTTCACAACTCTAGGCACTGAGACATATTCCTCTGCTTAGTGAATTACGTAGTTATTGTTTTATTACACGTTACCACCGACGGCCATCATTTTTCTCTAACGCCTCAGAGAAAGCAAAAGAAAACTCAATTCCACTTAAGTCCACTGCACTTCTACAAATGCTCCGAACCTTATCCCGTGGCCCCTCTCAGTCCTTTACTCCACTCACCGGGCTATTCCCCCTAAATTCGACTCACACCCTCTAAAAATTCCATCGTCCGCAACTCGCAAGTGAGTCGAAACTCAGTTAGCAACCCCTCTAACCGCCATTCCAACCGCATTCGCAACAGTTTCGGTCTCCAGCACACATCCTTTGAGGAATTAGGGAGTAAGAAACTCATTTCTTGAGAAAAATAGAAAGAGAATAGAAAAGAACTGGCACTTAAGCGAAATCCTTAGCCTTACTCAGAAACCAAGGCAGTTCCTGACTGCTGAAACATCTCTTCCCTTTCTAAAGCCTTACCTCCTCTTTTTCTCCATCCTCCAACCGAAATTCCTCTCTATCTTTCTCTTTGTGTCCCTTTGTTTTAGGCTATGGCCCTAATTCTTGCCGTGCCACTTCGCTCTCTGTGAATTCCGATCACTCCATTCCTTCACTTCATGTTATCCGCCATTCTTTTTCTTCCTCTTGGCTTTATAAACTCCACGAACTACAGTCGGATCTTTTCAGAGACTAATAGGCATTTATTTGCATACTCTAGAGTTGGAAAGAGTAAAATAAATGCTTGGATAATACATATGTACATATATATACGGATAGTGTGTATGTGTGTCTGTATATATGTAGGTATTAATATATTTTCATTTATATATATATATATATAAATGTATATACACACACACACACACACACACACATATATATATATATATATATATATATATATATATATATATATATATATATATATATATATATATATATATATATATATATACACGAGGGTCATCCGGAAAGTAGTACCCGTTCGTGAAATAAAGACACAAAAGTAAATATTAACAAACATAAAAAATTTTATTTGAAAGAGGATACTTTAAACTACTTCTCAACATAATCTCCAAGCAAATTAAGGCATTTGTCATAACGTGTGACAAGTTTCTGTATTCCTGCTGCATAGTCCTTCGCCGCCAGCTCATTGAGATACGCGAGGGACCCATCTTGCACAAATTTTTGCATAATGCAGATGGTGTTTAACAATTTCATGAACAATTGTTCGAGAAACATTGGGAAAATGCTCACAGATGTCATCAATTGTGACGCGCCGATCGTTCCTCACGAATTCGTCAACTGAGCTCACCAGTTGGTCTGTAATGACAGACGGTCTCTCCGAACGCTCATCGTCGTGTGTGTTCCCCCTCCCCATGTTGAAGTTGCGACACCACCGCCGAACAGACGACTCGTCCATTACATTGTCTCCATACACCTCCTTTAATTGGCGATGAATATCACATGGGCGAACGTTTCTTGCATTGAGGAATTTAATCACTGCCCTCACTTCACAACTGGCGGCGTTCTCAATTTTTTTAAACATTGTAAACAATCACAGAAACAACACAGGCAATGCTAGCGTCACGCAACTTGGCTCAGAGAAGGCAGACAAGCCACTGAAGCTATCTGACCTCGTCCAGCGGCTACTCGCGTCGTCAGCACTTCATGCGGCACGAACGGGTACTACTTTCCAGATGACCCTCGTATGTATGTATGTATATATATATATATATATATATCTGTGTGTGGGGGTCGAGGTACTCCAGGGGGTAGAACGTTGGACTACTGACCGGAGGGTTCGATTCCCGGACAAGCCTCTATGGGCACCTGCAGCTCCACCCAAGAGCTATGTGATTTTTCGGGTACCAGGTCTTCCTGGGAAACCATAACCGGCACAGGGAAAGGAACTGGCCCCCCTACCCTGATGTGTGAATTTCACACGCCGTCGGGCTTAGTACAAGGTGAACTCTACCATCACCTACCAAACCGACCTTCGGGTTAATTTCTGCGTTTATAGTTTATATACATGTGAGTGTGTGTTTGTGTGTGTATATATGTGTAGCAATGATTCCCTAATTTCTTTGCATAAAATAGATGTTTGAAGAGTAAATGGAAATAAATATGTTGGGAGTTGAATAACTCATGTTTAGCAAATTATAATTCAACTTTTCACTTCTTGCGTGTTAATATGAAATTAGATCGTTCATGCACATCTGGAAATCACGTCTTCATGTCCATGTTCTGTTTATGTTTGATTACTTATGCACCTCAAGGAATACTGTCACTAAATAACCAGATCCCAACTTCACTAGTCCATAGCAAGTATTAAAAAGTTTTAATACTGATGAAATTTCTACCTTGTTGGGTAAAATTCTGAGTATTTCAACTCTTTTCCGCTAGTATCTAATAGAATTACGACTCTTGAATGTCATTCCTCAAATAAATCCCTCAATTATTTTTCCCTGCGAGAGGAGTGAACTGACGACATTTATTAATGCATCTGGTTCGTAAATAACAACTTGAAATGATAACGCCTTGAAGTTTGAATTCCGTTTAACTTCAAGGATCATCACGAATACGGGTATGAGATAGTGTAGTCGAGGTCGCGATTCGTCACAAAAAGATACTGATCTCTCCCTCGCAGCGTAAAGGTAACCGACAATTTTCTTGGCGCCCACGTAAAATATTCCTTTACAGTTACACCCTTGCCCTTGTTTTAAACATATTTCAACCCTACTTTAGGTCACTGACACCATATGACGCAGAGTGAATAGATATTGTGAATGTAATACCGTGAAATGACAACTGCGGCTATACAGAAGAGATGCTTCTTTTCCGGGAAAGGTTTTCTTTTTCTCAGGCGCGCAGTTTCTAGCCGGACGAAACGCTGTCCGCATGTCGCACCTCCTGGGCACGGTTTGCGTAATGTTTGAGCGTCATAAAAGCTGGCAGCACACATGTCAGGGATTAATGGATATCCGCCAGGGTGAGGGGTGAGGGCGGGGAGTGAGACGGAGGGCAAGAGAAGGGGAAAGAGAATGGGATGGATAGATGAATGTGTGTGTGCGCTCGCAGGATGCGGTGATGGACAGGCACAGGGGGGTGGACATGGGAAATGGCGTGAACCAAGGGAGAGGGGAAGGGACGACGAGTGGGGGGTTTGACGATGAAAAGATGAAAGGCCTAGGGGATGCCCAGAGATATTCCAGAGGACGTTGATAAGGAGTCGAGCTAACGGGAAGCGCTCTAATGATTAATAGCATTGGAGGATAAGTTTCAAAATAGCTACTCAAAGAACAAATTGAAATATCTTATAAGATACTCCTTACATTCCTTGAAGCTAATGAAATACTTTACCTAAATTATAGTAAAATAATACTCGGAATGTCATGAATTATTTTGCAGTGGAAGGCTTAATGGAAAATACGACGACGAAGTGCCTTGCCGTTTTTTAGGCGGCTTTTTATTTCAGAGGTCGCCTTATTTGGGCTTTTGCTCTGTGTCTTGTGTCTTTTCCTGGACTACCAATCCAGCGTCGTTTTTTAATTCCCTTTTTCCTTATTTATTTGTCATTATGATCAATTTTTTATATATTGTTTATTATTTTTTTCTATGTTTTTTGGGGGTTAACACCATGTTGGTCTCTTGTACTTATCGTATGGACCAATTTTGTTGATTTTAGTGTACGTCATAGCTTCGTTAGAATTTCCTATCAGTTTTTCGAAGTAATTCTTAGTTTGCCTTAGTAAAAAGTTTTGTAGTGTCTCTATGTCTATTATTTTGTATATATTTTCGTTTTTCTCCCACGGGGGGAGTCCAAGGGCCAGTCTTAGTATTTTCCTTTCAGTGGTTTTTAATTTTTCCATTTGGGATCTACTCACTAGCCCCGTCCATGCAGGTGACGCGTAGGTTAAGATTGGTCTGATAGTGGTTTGGTAGATTAGTATTTTTATTTCCTGAGGGGTAGCGTTATTTCTTAGAATTTTTGCCAGTTGTGATGTTTGTATGGCCGCTTTTTGTCTTATTTCCTTAATATGGCTGTTGAAGTTTAATTTATCGTCAATGACAACCCCAAGGTATTTTATGGTGTTACTCCATTCAATTGGCTGCTGTCCAATCCTGATGCATTCGCAAGGAATTTTTGTAGTTCTAGGGGGCGTGAATAGTATGGCTTTTGTCTTGTTTGTATTTATATGCAGTTTCCATTTTTTATACCATTTCACTATTTCGTCCAGTGCATCTTGCGCTCTTTCTTGCATCGAGTTTATATGTTTTCCTTTAACAAGGATCGCAGCGTCGTCCGCATATAGGGCAATTATGCTACGCCAGTCATTGCTGTTTCTTGGGAAGTCGGCTGTATATATATTAAAGAGGAGGGGGCCTAGAATGGAGCCTTGTGGGACGCCGGCTTTGGCACTTGTGCTTGTACTTGTTTCATCCCCCCATTTTACTTTAAAGGTTCTTCCGTTTAAGTAGGAAGTCGTCCACTTTACTGTCCATTTCGGGAATTTCCATTTTTCCATTTTGTGTATAAGTCCCCAATGCCATACCTTATCAAAAGCCTTTGATAGGTCTAGGAAGATAACAATGGTTCGTTCCTTTTTGTTAAAAGCGTCGCTGATGAAATCTGTCACTCTGTGAATTTGCTGGTCGGTGGAGTAGCCCTGGCGGAAACCGAACTGCTCTTTCGGAATTACTTTGTTCATTTCCGCATGTCTCCTAATATGTGGTGCAACTACCCTTTCTAAAAGCTTACCGAGGTTGGAGAGGAGGGATATGGGTCTTAGGTGTTCTTCTATTATGGTTTTTCCCCCCTTTTTAGGGATGCATCTAATTAGTGCCTCCTTCCATTTTCTTGGGTAGTATCCCAAGCAGATTTAAGCAGTATGAATTCTAACCCACTGTCCTTTCCTTTCCTTGTGTATTGTCTATTTCTCCTTTGGTGGGTGAAACAGGCCCCTGACGCCATCTCTTGGCTGAAAGAATCGGGGCGCTTGGCGACATATTAGACCCACGGATCTCAGGGTAAATTGACTATCCTCGATAGCTGCCTTGACAGCAGGACGTGCCTGTGTTCACCGAGTGTCTAAAATCGCCGGCGTCCGAGGCTTCGGCCGCCGGGGTTTGGAGAGCGGCACTGCCGGACTCTCACGGAAATCGAGGTTCCGATCGTGTTTTGTTTCGAGCGGCGGTTGACCGCCTAGTTCATCAAGAAGCGTGCAGTTTGACTCTCGACTTCTTCCGCCGGGAAGGCCGTACTTTTGTTTTGTTTAGTGGATCAAGACTGACCTTGACTCCTGGTGTAGAGCTTAGGCTCCTTTTGTTTGCTACCGCCGGGTGCGTGTGGCGGGGAGGGAGCGTTCGTGAGTGTTTTATTTCCCTTTAAAGTGCTCGTTTTTTTTGTTGCGCTTTCCTTCTTCATGCTAGTGTGCTGAATTTGATTTCTTCAAATGGCTGTGCGCCGCTTAAACACGATCGCCTTGCAAGTTGACGAGAAGGCGAAGCCCCCTACCCCGTTGGAGGTCCACCTCTTCACGTTAGAGTCGCTGGGCCTCACACCCGAAGAGATAGTGGCGATCCAATTTGGATACAATCGCCATTTGATATTCCTGAAGTTGGCAACCGAAGGTACAATGACAAGGATTTTAGACAATATTCCGCGGAAACTACCGTTTCCGTCTTTAAGTGACCAGAGGACGACAATAACAATTGACGAGACTTCCGGCAGCCCGTGTAATGTCAGGGTTCTTTGTCTCCCCGTGGAGACCCCATTGGAAGACATAACAGGCGAGCTCCAACGCTTTGGTAAAATCCATCGCTCGTGGGAGAACAGGTGGGAGGGAGACAAGATGGCGCGGGTGCTTACTGGCACCAGGGTTGTGCGGATGACGGTCGAGAGAAATATCCCATCGTACCTCCACATCGGCGGCAACCGGGCCATCATCATCTATGAGGGTCAGCGCCGCACTTGCGCCCGCTGTAACCAAGAAGGCCACGAGCGCAAGACCTGCCCTCGGAACCAGGGAGGTAAGAGCTATGTGGAGGCAATGACGATGCCCTCCAACCCTAACGCCGCCGTGGAGATGGACGAGCCCGAAGTGGCTGTGGAGGAGAGAGCGCGGTCGCTTCTACTCATCGAGGGTGCGGCCCCGGCTGCTCCCGTCGGTCCCCCGCATCTCCCTTCAATTGGAGGGAAATGTCAGCGGGAGCGAAAATCGTCAACGGAGGAAAGGGAACCGAAAAAGAAGAGGACAGACAAACCCAAGCTCCTGGTCTCGAATACCGATCTACAAATGGCTCACGTACCTACCACCTCGCCTAATATCACACGACCTCCAGCCCCCGTCTCCGTGAGCTCGTCAAATGAGGAGGGATGGTCTTTCGCCCCCCCTCCCCCCGCTCACGCCATCAACGCCCTCGCTACGCAATCCTTGCATCACGGGTTTCAAACACCCCGAGAACCTCTGGTGACAGGTGAGGAGGATGCATCTGATTGCGATGTTTTCCCGTCCCCAACAGCTCATCCCTCGACCCCTTTATCATTGACTGTAAAGGAAGCGTCACCGACCCCGGAAGTCGACCCGCATACAAGTTTCCCAAAGTCAAAAATCCCACATACCCCATCTTCTTTCCCCATTAAGGACAGCCAAGGTGTCGACGATCTTCCCAGCGCTTCTCAAGATACGGACCACAAGCAACTATCGCCCCTGATTTTTCCCAACCACAACCCTTCCGCAGATGAGCCCCAGCCCGCCACTCCGACCCTCCCCGAGGGTACCTCCTGCCCCTTGGCGGCCCCCAGCGGTGCTCCTTCGAAGAAGGCCCCCAGTGGAACGCTGCCGAGTTACCCGGTCTTCGTGGAGACCACGGCTGGCTCTTCCTCTTCGGACGAGGCCGGGGGGGAGGGATGTGGCGAAATGCCGCGTCCTCGCTCGTCGACCCGTTGGACGAGGCGTCCCGGGAAACGGCGAAGCACTCGTCGCCCGGGGTCGAGTCGCGACCGGAGCGACGCTAGCCACGATCAGAACTCTGGGATGTGATGTCCGGTAGCCACCCGGTGCCGGACACATTTCGTCCATCGTTGAAGAGTTTTTTTTTTCTGAATGACTGATTGAATCGATAATTTCAACCCTGCCATTGATAATTTCTTACAATACATAATTTTCCATTGCTAGCTAAAATCTCCCTCCTAATATCTGTGGACCTTGTCTTCCTTTCTTTTTTCTTTCTAAATGTTAATGGTCAAATGTGCGAGTATGCGTCTGTATGCATATGCTTATATATGTGCGTGTGGATGTGCATGTGTGCGTATGTATGTACAAGTGGATATGTGTGTGGGGTATTTGTATCATGTATGTATCCATGTAAACACTTATACTAAAGAAAAACATGATGTACCCATAATCTGAGACCTGATATTATCCATAATGCTAACAAACTCTGTAGTATTCTGAGCCGAATAAAATAATTTATATCATAGCTCAAGTGGTTAAGAGCATCCGCCCGGCAGGTGGAAAGATCCGGTGTTCGAGTCCCGGTTGAGGAAATATTTTTACTCTTGTGATCCGTTCGATTCCGCCTTCCCCACCTCTGTTGTGTTCGTCCTTTATATGTGTTCCTATCCCTTTTCCTTATATCTGTTTCTGTATATATATATATATATATATATATATATACAGAAATATATACAGAGTATATATATATATACTCACACACACAATAAGATATGATGAGAACTCTACTGTAGGCCTGGTGATATAATAAATAATAGTTAATCAAGATGAAATATTCAAATCAACAGAATGTATTAATAGCTGATCATTTAACTTAGCATGAAAGAATATATTTAGTTTTGTATCACTGAGCATTGCTTTCCCACTACAACTTGGGAAAAGGCATAAAATTAGGTTACCAACACGACTTTCATATCATGTGAAAGAATTACTAGTTAGTACAAACATATTATCTATTTTCATGTTTATTTTGTGATTTCAAATGAAGATTTAATCTAGTCATATTTCTTGAAATCTGAATATCTCTTGAAAAAACTGTTCACCGTGAAAATAAAATCCAAAAAATAATCATTTCAATAATACGACGAACATAGGCAAAGAACTAAATTAATGTATGAATAAGATTCTCCAAGCTTATGAAAGAAAATTTTATTTTCCAGTGAAAAATGTGAAATCGTGAGCATTTAGGCAATGCACATGACCCGTCGACGGATGAATTATAATTATTTCAGATGGGCGCATTAGGAAGCACGCACAAAGTAATTTTTTCAACCACTCAACACCAAGAGCTCCCTGCCCACGCTCGCTCAGCCGACAGCTCTTGTCCGCCCACTTTCTCAAACTCAATAAGTCTTCTTCTTCCAACTTCCTTCCCGTCCCTCCCTATCCACGTCCACCCCTCTCCCCCACTCCTTCTCTCTCTATCGTGTCCACGTCGGATGCATTGTCCATCGTGCAGTCCGCCCACATCCGAACACATCGAGGCAACCAACCGTGGATGGAACTCCTTTACCAACAGTCCTCCCCGGACGCGGTCGCACTCCCGCTCATCAATCCACTCTCCCTCTTTCGGTCATCTCCACCCCTCATCCCACCGTCAACAAATCCTCCCCTTCAACAGGCAGCTTTGTAACCTAGCGACGCTCAAATCTCGTACTAACTCCCCCTCGTCCGCTTTTAAAAAATCCATACCCCGAAAAGAAAAATCAAGCGGTAGGGGGAGAATTCGGAGGCTGTAGAGTTCAAGTATTTTTTTGTCAATTTTCAATCGGAATTACGTGGTTATTGAAAAACATATCCCAAAGTGTATCGCACATGAAAATGTCTATGTGAATGTTTGCGGCGTAGCAAAAACCGGGCCCTAGAGGAAGGCAAAGGCAATCCTGGGTAGACGAGGACGTTTTCAGCTAGTCGGAATACCAGTCTGGAGTTACAGTAACTCGAAGCGTAACATGCCGTTCTATCCAAGATTTTAACGAAATAAAGCGTAAGTACTTTCATAGAGCTGCCACAGTAAGCAACATGTTTCCCAACTACCGCATGTCAAATAATACACCAACGATAAGTGCTCATTCAGGGTTTCTTTGAAAATTAGTACCATTATAAAGTATTTTTTCTTTAATCAAAGTGTCAATTGAGTCAACATTGAATATCTCTCGCATATTACCTCGTTCGTCGAGGCACCGAAAAAATTAAATGGCTAACATTTAAAAATCTCTTATAAAATAACAAATACCCCAGTAACTCCAAAATATGTTGTTTTTCATACGAATTGCTTTCGTGGTAGGAAACATTGTGAAAAATAACCCTGATATGTATGCAATGGCTTATTTTGCTTTTTTTACGGTTCGTTGCACGCAAATTTTCCTTTTTCGGTCTCCACGCACTTAGAAGTTGTCAAAAAACTAAACTCACTCAAACTTAGGGTGCATCCAAGGAAAGAGAGAGAGGGAGAGAGATTTAAAGTCCACACTTCAATAACAGTGCGATGGCCATCCCCTGCGGGTGATCGCCCTCCGCCGCGCAGGAAAGGGACGACCAGTCCATGTGGACGACGTGACGCTCTCACCCCTCAGATTCAGCCTCCCCTTATGCCCGTCTTCCTCTCTTCCCCACTCAGCCTTTGCTCCAAATCCTCTCCCGCTCCCTTACTCTATAGAATAGTCCCTATCATTTTTTTTTGTTGACGGGTCAGACTGTCGTGTGCGCGCGGCACGGGTCATCCCCGTCGTCCTCCGCGACGGCGCGTGACCGCGTCCTCCCCCTTTCGCTTCACCCGACTTCCCCCCCCTCGGCATCGGACGTCCATCCCATCCCCTCGGACCAATGTCCATGTCCCAGGCTTCATTTGCATGTGGGATGCAGCAAGGCCATCTAATCACCCCCTTCGACCCTTTCTACCCCTTTTCCCCCGTTCACCTACGCACGTCCCGTAAGGAGATTCACCCCTTTCGCTCACCCCTCACATTTCCCCCCCTACCTTGGTCCCTTTACTTCCCCCGTTGCTCCGTCCCACATCGACCGACCCTTCTGCTCGCTTTGTGCCTTTGTGCCTAGCTCGAACCATAGAACCCGTCCCTCCCTCTCCCCCCCGTGACATGGCCAGTACCTTACACCTTCTATTATATTGCTTATGTAGGAGCATACATCCACGGACCGGTCAGCTACTTCCTCACTTCATCAAACCACTAGTAACTTATTTGGAAACATCGGTTTCACTGAATGAACTAACTTTTTTAAACATGAAGGGGACTTATTATGTGAACTGCTCAGTGCTCACAGAGGAAGTGCTCACATGGGGAAGAATTGCGTCACTTATAGTAAGTTGGAACTGAGGCCATGAGTGACAAAAATTGAAAATAATAATACCATTTTTGCAGAACTGAAATTTATTTATAAATATTAAACTGAAGTAGAAATTTTTGCACGCCAGTGAGGAAAGCGATTTAATATTTTGTACAAAAACCTGATGGTAATAAAGTGTACCTTTTCTTGATTGTTACACGATTTTAGTTTTGAAATAATGATATTTCAATAAAGAATAAAGGGACTAGCATAAAAATGAAATTGTTTTGAAATAACGTGGAAAAACTCAGTGAAGTTGATACCTTAGAATATATAATATAGCAATTTCCACTTAAAATCTTTTCAGCTGAAGACATCACCCAAAGACATACTCATTAGCGATCTTTTTCCTAGAAGTGAAAATCCAGCACGTTTCGTTTATTCATTCCTCTCGTCTCCTATCCTCATATCCGCAGCACATAATCACGTATTTCTTGAGGCGTGATGCGTATACCACACATATCCTTTTCAATTCGCCAGCCCGCCTCCGCTAAAAGGATGCCAGCATTAAACAACAGCCGTTAAAATGTCCGCGAACATCCGTTTACAACGGTTAACGAGCATGTCGAAGTTCTAAAGGGAGGGGGAGCAAACACTCTCCCTTTCTTTCTTTCCCTCCCAGAGCCGAAAAAATAATAACGATCGATCGGCCATATATCAAACGCACACCCTTCTTCGCCTTCATTTCTTTCCCACAATTTTATTTCCGCCGTCCCTCACTCGTTAAAGACCTCGTTGCACGTTCCCACCCTCTGCCAAGTCGTGATAGCCTCACCCACCTACGCTCCCAGTCAATCCGCCTCCATAAAACGTACCGACCGTGAGCGACACGCCATGCAAAGTGCCCTCCTTACGGTTGCATCACAACTTCAACCACCACAATCGCGCGCGCACACACACACACTCAAACGTAAGCGCATACTACAAATAAACCCTTGCAGAAACATCGAAACCCCTTCCCCTTCACTCCCCTGGGAAATAACCTCTCCTACACACTCCTGTCCACCCCTCGCTATCCCCAACTCTTCCCTACCGTCCCACTACGGCTAACGTAATAGCGACCCTTATCCACCCCCGTCATCAGCTGCCCAGTGGCTATTTGGTCCCACTCTCCACCCCTTTCCTTTTGCGTTCACTGTCCTCCCCTCTCCCCACGGTGCCCTTGAGCGAATAGCCTCTGCGGCACACCTTTCTCCCTTCCCACCGAGAGAATTGCATAGAATCATGACGAATCCATTTGCATGAGTCACCAATTAGTCCGTCCAGCTATTACAGGGTAGGAGGGGTGAAGGGGTGCAAGTGGTAAAAGAGACGTGAAAAGGTTAGGGTGAGTGGTAAGAAGTAAGGGGTGGAGGGACATTGTCCACTGCTTGTAATAGGGAATGGGACAGCAAGGGGCCAGTAAAGTAGGGAGAGACCCACTAAGTCGGTCCATTCTTTCGTGATTTTTTCCCATCAATTCTTTCAAATCTTCGCTAAAAGGTAATTTTTGCGAGGATTTCTCAAAATAATGCCTTTTTAATGATCTTAAAAAGATTAAATAACAAATACAGCAGTTTTGCGAAGGGAAACCGAAGGAAAATCACATATTAGGAACATTTATGGAGATTTTTACTTCCCCATCACGATTGGAATATTAAGGCGAAGTGTGGTGGATAAGCATAGTAAATTACTTAAACACATAAACTTCCGTCCATTGATTTTTTCATATAATTGTCATTCCGACACCCTATAAAAACTTCACAGACATGGCCGGTTTTGTGCATTGATGAAAAAGATGCCTGGGCATTGAAGCCCTAGTTGCATTCTAAATCCACACTGCCATCTCTTTTCAATTGATCCAGCTGATACATGTATATCAACTCTCGTTTAGGTTCCGTAACTAACTAAATGATTAGAATAAAATCAGATTTATGCACCTCTAACCAAATAACATATTTGAGCTATAAAACTATTGCTTCCTGGGCACTGTTTTATCAAATAGCTTTTTAAAGTAATTTATATGTCAATAATACCTTTTCGTAGCTCACCAAACAAATTTGCAGTTAACGCCATTGAGCATAAATACTTAGGCATTACCTACCTTGCCAAGGAATGGAAATCAAGTGCTGAAAATTAGATATCATTAATGTAACTGAGAATAAGATCTCCAACCAATGGAAATTAAGTTAATTAGCCTCATTTCTATTGGTTAGAGATTGGAACATAGCCACTCATTTCGTATTTTATTGTCAAATTTCGATAATTGATCGAATATTTTATTTAACTTTTTAGTTTTAAAACTTTTGACATTTTTCTCTAGATATATATATTTTTAATTCTGTAGAACAAAATAAAATTATCAAAAATTGTATTTGCTCACATGATGGCATACTATCATTCACCATTACTTATTTTTACAAGATATGGAATTTTCTAACTGACCTCTCAACACTGAGAAACCAAATCAATCAATTACAAATAGAGAAATCAGTCCTTTAAAATGATGATAGAAAGAAATCCCACCTTAGTCACCTCTTTGAAAAGGTACAGTCTGAGACTGAAGGCTTGAGCTCACGATTAAATCTCTTCGTCTTAGGTTCTTAAAATGGGAATCGTATGATGAAGACGTTAGTTCTCATCTCGTGTACGTGAACAACCCTTCCTCCATTAACCTCTCCCATTTCTGAAACCAACGCTTGGGGAAGAAGTTTAGTTCATTGTTGTTGCCCTGAAAGATACATCCATCCTTCTTCATTCCCATTTTATTTTCGTTATGCGATTGGAACTCGTTAATGCATAGTTAACCAGTCTACGCATCTACCTACTATGCCTTCCACGCTCCACGTTTTTGATTCCGGGTGGAATAATTCTTTCGCGCCTCAACATATCCACAGATAAAAGGATCGCGATTTTGCTCGACCTCAAATAAACAAAACTAAGCGAGGAAAAGTGAATCGGTTTCATCGATCGATTTCCTTTTAAAACAATAATTAATCAAATACTGTGGAGTGAGTGGGTATATTTAATCTTTCTTCTTGCAATTTAAGGCTTGACATGATGACAGAAACATTTCCCTGAATACTTATGAAATCACCTCAATGTTAATTAATTATGCATCTTCTTAATGCAATATTTTGGAAAATGGAATCACAACTCACTAAAGACTTCTTAAAAGGCTGAAATGTCAATTAGTGGAAACGTTTTATGAGCAATCCGGAGGTTGGTTATATTTTTAAGCTCAATCATAACGAAGCGTGAATGAAGTTGAAGATAAGGCGTAATTATAACGTGATTTATGTAACATGGTGATCAAAGAAATGAATACCAAGCTGACTTTCAGCTAACCTTTTTAAGGCAACAAAATTACTCATACTTTGCTTCTTCTAACAGTATAGCGAATAATATTATAATATTTAGTCAGAAATGTTGGTAAATGTTTAAGCATGTACATATTTTAGTATCTTTAATTAATTATTTATGTACATTTTGGTTTACATTCTATGGAGGCGCAAGATAAGTTTATTCTTTCTTTGTCACATCCCATTAATACTACGGCAAGTAAAAAGTTAACCTCATGATTTGACAAGAAATTAATGATTTTAAAACTACATTCAACAATTAAAACTAAAAAATCAGTTATTCAAAAATGAATTTTCAGTGATCAAGCTAATAAATCTAAAACTCGGCATAAAACGATAAGCAGGGACTAATGACGTTGGGATACAAAAAATTAGGAAGTTAACACAGTTTCCACTTTGAATAGTCATCGCCCGTGCTGGTCGGTAGGAGATGATCTTCCAAAAACAAAAAAGTAAACGTCGACTTGATTAAGAGATAACATTTAGTTTATTTCCCCTTTTTTAGTCAACAGAAGGAGTGAAAGCCGAGAGTAAAGATCGAAGGGTGAAACTCGAAAACTGCCACTTAGAGATCCAGTGGATCGTATATGTGGGAGTTTTGAGGATATTTGCGGAAGGTTAGGGCTAAGACGTTGGATCGGCGGATGGTTGATTGAATAGGATCCTTTACGGGCTGAGAAGGAACGAAAAAAGTGTTCGACAAACCTGTTCGACCCCTTTTCGTCAATGCCGTATATTTAACCTATCTTCTCTGCCTCGCTAGACACCTCTCAAGAATCACGCTCCCCCGTCAAGTTCCTCCGCTCATGACGTCCCTTTACTAGAAGACTACATTTATTCTGAAGGCAAGTCTAAATAAAGTGTACTAATTGTTTTACACTTCAAATAGAACATATTCAATGTATGTCTTATAATCAAAGAACACAAAGGTTTTAATCTCTCCTCGCTTGAGCACCAAACTTAACATTCTGACTTTCTTTTAGTGTGGCCCGTCAATCACGATGCCGAACCGGTTGAATCAAACGGTAGCAGTTCCGATCTACGTCACAAAAATCTAAAATGGCACAAATCAAGATGTTTACGATTAAATTAGACGCCATTACATTCGAAAACAGGAATCATAAAGGAAAGATGCCAAACAAGTCATCCATACAGTTTTTCTTGAATTATCTAAAGGAAAAATCGAGAAAATTATTTTCTTGAATTATGGAAGCGATACTTAATTTCAAGAGTTTTGTCCTATACCTTCCCAAATATTTGATCTCAAATTAGAATAGTCTAAACGTGTTTTATATGGATTATAGTTTTATTTGCATTCCAGTAAATTAACATTTTTTTAAATGAGGCATCAGGCTAAGATAACTTGCCCACTGCATTCACAAACACTCAAATCACGTTTTTCCAAAGGATGAAAATGGAATTCCATCTACTCGTGCGTGTGAAATTCAATCAAATAATCTTATATGTATTTACAACTTAAAATTTTTCGCAACTGACTAACTATCATCCATCATTCCTTCAAACTTGTTTAATTCTTGCTACATCATGTTGCGAAGTCAATGGAAGAATAGAGGATTAATGAAAAACGAGAAAAAAATTTACCCGCGTAATTGTTCAATAAAAAAACCGTCATCCACAGTTAATTTCAAAGAAATAAATGTGAAAAGACATAGCCAAACCAAAACATACGTATTTTTTTATTTCGATGGCATTTACGAAGACATTCAACAAGGCAATATACTGCCGTCAAATACTGGTTTCGCATAACACGTTATAAACAAACATCATATACGTTTTATAAATTTCATTTTCAGAATTTACGCTCGGAGAAGATTTGTCAGCATTTTAATATGTGCAAGTATATTTTCACCAAAAGTGCTGCGCTCACCTTCAAAAGAAAGATGCAGTTAGTGAGATATGAGACAATAGCTAAAATTATATGGTTAGTTAACCAACTAGACTTACTGACTTGTTTTATATAAAAAAACTGCTTAAAAAACTTGTTCAAAACTTGTTTAAAAAACTGCTGTAAAATACTTGTTTTATATAAAAAAGACCCAAAAAACACTGTCTACTGATTTCATCAAAATGCACCAAACCGATAAAATAAATAGTTCGGGTCAGTTGGAAAATTCCTGTCATGAACGATAGCATATGTAGTAAAAATAAACACTACATACATAACAGTAGCTCTGAACTAAGTAAGCGCATTGAGAGCAAATTTAGTCTGTTTTTTAAGTACTTAAAATAAAAGCACCTAAGAAATAAACTAAGTAATCCTATCGATGTGATTTTAAGACTAATCCAAAAATACGATCTTCCAAAAGTATATAGAATAAAAAAATCTTTTCTTTACTAGAAAGGCATTTTTTTCCTTCGCGGTCTTTGTGCATTCCACTTTTTCATTATTCACGAATTCTGTGGTTGCAAATTGCAAACCCAAAAAAAAGCAACGTCATCATTTATTTATTTTCCTGACATATCAATGATTCACTTAACATTGGAGATGGTGAAATGAGTGTTGGATTAGTAATAAAAAAGTGTGTAATAAGGTTCTAGGCTTTATTTGATAAAATACCAGACTTTTTTGCATGTTACTAAATGTTATATACAAATGTGAATGGAAAGTTGTGGAGGGTGACATAAAGGAAAAAATTATGGCCGTAGAAAATATCATGGGTAGCGGAGAAGAGGATAATCTATAAGGTGTCAGCTCTCGTCTTTCACAGTTTCGGGCGTCGACGTCTTGGGGATTCTCACCCATTCAGGTTCCATCCCTCTCCACCCCGTACGTACCCGCAGATTTCGCCGAAAGGAGAACGGCACAAGACTGCGAGAGAGGCAGGGGCGTATGCCAGACACGAGTTCTCCCATTTCCTCCATGAAAGCCATTTCACCTCCCGCCACATCTCCTCCAAAAAAATAGTTCAGCCAAAACTTTTCTTCGTTTCTCTCCGATCCTTCTGCCACGCTCTTAAAAAAAAAGTCCCACGCGCTCTTCGTGCACCTCCACCCACCACCCGAATTATCCCTGCCCATCCCCTTCGGGATCCGAAGAGTAACCTCCGCCTTCTGACCTTTGACCCAAAGGAGGAAGACGAGAGAGAGGTAGACCGCCACCCACCTAAACCGTCCGGCCCTTTCCGGAATAGTCCTTCTCTTCCCCCTTCCCACAAAACCTTCCACAACCTCCCTCACTCCCAGTCCATACACAGCCTCACCACTGTCTCCCCAATCCCCTCACCACCTCACCTCCCTCCAAAGCCTCGGTCTCCCACCACGGACCGAAGAATACAAATTCTTACTCTACTCTTCATTCAGCTTACATCTCACCCTTTTTCTTTCCATTATCGCCTCCTACCCTTTCCACCCAAACATCTTCAATTTCTCCCTCCTTACATCTTTCTCTTTCTGTCTCCTTGTACCCTTCAAACATTCGCCCCAGGGAGTCCATTCTTTCTCAACACCTACACACATTCACTCTTTCATCTCCCGAGTTCATACGGGTCTCCACCCACTCCAAGCGAATTTTTCACCTTGCCTCATAGAGCTCTCTCTTACAATATCGTTTTTAACCCAGTTCCTTCAGTATCCTGTAATGGTTACCTTTCCTTCCACGTTTTCTTCCCGAAGACATTACAAATTAGGTATATGAAAAACTCATAAGTTAGTTTGTTTTACTACAGTTAAACGCCAATAAAATAATAAATTCAAAGGCAAATTCAGTGTGAGATGCTTTCTCGTTCCAAGTTGTATTGAGGTTTATTTAAGAATTCCGTTGGATTTTGCAGGCCCACCACTAACAGCACTCACTCTCATGTTCCCCCAGTTCCTTTAATAGCTTATACTAATCTCTTTTTTCAATGTTTCCTATAACATTTTAAATTTATACAATTGATATCCACCCAGGCGAGACGCAACTTCTCGGTTATCAAGTGAAGACGTTACCCCGCCGCCAATGGGGCCGTAATAGACATAATCAATGCTAAGATGTAGGATTAGAAGATTTTTTCTACTGCACTAAGTCATGGATTTCCCTAGACTCGCATTTGAGAAGGCAAGAGTATTCCCGCTCAATATTTAAGGCATTATTAAAACTAAAAGGAGGAAAAGAAAGTAAATAACAGAATTTTAATTGAATTCAAATTGTTACGTACGGTACTCACCGACTGCAGCGACACCGGGGTGGAAGAACCTGTTCATTCTGATAAACCCTAGAGACCTACTGCTAGGAGGGAAAGTAATTTCTCCCGGTAGGGTTGCCCATGCCAGTTAGCCCGAAGAGAAGTAGCCAGACGAGAGGCTGTACGCACAGCGTGTTTCACAATGAAGCATGTGGTTGCAAATGCATCTGAACGCAGTAGTGTGCAAATAATGTTGTGGTGTCAAGTTAAAAATACCATTGAAGAAATAAATATATATATAATAATGGGACGGCACAATAGAACACAAACAGAATAGCAACATTTAAAAGGACACTCACACCGTAAATTGTTCGAGCTTTCGGCCCTCTCAGAAGCCTTCTTAAAGTCACTTGATAAAGTGACTTTAAGAAGGCCTCGCTCGAAGTTCTCGTAGGCTGCGACGCAAGTAGCATCATTTGTAGCATTACTTTGTTTGCTAATTATTTGCTCGACTGTGTACCTTTATCCAGCAGAGAGAAGCAATTTTAGTTCCAATGCGGTGACGATTTTTTATTTGTCCGGCTCACTCTACAAATGCTGCACTCCACAGAAGACCAGGCGGAGTTAGGAATAGATTTGCACGTATTACGAAACATAAATCGAGAATTTCGAAGAGCACTACTTAGTCCGGCATCCAGAGAATAATTAACTGTTTGCACCCAATAACAGCTAAAGGGATCAATCGTTTCAGATTTCAACAGACACTCAATAAATTCTGTTTTTCCTCACACGATTCGTTATCAAGAGAGACAGTCTCGTTTGATGATTGTAATATTATAATACCCTCTCAGAGAAAAGAAATGTAGGCGCGGAGCTCATTTAAGGATTTTTAGTCGAGATAACTTCTTAAAGTTTCATCAAGTGCACCCACGATATATCGTTTCGATTGTTCTTGTAAACACCAGCACAATCTTAACGACATTTCTCATCACGCAAGTTACAATAGACGCCGTTTTCAACTACTTGTTACGGTTTACCATCTTAGAATAAAATATAATAGAGTTTTTGGAGCCACAACGAAAACAGCATTAGGCAACATCTGACCTTTTTTTAAATAATAACAATAAGTAATTACTATTATCCGGAAAAAGTGTAACCTGCTATTAACTAATTTACCTATACTAATTATACCAGCATTTATATTTTCTATACTACATGTTCAGATTTTCTATGTAAGTCTATCAGATCTCTAACTACTTAATACACTGCTAAGTTGTCAGTTTCACTATCGAAATTATCAAAATTAGATAATTGTGTAGTGGGGCAAAAGATTGTTGAATTAACGGAACAAGTTCATCGAGGAAAGCAAAAACTAAAAATTGGTATTTTCTCCAAAGAGTACATTTTCTGCTACTCTTTCACAAGAAGCGTTAATACCATATACATTACAAACTATTTGTGGTTCAAGTTTAACTCTGAGGTAACGCATATTCACAGGATGAGATTGCAGATTTCATCATCATATATACGTGGTAATACCATAGGACAAATGCTCACTATCTTATGAGCATTTATACATCACTATGAGCTATAGCGTTTTTGATTATAGATGTTGCTAAAAACATTTCATCACTTTCAGGAACATTGGCATTAGCAGTCAAACGATTTATTTTAATGCTATATATTCGACGTAAACGAATAGTATTTCAAACAAGTTACCATACCAAATTGTATATTGTTCACCCAAAAGGGGTTTCCAGCATGAGAAGCTCAAAATAGTTTTTTCATGCATAGAAAAATAGTTTCTTCTCCGTAACGGTTGACCGTTGGGTCAAAGAAATGAGTGGCTCAAACATAACATAGTAGTAGTTTTGAGGGGAGGCGACCGACAGCTAAGGTCATTTGCGCCATAGGGGATGGACAGGAAAGGATGAAGGGTGGAGAGAAACCCGGCGTCGGCATTAGCCTACTCTTTACGAAAGGCGCCAAGAGGTCCGCAGTTTAACGTCCCATCCGACGGACGGCGTACTCACTCAAAGTACCCTCCACAAAGCACCTCAAGTAGGGATCGAGATACCTCTGAAAAATATTCAACACCGCCGGGATTTGAACCCGCGCCCTCAGGGTGGGAAGCCAGTACGTTAGCCCCCGCACCATCTCGATCCCCTCAAACATAACATGTGAGCATAGAAAGGGTATGAATGATTTTATACAAAGTTAACTACTTTTAGGACTGAAATAAAAAATCTGGAAAATAAAACCATGTGCTAGTGTACTCCGGTTTTTATGAATGACAGTAGGACACCATCCAAAATTTAAGCAAAAAATCGATTATTGCAGAGAACAAAAGTTTGCTGAGAATTTTTCTATTTTAATTCGTATAGGAGTGCCCGTCTCGTTTGAGTGTCCGGGATAAACCCGAACACCCAACCAAAGAAGAGGATTTTACATTTACGACCCTGTGCTGTACACTATATCAACTGAACTGCTTAACTGATATTTGTTGGTCCGACGGGCGTTTACCTTAGTTTTTATTGTTCAGTTTTATTAGAAGCAATAACGCCGATGATTGTATCGCCTTCGGTCTTCTAATCGAATTAAAACATACGGCTAAACAATACCATGAAAAAAACGAGGAACTAGGTGCTAAACTAAACCATAGAACCGAACGACACCGGCGACCTCGAACAATGCCATAAATCAAATCTTCCCACTTTCCTCAGCTTTTTTCCCCTCCTATTTGCCCCGAGCAATCTCTCAGACTTTCTCCCCTAACAGTTTTACACTGATTCTCCGCACGAGCATTCGAGGGGTTACGAGAATCTGAATGTTTTTCGTCCATCCCACCCCGAACCGAATCCGTTTATTCTTATGCCACGCGACCTCGCTGAGGTCATCTCTCCCACACCACCTCACGACTCCCAACATCTCCCCACGCACGCCCTCTCCCTGTGTCATCATCCCCTGCTTTGCCACTATCCAGCTCTTCTTCTTAATTTCATTCTCATTTGGCGTCCGGTTACGGTCAGGTGGCCTGTCCCACCTCCGCTGAGCATCGGACTGCCGCTCCTTTCTCAACTCATCCTCCTCCTCATTCATTCTTTCGCGTCTTCTTAACGCCCTCGCTTTAATTAAGCCGTAATGGAGTGGGCCATCAAAGACCGTCCGTCTGCGCGCAAGCTGTGGACAAGCAAGACGGGAAAGGGAATGGAGAATTTTGAAGGGTTGGGAAGTGTGTGGGCAGTCCAAGCGGAAGAGCGTGGGATCATTGTTGATGTTAATGCTAAGGAAGTTAATTCAGCCATTTTTGAGCATAATTGATTCCCGCTACTCCGTCTTAATCGTTTCGTAAATGCTTCGGTTCTCCACACGCCTTGAATGGGTGGTCGCAGACGAAAGAACAATCGCCGCCAATTTATTAAGTTCAAAGGGCGTTTGGAGTGATGGAGGAAGCTTAATTACTCAGATATATTCATTCAGTGGAAATGAGTGACACGCATGCTAAGTAGAGAAACACCCTGTAAATTTAAAAAAAGTAGAGAGATGATCATTAACAGTATGTTATTGTTATAGTAACGGTACAAGGAAAATTTTAATTTTATTTCTTTCATAAAAAACATGTACATACAAGGTTCATGGCTATAATTCCACTGCATGCAGATGATGCATTTTATATACGAGCCTCGTACCTCGTACCGTATTAAACCTCGTACATAATTAAATTCGCACCGCGTCATCATGTGCATTCATACCATTTGGGGGAGTGAATGGCTGTCAAACTTTGGTTGATGGTGGTACTTTTCTCAATAAACAAAGATAAAGGAGCAATGGTTGAGGGAATTTGAGAATAATGTAATTTATCGGATAATCATACCCCTAACACAGAAATTTCTCCCTTTATGTGGTAAAATGGAGGCAAAGTATAAGTGAAACTCAATGGTGCATTGGATCCGTACAAAGGCCGAGGAGGAGTGGCCAAAGGTGGCAGGAAGGGAGAAGAAACGATGCAACACTAAATAATTCAGTGAAGTAAGAAAACAATGATTCAAAATTTTAATGGAAACACACGGTCAACCATGATGATATCGCTCAGGTTAGACTGCACAATATTTTAAATGTCTCCTGCAAAATTTTCGTTGGATTACTCATAAAGCATTTGTCTGTACTAACCTCCAGGATAATCATATTTAACTGAACTTTACTCTTTGTTTTCGTGACGATATAATTGTCGGCGTGACTCTAAATCTTACCAGGCTTAAGAGCATTGGCAATAAACGCCAGTATTAACAAGAGAACAAAAACGATATCGTATTTAATGCAATACTTGGAAATTGTTCCTTGAATAAGTTATAGTAATAAGCCCAAATTTTGGTTTCAGTTCCTTTCTCAGTAGTATTTGTGACTTCGTGGAAGATTGGGGAAGTATAGAATCACACAGTGTGCAGGAGGCTATAAACATACTGAGGACCAAACTATTAAAAATTACGGTATTATACATGTACTTCGCCTCTGGGGAAATTAAAATATATAAATTGCAATGCTTAGTGAGACAACAAATTCATTTGAAAATGAAATTTTGATAAATTGCAATATAAACATCCAAAGTTCTACGCTTAAATAAATAATAAATTTTAGAATCACGTAAATTAACTCTGAATAAAAAATGTAAAAATACTAGCAAAGGGCTAAGAAAGGAATCCTCCCCTTCTCATTGACAAACTATAACATGAAACGCAGAAACGTTTTCGACTAACAAATGTACAGGAATACTTCTCAGTTTTAACAGCGGGGGGTGTAGCTGAGACCTTTCACCCTGAAGACGAAAAGGGCGGTCAGTAATTGAAGCGTCGATATTCCTAAAGGCTACCTGGTATGAAACCCAAGAAAACTTAGTGAAACCTTTGCTCAATAACTACTGGAGATTTTGCGGCAGTTACTATAAAGGAACCATCAGCTGTAAAAGCACGATATTTTAAATTATCAATTGAATTATTTGAACATAGTGGAGAAAGCATTAAAAATAGAACGCCAAAAGAAATATCATTCTTCATTTCACCGATTAGGTTAAAATAACCCCGGCAATCATTGAAAACAAACCGAACTGTGTCACCGAAAACAATGAATAAAACTCTAAAAAAATCTAAATTAAGTTGAAAGGCAAGAAGTTTCAAAATATTACATGATGCAGAGGGATGTCATATAGTTCAACGAAGATACAACTGGAGTACTTCGAATAATCCAGATGTAAGAAACTTTCAATGGAGGAAGCGTCACGACAGTACAGCGTACAACATCCGAAACTAGGAAGCTTTTATGATAATATCACCAAAAATAAAGGAAAAATTAAATATGCACTCTATGCACATTTTACAGAGCATTGTATGGAAACTTCCAAATAGAGTTTGAGTCAATAAAGAACAGGCACATTTATTGAAGTGCGCAAACTTCAAAAAGCTGGAACCTTTCGAACTTTTGGACACGACTTATGAAAACTATGTGGTCTAAATGAGAGATCAATTTTGAATCTAAAGCCTAATGGCTTGCAAGTTATAATCAATTGAAAAAGCAAGGGAACATGCTCTAACTCTCAAATTACCGTAATAATAATCCTCGAAAATTACTGGCAATATTTGAAATGAAGCATTTTGGTGTATAGTTGAATCTTTTGTTAAAAATCATTTGCCTACTTTCTCATTCACCTACAATATTTAGAGTTACTTTTTGCAGATTCACAATTGATACAGTTAAAACTCGCTCTTACTACCGCACAAATATACATGTCTTTTGAAAATGATCCATGCATGAGAAAAATACCTTCGCCAATTGTTAGTTTTAAATCTTTAGATTCTAACAGATTTTGTCTCAATTATTTTCAGCCTATTGCCAATGCGTTGTAATAAATGTAAAATATAATATATGTGAAAGTGAAATTGATGGACAATAAATATATTTCGTTACTAATGTGGCTAATTATTAATGCACATATATTATTCTGTTATCGAATTACTAAAATTAGCCAATTAAAATACAATGTGTGTGTATTGATGGCTATAATAGCAATAAATTATTTCTCTAGATAATGAATAATTGGGATCGTTATCAGCTATTAGTTCACTGTGAGATTTTACAAAATAAATTTTGACCAAGAGAGATTATTACCCAAGAACTGTCAGTGAGAGTACCACTCTCCTAGTGGGTCAACAACTTCTAAAACTAAAAAAGATTATATGTTGAATCCATGCTGGTTTCCGGGAATTACCGTCGCGTAGGTAACCCGGAAACCCGCATGGATTCATCAGATAGACGGCGCGGAAGCCTAAGGATTAATTTCAAGATTATATGTGTAAGGAACAAAATACAACACGCTTAACAAGGCGCGCAAAGGTCATGGGGTACGGAAAAGCAAAACTGACTGAGAATGAAGAAATTAGGAATGCTAAATAATAATCCAGCCTGCATAGTGTGAATTTAGAGAATAATTCATTCAATCTTATTCAGCCCCTATTTAAATTAAACACAAGACTATTTGTCTTAGTGTAACGTAGTAGCCCATTGAGTAGAGTGCTAGGACCAGAGGGCTCCAGTTCGATTCTAGGTGATGCCTTTGGCCACATGCAGCTTCAATTAAGTTGTGCGATATTTCGGGTACCAGATCTTCCTGTGAAACCAAGGACGACACTAGGAAAAGAACCGGTCACCCTACGCTGACGTGTGAATTTCGCACATCATTGGACTTGGTACTACGAGGGTCATCCGGAAAGTAGTACCCGTTCGTGCCGCATGAAGTGCTGACGACGCGAGTAGCCGCTGGACGAGGTCAGATAGCTTCAGTGGCTTGTCTGCCTTCTCTGAGCCAAGTTGCGTGACGCTAGCATTGCCTGTGTTGTTTCTGTGATTGTTTACAATGTTTAAAAAAATTGAGAACGCCGCCAGTTGTGAAGTGAGGGCAGTGATTAAATTCCTCAATGCAAGAAACGTTCGCCCATGTGATATTCATCGCCAATTAAAGGAGGTGTATGGAGACAATGTAATGGACGAGTCGTCTGTTCGGCGGTGGTGTCGCAACTTCAACATGGGGAGGGGGAACACACACGACGATGAGCGTTCGGAGAGACCGTCTGTCATTACAGACCAACTGGTGAGCTCAGTTGACGAATTCGTGAGGAAAGATCGGCGCGTCACAATTGATGACATCTGTGAGCATTTTCCCAATGTTTCTCGAACAATTGTTCATGAAATTGTTAAACACCATCTGCATTATGCAAAAATTTGTGCAAGATGGGTCCCTCGCGTATCTCAATGAGCTGGCGGCGAAGGACTATGCAGCAGGAATACAGAAACTTGTCACACGTTATGACAAATGCCTTAATTTGCTTGGAGATTATGTTGAGAAGTAGTTTAAAGTATCCTCTTTCAAATAAAATTTTTTATGTTTGTTGATATTTACTTTTGTGTCTTTATTTCACGAACGGGTACTACTTTCCGGATGACCCTCGTACATGTACATAGGTACTCTCACCCAATCTACCCCCGCCTATCAAACCTTCGGCTTGATAAATGTTGATTTTACAATTTGTCACAAAAGGTAAGATATAATTTGAAATAATCAAATACTAAAATTACAAACATTCTTAGAAAATATGCAAACTCTTTTCCGTTTTACGTACAATACTGATTCCAATGAAATAGCACTGCGGTTTTGTTAGTCGGTATACAAGTACGTATGCTTTGACTGCAGAGGCGGTTGAAATATTTGCTCATTTCTGAGAAGATTCATATGCCTGTATTTGAGAATGCATTTACTAAAATTATAATCTCTCAAAAAACTTAAAAGGCCAATTCAGTCCGTATGAATCATTCGGGTTTATTAACACATTGAGTACTTTATACAATAATATTTGGCAATAGGGCAGCAGAAGAAGGTCGGATAAAAATGTACTCCCATTATATGACATAATTTCACACGATCTGAACGATTGCTATATATTATTATGCTGAAACATAAGTTAATAATAATCGCAGTTTGAAAATGCATCTTCAGATAGCAGCATGAGAGCTATTTTACTCAGGATGGTATTCCTCGCCCGCTCGAAAATATAATATATCATCATTTTTACCTTAAATAATCATAAGCAACGTAAACAATAAAAAAAATAAATAGATTTTGCCTGAAATATGATATGACCTAGTAATTAAGGGTACAAATTAAGCTTTGCAGAAGAGGAGAAATCCATACCGGTCAGGTCGGTAATTTAAATATATGAGTTGGTTCACTTTTTCGACCGTACGTTTGATGCAAGTCAGTTATTATTTCCTAAATCTGCTAAATCCCAAAATTAATGATGGCATTCAGCAATGAAGACTTAAAGTACTTTAAGAGTACTAAAACGTAAAGAGTACTTAGTAAAACCCGGATTTTCAGAGCCAAAATATTTAGTGTGACAAATGGATAAATAGTGTTGATAAGACGCAAATATATCCATTCTATGATATGAGCTGAAGCAGAAATGTCTCATAGAAGTTATCCCAAAAATCCAGAAAAGTGCAGAGATTGTGGGGAGGAACTCGGAAAGTGAAATCTGCTTTTGAACACTGGTTTGATAGAGTAAAAAATAATAATAGCAGAATAATATCACCTACCCAACTTTGTTTACACGACTGCCTCTTCGTAAGCCCCCATATACTCGCGCAATCTACAGGACTGTGATGAAAGGAGAAATCGCAAATAATTTTCTCCCTCTAGCGCACTTTTTCCTGAAATTATTATTTTTTTACTCTCGGAACGCACCCGCCTTAGTTCGTGTGCCGTCGGAGAGAAAGAGAAAAGGGTATTGAGACAGAGGGGAGTGAAAGCGGGTCAAAGGTAGGGCGGTGGTCATAAGTCACACCGGAGCACGGTGCAGACTTGAAGAGGGAGAGAGATTGGAGTGACTGGGATGAGTATGGCAGAGATGCGGGGGAGGGGTAGTGTCTATCTGGGAAAAGGGTGAGGATTTTAGGGGAGAAGGGTATAAAGATCTTTGTGGTGGGAGAAAGAACGAGGTGTGAGTCGGATGGGAGTGGGAGAAGGGAAGAAAACGGGAGTGATGAACAATGGAAGAGCGTGGGACGTAGCAAAGGGGTGGAGAACGGAGACTTAC
This sequence comes from Hetaerina americana, assembly GCF_022747635.1. Classification (NCBI taxonomy): domain Eukaryota; kingdom Metazoa; phylum Arthropoda; class Insecta; order Odonata; family Calopterygidae; genus Hetaerina; species Hetaerina americana. The sequence continues at coordinate 91,677,467 of NW_027286763.1, forward strand.
ATGACGCTGAGGAAAATTAAAGACAATTGGGCGTGGGAAAGGTGGAGAAAAAGGAAATGGCATATACGATGTTTTGGGGAGGGAGCTAGAGAATGAAACAAAATGAAGTTTAAAGTACGAAACGGAAATTGAGAAGCATAAGCAAAAGAGGATCCAGCGGAAAGTAAAATCAACAATATACGAGTATAGCGTATACATATTTACATATACATGTGTACAAATATATGTATATGTATATATATATATAGTATACACACACACTCGTACTTGTCTATATGTGATCCAAGTAGTTATCCTGGCCAGTTTGACTAGTAGTGCAAAAGCAAGTCAACTTAAAGGCGGAGAGTTCAATCCTAGAGAGTACCGAGAACAATTCAATAATTATTAAACAAGATCCCTTTTTTTCCACATCGAAGACTAGGTTTTGAGTTCCAGGAAGGACGCACCAGGTGTCCAAGACTATTTGTATGCTTCTAGGTTAATCATTGAATGGGTACGTACTTTCATGCCGTTATCCTTTTTCAGCCATGGAAGTAAAAATGACCATTGAAGTTTTTAGAAATGGACATTTACAGTACTTACTGTGACTACATGAACAACAGCTACAAAATCAATAAAGTATTTGAATAACATGTTTTATAGAAAAGACGAGAAGAGGACGATAATATTTCAACCATTGAATGCCCAAACTTTTGGCTTGATTGTGCTATTGGGGGCGAAATTAGTCTCTCTTGAGTTCTTCTTCGATAACATGGGATAGATCCCTGACATCGATTCGCTCTTCCTTGTGAAAGCGGTTTTGCCTACAGCAATTCTTCTTCCCATGTCCCTACTCCTTTTACCATTTTCCTCCAAAACACTCCCTGGATAGGTAAAGTGTTCCACATGCTCCAGTTTTGGCCTCCTAATTTAAAATTTAACTTATCTTTCCTCTTGCTAATAAACCGCATAATCTTTTTGCTGTTTTCACTCATTCTCATCCCATGCATATTATGCTTTGATTTTACAATGAGCTCGGCATTCGTTACAACCCATAGGCTCCACTGGATTACCAAAGTTTAATCATCCGCAAACCAGATTTATTTTCCACCGACTCTTATTCCAATATCCAGTTCTTCCTATATTTCTATAACCATTTTCTCCACATATACGTTGAAAAGCCAAGATTATAATGGACATTTACACGTATTTTCAACCTTCTTCCTAACGCTGCCAAGTCTGACTCCCCTTCTGAGACACGTACAGGTTACGGATAAGTCACCTATCCCTCCAATCTACCCCTATTTTCTGTACCATATTGATCATTTCTACCCAATGTACTCTATCTAACGATTCACAAAATCTACGAAAAAACAAACACATCCTGATTGTACTCTATGTTCCAGTCTATGTGACCTCATTAATTCCATAGCATCACGCCGTACCCTTACTGTAGCAGCACGAGTAGCCTAACTGAAGTAACCTTGAATCCAAAATGATCGTCTCCCAAGTAATTATTTTCCCACCTCTTTTTCCTCTTTTCAATGACATAAGTAAGACAACCTGCAAACGGAATCAAACTTATTGTCCTGTAGTCCTCACATATGTGAGGACTACAGAACCCAAATCATACTTCTACATACATACTACTAAATCATACTACTGCCCAAGTAGATGAAGGAATTTACTTGCTTTAGCGTCACTCTTCGAATTGTGATATCCACCTCTTGGCTCATATCTTCCGCACCCAAGGAGTTTAGTATTCTTTTTGTTGATGCTCGTATTATACTCCCGGCGCACTTGGTCCATATCACTCAGGGTTGCCTTCAGCTTCTTTCCCGTTTCTACAGCTGCTGAGATGTTCCCTGGGAACAGGAGCATGTTAATTTTTTCACCATTCACCTTTACTCCTTTTATGCCCAACTCTTGTGCTTCTTTTATTGTCTCTTCTGAATATACGTTGGATATAAGTGCTGTTGAGAGGTTGCATCCATGTCTAACTCATTTTTTTTCAATTTGGTTTATATTCTCCTTCATTTTTCATTCCGATGATTCGATACCTCATTCCTGTTGAGGTGATGAGTTATTCTTCTATCGTTGTAATCTATTCCAAGAACTTATAGTATCTTGTACATCTCATTCCATTTGAGGTTGCCGAAGACCTTCTCTAGTTCCTTATTTAACATTTGAGTATGGTAGATTTTTAAAAACTAGATTATCTAAATATACTGGTGACTGTTTCATCAATAATAGAATTAGTTCAAAAATACTTGATTCATTTGGGTATTCGTGCACGATTTTTGAATCAGTTTAGCAGGGGAAGAGTGGCCTGTGCACTCAGTTTTGCCTTAGGAACCTCATGTGCAGTACATATTTAGTATTTTAAAAGTGACCGAGAAGGTGATCCCCAACACTTCAAAAGCAAGCATAAATATTTAAGTTAGAGAAAATGCTTAATTTATTTGGAGAGATATAGTTTCCGGAGGGTACTCTTTAAACTTTATTTTAATTCATTAATAAACTTTGGGGGTCGCGGTAGTCCAGGGGTTGGACTACTGACAGGAGGGTTCGATTCACGGACAAGCCTCTCTAGGCACTTGCAGCTCCACCCAAGCAATGTGAGTTTTCGGGTACCAAATCTCCCAGGGAAACCAGAACCGGCACAGGGGAAGGAATTGGCCCCCCTACCCTGATGTGCGAATTTCTTAGTACTGAGTGAACTCTATCATCACCTATCAAACCGACCTTAAGGTTGATTACTGCGTTTACGATTTTTTAATGCAGTTCAAGGGAATGCATCTTTTTAAAAGGCAGTTTTAATGAAATAGAGATGTTTTGGATGCAAGTTGCTTGAATGGAGGTGATCGACTTTCAACATTTACAAAATTTTTTATCAGCCATTTGACACGGATTGCTAATATTGAAAGGCTGGAAATTTTTGGAATAAGTAAGATTTAAGAAGGCATCGCGTTCATTGTTTCCTCAAAGCCAAAATCAGCCACTTCAGATACGTCATCAAAAAGGGTAGAAACGAAGGATGAAAACACAGAAGATGGGACTGATGTTTTCATAAAAATGAGAAAAATGAAAGAGCATCAGAGTAATGGGGGAATTACGGTAATTCCAGAATATACACCTCGTGGGTCCTAATACGACCCGTTGAAAAAAATATTTAAAAAAGATTGGGGAAGATAAGAAGGAAGATGGCAGGGCGAAGTAAGGTCCATTAAGATGATGAGCCCTAAAAAGAGATCCGAAGAATCGCTAAGGAATTCTAATTCTACTTCTTTTTTCTCAGTGCTCCCACGCGGCCTCACTTAAAGATTTGTGAGGTGGTAGGCGGAAGCCGGAAGGGGAGCGGTAGCAATGAGGGGGAGGACGACAGCTGAAGTGAAAATGAAGCTTCTTTGATGAGAATAATGAGAGATTATACAAGGGAGGTGGAATATACAGTCACCGTTAATAATAGTGGGTATATTTTTCTAATATAAGCTAATTGTAAATATACATGTAAGTTCATTGTGAACATACTGAAGCTACTGTAATTTAAATCTAGCAAAACTGTCTACTGCTATGCAGAAGTTTCATCAAATATGAAATGGCAGAAAGTGAATGATTGCAATAGATTTATGATATTTGTTGCAAATTTAATGTATAACTACTTATGAGTGAATATATTTCTTCCAAAATATCTCCTCCCAATATAGACCGCCAAGATGAGCAATGAATACGATAATGAATACATACTTATACAAACGAAGATCATAAGAGTCAGTATGATAATGAAATCCTAGTAAAGGTGACATGCCTCTTCAAGGTAGATAGATATAAATTTTTAAATAAAAATTGGCTTAGCCCTTGGTAGAAACTTATCTGGTAACACTGGGGAATATATAGTCCGGTAGTCACCCGAGGTGCGAGGGAAACCTAGCCAAACAGAGATCGAATCCATGGACCACTACTTTAAGTTATGGGATGGAGGGACCACTACTTTAAGTTATGGGATCATCAAATGCATGGCATTTGATGATCATCAGGAATATATTAATTATAATGCAACAGTCAAAGTTTTCAAATTCCACTCTTCCAATGAATCGAAAAACCTTAATAAAACAAGATTAAAAATGTCTGCGGCTTAAAATTCGTAAAACGAGGTTAACATTTCTTTATATCTAAATTTCGTAATTTAATATGTTCCATAAAGAACAACTTCTGTATTTTATTTGAAGATTTACGGAGAGTAAAGCGTGACCAATGAAATATTAATACAGGGACCGTACAATAAGTATCGTGACTGGTTCGATGTTGCCTCAACGGAGCAGTGGATGGGGGTCCGACCTTTCGGCTCGGTAGAGCTACGCTGTGAAGTTTTGCGTCACACTCGGGAAATCCGCGTCGGAGACCCTAGAACTCATTAAACAGGCTTATGGAGATGATACCTTAAGCCGCACAAGAGTGTTTGAGTGGCAAAAATGTTGAGGGAAGACCGGGAGCTCGTCGAAGACGAGCACCGCGTCGGACGCCCGACGACCGCTCGAACCGATGCTCAGGTGGCCAAAGTGAAAAACGTTTTGGACTCTGAGAGGCGTTTAACCATCACCCTTATCAGTGAAGAGACCGGCCTTTTAGTCGGAACCGTCCCCACCATTTTAACAGAGGATCTTTTGATGAGGAAAGTGTGCGCGAAGCTGGTGCCGAAAGTCTTGAACGAGGAACAAAAACTGTCGCGGGTGGAAATTTCGCAAGAAATGTTGGACAGCATCCAGGATGATAAAGATTTTCTCGACAACGTTATTACCTCAAAGGATAGCTCAAAAGGAGCTCAAAGTATATCGATTCGAGTCCATCGAGGCTGTTCATGCGGCGACGACAAAGGCTCTCAACAGTATTCTGGAAACCGACTTCCAGCGGGCTTTTGACGAGTGGCAGATGGGCCGAACTAAGTGTATCGATACAAGAGGAATGTATTTAGAAGATTATTAAGTAATTATAATGATAACTGCAATCCATTTTCATTTTTGGAACCAGTCCCGATACTTATTGTACAGACCCTGTATGGGAAGAGTCACTGATTCATATTCAAATAAATATATTTTAATATATAGCATATTATATACAGATACAAATACTGGATAAAACTATGAAAAATATATTAATATAATATCTAATTAAGTGAGGCTGAGTAGGATCTTTAAACTAGCAGATATATAGTAAGTTTAATATATAGAAAACATTATAAAAAATCTTCCAAGAAGGTTTCCACGCTTTATCGATTAATCAAAACATCAATAAATTGAAAAAAGTTTCCTATTGTTCCACAGTTATATTTTTTTGTTTAGAATAATTGGTACTATTAGATTTTAAAGTGTTCATTATTGGCACTATTCCGTATTCTAATACCTCATCAATTCAATAGAAAGCTGAAAAAGCTTACTATGACAACCCAATCGTAACAGGCATAACGTTTTAATGTGGCAGAAAATAAATCGTTACATGTCAGACTAACCCGAGTTGTAGGTACGTTAGGTCAACATAGATGATATAGTAAATAATCATATTATTAATGATGACAATAATGAATAATTTGACTGATGCTTATAGTGGATTACCTCGTAGAAAGATTTATCCAAAGCAGCGAAGAAAAATTATGATTTTGAGTGACAAAATTAAGTTTAATAAATTAATTAACAAATTATTAACGTGTGAATTAAATTCTTCCAAATTTTCACTTTCACTGTAAAAATTAATTACCTGATATTTAATTAAAATGCGAATAATTAAAAGAATGAGAAATTAATCCTTAGCCATAGGGTATATATTTAATTAAAAAATATTTTTACGCTGAGCTGGAGCGGAATTTAAATCGGTAAGGGCTACACTAAGCATATCCCAAAACAATTCATGATCAAGACTTCTCACGGGAACCATAATAACGATAAGCCAGAGGCACCTTTAAACTATGAACTACGGTCCTAAAAGTCGAAAACAGTTTTCAAATAAAATAGGATCTCCTTCAGCCGAGATATAGTAAATAAGGAAAAATTCCCTATTACTTAGTACCACCATAAACAAGCAAAATTTAAAATGATATTTATTTTATGGTTGCCTTGGTGAACTTTAAAACGCATGGGCTGCTATTTGCTGTTCTTCATTTAACGTCCACCTAGTCTTGGACTCAAGTCCGCCTTATGCCTCAACGTACAGATATGTATATAGGGCAGTTATACATGCAAATGGCTCTGCGATATACAGAATTTCAGAGCCTTATGAAAATTAAAGGTAACCAACTAACTCTTTTATTCTGATCGCGAATTTCCCGTGCAGTAATGTATGGCTTATCAGGATTGTGTAGAGGCCACATGTAGGAGATGAGGTCTACACTAGCCTAAAAAGCTGCAATGTAATTGCTTATTCTGTGACTTTGGTGATCTATGCAATTCAAACAAATATTTTCCTAAGGCAGATGCATATGCTCAACCTTTGTAGCAAAAGAGCTAAGTTTAAAGAGTGTTTTTATGATTCCTTGACCGCAAAATGTGAATAAATAAACTTTTTTCATTATCAATTTTTAACATAAATAAAACTTTTAAAATATACATGTCATTGAAGTAGGTTGTGGTGTATGAATCCAGAGTGAGTGAAAATCAAAACGGTAGAAACTGAAATACATCTCCAAAAATATGCAAATAATAACTAAAAGAAGATAACAAAATAGCTGATTTTTATTGATAATACCTATGTATGGGAATCAAAACTCACGTATAGAAAACCGATTTACAGTAATTTACAAGTTTCTGTTGAAAAAGAGCAGAGGAATAACTCATCTCAAAATCCCGAGGAGACGAAAGAAAGATTGAGGGCACTAATGGAGACTATTTTGAGAATCGCCAAACCCTTGACGGAAGGTATTTCGCTCAAAAACGGGACGAATAGCTTATGCACTGAAGGGAAGGGAAGAGAGATGCGGGAGTGAGAAGAAAAGAGGGAGGAAGTTAAGGAAGAAGCGAGTGAATGGGAGGGGAAAGTCGGCGGGCTAAAGTAAGATGGTAGAGGACCGGCGGACGAGGCTGAGGAGGCACGGAAGACCATGACTTGCTCGAAAGAAAATGATTAAAGCCAGGAGAGCATTGAGAAATGGGCACGATTAATCATGCATTTTTTATGCTTATAAGTGGCAACGCCCTCAACACAATATTTCCAAAGATCAAGTAAAATGAACTAGGATTTTTCAAGTCTCTTGTGTGAAGCTCAAAGGTCAGCAATCGTTTCCGTTTTAAGTACGTAAACTCTATCCTTGCACTCAAAAAGCGAATTAGGTATACTTAATTGTTGTGAGGAATGGAGAATATTTATATTTGATTTAAGTCAGCATGACAAATGTAAAAAAAATCAAGACCCTAAAATTTTCATTTACAAATTGATTCGGGCAATACAGCGTCAGAAGCTGTTAAGGACATAAATAGTACTTAGCTCCTTTCATACTCTGTGATAATTTAAAATAATAATGGCGAGGTCATCATCTGAGATAAATAAGGTATAGTAATAAATATAAGTGAATTTTGATTTCATTCACACTTGCCTCCACAGTCAGGTATATTTGAAAAAAACAAACATTTAAATGCATGTGGGTGTATAATGGAAGATTTTTATCAATATTCTTTCTATTGCCTAAGAGGAACACTTATAATTTCATTACTCCTTCCACAAATACATCCTTCCTTCACGTCTTCCTCTATCTAGCTTACCAGTGCACTGATGGCGGGTCTCCAAACAGGCGATTGGCAAGAGTAAAGGGAAATGAAGGTGGAGACATAAAAAAGAGAGCGTACCTCAACGAGGCAGCGAGTTGGGGAGAAATAGCGCGTGCTGAATGTGAGCGCGTGCTTGTGTGTCCAATTATGAGTGCAACGGTCTTGAGTTGGTAGGGTGGAGGACATGCGGTATGGAGGATGATTAACAACTTGGAAAGAGACACGGATTTGTGTGACTCAAAGGGCGATAAACTTTTAGAGAGAGGAAATGAGCATAAAGTGACGAGAGAGCCTGAAAAACGAAGCATGAAGTGGACAGCGAGGCCAGACTGGAAGTGTGAACATGGAGCACTGAGGTATCAATTTTGAATGACATGCATCAATAGTAATTTAGCCTGGAAACAGTCATAGTAAGACATTAAAAGTGATTTAAAATCAATATTAACCTAAATCATTTAGAAAAATTCCCGATTGAAAAACATAGCGTAAAAGTTTTATATACAGATAATTTCGTTGAAAAAAAGATAAATTCAAGATGCCGGCCATTAAGTTTGCAATTTTAATAATAAATATGTATGCGAAGTATGAAAAGAAAAATTGAACAAGCAAGAATACTTTACGTAAACCTTTACACAGCGATTGGAACTGTTTACATCTATCACGGCCAAGGTACGATGGCATTCGTTCAATATTACTAAATTCATTAGCTTATCTAATGAGGCAATTGATTTTGATTTTAAAAGCCTTCATCTCTTTTTTAAATAGTGGGCTTAATATATTTTAACTACTAAATAATCAATTAAATTATTACTTTAATTTATTATCGTTCAATTTCAAACATTTATTTATTTCATTTTAAATGAATTGAGACATATAGTATGAATTTATACATGATGAAGCCACCAATATTATTACTTCTTGTCTTCGGTAGATTACTTTGCTGCGCCGCAAATATGACTGCTATGGCATTAAAGGTATTCTTCAGTGTTATGCAGGAATATATTTCCGACATTTCTGAATTGAAAATATTATTAAATTTTGAGTAATACAAAATTACAAGCAACATGGCCTAAAGGAGAACAACGGCACCCTTTGGTTTAACCGGCCATCCAGTTCTGTGAACATACAACTATGATGGTTCAAAACATATCTGTAGATTTCAGAGACCATAGACGAAGAGCTATTGTCCTTTTCAAGAATAGGAGTTTCCTCATACTTGTGGGAGCTTAACTAGGTAAAGCAACCACGACAACCTCATATGGGTTGAAGCACAACTGGTGATGCTCCATATCCCACGTAGGTAACATATTCCAGAAAAAGGTCTCTCACCGTATACCCGTTCTGGTAATTATATTCATTACGCACTGATAGTTAACGATTGTAAGGAATCACAGAGCTTTGATGGGTCAGCGTTAAACTCTTTGAAGATTAGAAATAAATGACAGGTAGGACAACTAATTATTTTAAATAATTTCAATCGTATTCCGAATATATGGGCGTATAAAATATATTCATTCTCAGGATATTATATTATAAATCATAATTTAATTTATTTTTATTATTGGGTAATCTACCGGTTAAGGTAGGTTTTTGGATGGACATAATTACTAATTAAATAATTTGTGACCCCTAGCAAAACACAACATCCTACTCTACATCAGGTCCCTCTTCATTACTGAGTACTTTATTCCTCCCTTCATCCCTTCCAACATCCCTATCCTGCTCCTTCCCTTTCCTCGTTTGCCAAATATTCTCCCCTCTATTACAGTCTTCAACATCCCACTGCCGGTCAATATCCCCTTCATCCACTTTTCCTGCCTCCATAAGATTTCTTCCAACAAACCCCTCTCTTCGCCCACCATACCAAGTACTTCCTCATTTGTGTTCTTCTCTGTCCATTTCACCTTCTCCATTCTTCTCCACACCCACATTTCAAAAGCCTCCAGTCTACGTCTATCCTCCTGCTTCAATGACCACGTTTCCGCGCCGTACATAGCTAGGCTCCATATCAAAGTTTTTACGAGGCTTTTCTTAACATCCTTACTCAACGTCCCTGTCATCAACTTCCTCCTCCTTGTGAAAGCCTCTTTGCCTAGCGCAATTCTTCTCCTTACGTCCCTACTACTTTGACCGTGTTGGTGCAAAACACTACCGAGATACGTAAACTATTCTACCTGCTCTAGTTTTTGCCCTCCTACTAATTTAATTTACCTACTAAATAACCCAGGGCCATTCATGTATAAAAATCGCGAGTATATATCTACCACCGAATGTAAATGTAGTTTAAATTACAAATTCATATCAAAAACGATTATTAGATGTAACATGGCCAAAACATTACAGAAAATTAAAGTTCTATTAACATATATGGATGAAGGAAATATTTAGCGGCTAAAAAATACCAATTATTACTTTAATATAATTGTGAAAAGATTGAATGTACATGCCTAGGTAAACTCTAATACATTGGAAATAAATACTGTTCAAGGTAAAAGAATTAACTCTAAGGAGGTTGACGATCATAACAAGATGGTTTATCGTTAGGGTGAAATAATGTGTATTTATCCAGAGGTAAATAATTATGACTGAGTTACAATCCTCGTGAGAAAATTATAAGCCAATATACTAGATAAGAACTACATGCTGGCGGAACCTTAGTTGAACTGATCAACCTTTGGTAAGATGTATTAGTTCAGTTTGCATGAAAATGAGCATATCACTGCTGCAGAAATAAAATAATCTCTGTGGACGAGGCTCGCCTGAAATTCCTTCCAGGATAGCAGAATAAGCGTGCTAGAGCTTCCTACTTCGTCCTCATCGAGCGGATGTCTTAAACCCCCCCTTAATACGCACCACCATATAACCGTGTGTCGCCTAGCCGATGTCGTCGCTTATGACTCCAATTACAGTCTACAGGCGCCTTAAGTATCCACTTGGCCTGCATCAGCAAAGGAAATCGTGTTCTGCGCAACAGGGAAGCGATGGAAAGCCTCCTGGGTAGAGGGAGCCGATTTTCAAAAGCAAAGCCGTCAAAAAAAGTCCGGAGTCGGGTACCCAACGTCCGCCCGGCGAGAATATATGCGATCGTATAACATTTACGACGTCGCCCTTACATGGCCTGTGAGAGTAAAATTATATCCGGCCGGGGAGTGACATTGTTTATGATCACTAGGGAAAATATATGTCCTAGATATGTTCCATTTTTGAACGAGAAAATGATTTGGTTTGAAATTTATTAGAACTGGTTAATTTCCTAAGGAATATATGTGAATTTTTGTTGGTTAGCTCACTCAGATGTTGATGAAGTTTACTATGAAATATTTTCTCAATCTAAAAGTCATGAATGGAAGTCCACTTGGGATATTATGGAAATGTTTCTTCCAGTTCAAATTAAAGGGCTGAAGAAGTATAAGGATTTCAATGACGAAGTTTAACTATTTAACACTGAACAAATGCTTTTTTAATAAATTGTTTTATTTAGCTCTCAATAAAATCAACGAAAGAGAAAAACCAAACAAAACATCAGCAAAAAATTGAATTCTTAATACGGCGCCTTTTGAATGAACAAATGCTAGCTGGGGCACGTCCCAAGAAGTTATATCAAATTTTCTGTGGAAATCATTACTGTATTTTAAATTGAACATATATGGATATAAAGCATAACAATAATAAAATTGTTTACTTAAAGTTAATTTATGAATTGTAGTAATAGGAATGTAGTGACTACTTTTCAGAAATTATTTCTAAATAAAATAAGCTAACGTTTGGACGAGAAAAATAATAGATAAAACTTTCTACGCAGGAATATCATAAATTCTATTTATATAATAAGCAACTGTGCAATCCAATGCCTCATTAAATATATTATGGCATGGTAACATATTATAAAGGTGATTACGGAGCATTTACTTTCACCTTGTTCATGCGCTCCTGTCAACACCTGGGATTGACTCTTGGAGCAGTGAGCGGAGGATTCCAAGAATTCATCTTCATATTGTTTGCTTTTTAAATCGGGATTACGGAAATTCGCAAAAATTAAATTCAATCACTTAATAATTAAAACAGCAGACTGTATCCCAAACATTAGAGCAATAATTTTGACCTTACTCATGGGAAAAAGCATACAAAACATAAAAAGGCTCTATTTCCCTGTTTATTAGCTATTGTTTTCAAAATTGTTCGCGAGCAAATTTTACAGCTCTGGAAATTCATTTAAATAATCTCTGCCAGCAACTACATTATTAAACCCAAACAAACGTTACCCACAAACCCTCATATATGCATCTTCTGTTATCTCCGTAACATATCACATAATCTTTTTCCTTCCAGTTACAATTAAAAGCCAACTAAAGGTTGAGTTAACATCATATTACTTTAGATACCTTTCGTTTCCAACTGCTAGCACAAGGATGGGCCGCATTTGTACGAAATGAGGCCTCATAAAGACCAAATTGTTTTAATATCAAATGTTTTATCATATTTATAGTTCATAAGAGACAACAAGAGCAATCATTAACACACAATTAATATTTGACCTTTCATTGAAACATAAGCACATAGCTATAAACTGAGACTGCAACTGTCTAAGGACTAAAAATATCGTGAAATGCTTAATAACACTTAAAAATACATCTATACACGCCTCTTCAATAATGAATGACATGCAAGAGCTGGCAAACGGGTTTAAACTGCCACGTGTAACGATATATTCAATAAATGCTGGTTAATGATAGATTGAAATACTATTTAATAACTGTTAGAGTAATTTAAGTTTTCCAGATACTCAAATCCCGATTCATTGATAGAAAAAAATTAACTGAGGTGTTGAAATTTAAGTTCAGCTCACGTATACAATCATCGTTTGAAATATTAATCATGGGCCTCATTGATATGATAATGTTTTACAAAAATGCTAAAATAAATATCATTAAAATGATTATAAACAACGCCGAGAAACTGAATATACATGTAATCCTAATAACTGTAACACTTACATACTAATACTAAAAACTGAGAGATAAAAATAATGAAATAAACATATCTGATTTTATCCACATTATTGTATTCTTCAGTGAAGCAATTTTCTGATCATAACAAATAATTTTCAATTATGCGAGGCAACATTTACGATCGGATGAGAAGGTTTGGATCGGCGGTTGCCTGTAGATTAAGGTCTACGGTGGGTGGATGAGAGTAATTGCGTGTTTCCAGAAAGGTGACGGGCAGAGGAAATGGTTGGTAGAGCAAAAAGGCCGAGATGGTCAGAATGCAGCCCTTGAGAGAAGGTTGAGGAAAAAAATTTTTTCACAGTAAAATTTGAGAAATCTATCTAATGCAGGGATGGTCCTGGAATGGCCAGGTTTATACTGAAATAGCCTGAGGGCAATGGTAAAACGACAATGGGAAGGACCCACAAAGGTTAAGTGTATTTATTTCCTGGTATTCTCAGCGGAAGGAAAGGGATGGTATTGTAAGGATGGTATAAAACTGGGAGAGGCTAAATTCTGTAGAAAAGAAATCATTATTATCCCAAATTTCCCTATTTTTCTTCTGGTGGCTTTTTCCTAATATCCAAACATTGGTGCTTGATTAATTTTGAATACCTGTATTTTATTACACCTTCATGTCGAATATATTTTGAAATGGAACAGAACTTCTGAATTAATTTACTGCTTATAAAATATAAATGTAAAGATACAATTAGAGTAATCAAAATGGATTATTTTCCGGGATGCCTTATTTATATACATATATTTAAAGAACGTTCGAAGGTTATCGCGGATTTTGTGCATTAATACTAGTACCCTGTCGATTTTCACTGCAAGTATTTATCGGACAGCAGTATTTTACACATACCTGTCATCGCCCGTCAAGACAGGCGAACAGATGAAATCAGAGCCGGAAGATATTGCATCATATGTTACTTCGTCTAAGAGACATCAGGCGTGATCGGTAGACTTCTGATGATGTATAATGCGATCGACTGCGTGGCGAATATGGCAGACTTATTACAAGGTCTCAAGGAGAAAATCCCGCTTAGCCAACACGTAGGAGTGTCCCGAGTAAATGGTAAATCTCAGGATATCATGTAGTAAATTATAAAAGATATGTATAAAAATTATCCGAAACAATTTTTCCTGGCGTGCGCATGAAGTGCTGACTTCAGACCACCGGTTGGTGTGCGTATGATCGCAGATTGTATTGGCATTGATTAGATGAAAGTGCACACTATTATAACTGAAAATGTGGCGGTACGAACGATCTGCTGAGGACTCATCCCGAAGGCTTTGGAGGACGGCCAAAAGCCGATTCGGGTGTCTGCTTGCGAATACCTTCTGAAAAGACATCGCGACGATTTCCCAACTGTCTTACAGTCCCAAACTGGCACCAGTTGACCATGTCCTATTCCCAAAAGTGAAATCCTCCATCAAAGGACACCACCATGGGACCCTAAGTGCCGTCAAAGAAGCTTGCACGCGTACCCTTGAGGATCTCCGGGAATCCGCCTTCCAGAGCAAAAGTCACTGGCAACAGTGTGTCGACGCTCAAAAGATGTACTTGGAAGAATTTCTAGGTATTGTGGCAATATCTGAAATAAATCTATTTTTCCGAAACCTTTCCCGACACTTCTTATATGAGCTATGTATATTAGTGAGACGTGCAGATGAATGTGCAAAAATAGTCCGCACCTCAGGGCACACTAGAACAACATAGAATAAACGATTTCCTCTGCCGAATATCTCTGAGATTGTGTGGCGCGAATCCTGACAGAATCAAATACCTAACTGCGAAATAGGAAAAGATTCTAAGGAGATGAAAACGAAGAAGACTGCAGGAATAGATAACATCCCTCCTGAACTGCTTAAAAGTTTAAGAGAGCGAGAAAGGAAGAGATTTTATTCTTTCATTCGTAGGCAGTATTTATGAGGGAGGAATTTGACCGGAAGACTTACTTAGATCAGGATTGACATCCTAAAAAAAGGAAAAACAGCAGTATTTAAAGACTATAATTTGATTTCACATGAGGAAAAAAATATTGTTTAGATCATCAATTAAATGATGCAGAAGAGAGCAGATGAATACTTCGGAGAAAATAGTTACAGCTGAGAAAGAATAGGGGCACAGCTAATGCCATAGTGAAAATTAGATTACTGGAGGAAAAGAACACAGAGTAAAAACTGGACATATTCGTATGCTTGGTGTACTTGGAGAAAGTGTTCAACATTGTAAAATTGGCACAATTAATGAGTATATTGAAGAATATATGACTAGACTGGAGGGATACACGACTTATCCAGAACCGCAGAATGCTTCAGATTGCACATGTGAAGATAGTGATAAGAGAGTAGTGCTAGACAGAGAAGTAAAAGAGGTATGTACATTATGAAATGTTATTTTTAATTGATAAGCGAAGGAATAGCAAGGAAAGCAGGGGGAGGTAAAAAGATAGGTGCTTAAGTAGACGGGTAAATTTTCCAATGAACTATTGCATTGATTTTGTTTTTTCATAGGAAGTCAACACCTTGAACTGAACTGAAATCCCATACTTTCGATGTAAGGACACGAGTAGGAATGCCAAGGAAACCGAAAACCGAGAAATTAAAAATATGGGGAAAAACTCGATTGAAATGTTCAGATCTAAAAATGCTTACTTTTTCACAATACCGATAATGTGACTCCCAAAAACTTAGCGACTCAAGAGGAGAGTACATAAAGTACATGTATATAAAATAAATTGAAATTACTTGGAATAAATGTTTGGCATCTGCATAACAGTTGGTATAGAGAAAGTGTCTAAGGTCAAACTGTAGAGAATAACCACGCTATAACAGAAGCTTTAAATAATAATATTTCTTTATTTTTTCCAATAAAGATTAGTGTTTGCCCTAAACTTCCATTCTGTATTCAATATTTTTAATATAAGAGTGAATATTATTTTACGTCAGATTCACAGCCGAGTTTGTCTGATATTATTGCAGAATTTACGCAATACTCGGTAGGCCGAAACGAGGAGGTATGGCTCGGGGTGTTAATATACCAGCTATTAAAACGGAAAATAGTCCATAAAGGGATGATATTCTATGGGTTATTTGTAATGCCATGAGATAAGATACCTTGTTAAGGCTCCCCTATCTGTTTTTTTTCGTGGCCGTGTATAGCTTTTACAGTATCCTTGAAAGTCAATGACGATCTATCACTCTGATCTTGTCATCATTGTTTAAACAATAGACACATTGAGGTCACGGTTATTTCCGATATATCGAGTGAAGTTATGGGAAGATGAGAACTACAACGCCCCTTTTGTAATTTCCTAAGGTACAATACAACAGATTATGATTCTATACAATGAAGCTGTTTGATTATATTATATTGTTTATTCCTCACTTTTAGAGCTTGTACATTGTTTTGAAGCGCGGGAATAAAATAAAAGTTTGCTTGAATACTAGAAAATCGTCTCCTCATTTCTTGTTTCCCTTAACTTTATTGCCTCACCGAGAATTCCCAACTGCCAGGCATAATTTATTTTTCCTGCACCTATGATAGTGGCTATTCGTAATATTGCCTTTTGAGAACTATTATATTACTTCCGTGGTGCTTTCTACGCTCTTAAAGAAGGTAGTAAGTGAGAATGGCCAGTAATGGTAACGGTATTATTTAAATTAGTCCTTTACATAAAAGAGTAACATCAGTTATTTTCCAGTCCTAAGAGTCTGCTAAATGCGTATATTGGGAACGAATAGTACAACGTTACATGCTATGTTTAGAGCACTTGAATTGCGATCTCCTCTGGCACTCGGATGTCTGTTTTGATGGGAAGAAGGTGATGAGTGATCTCTCAATAAATTATGTATACGAGGGACCCATCCCTTGTTTCCACTCAGTTTAAGAGCACGTGCGTTTTAATTGATATTTAAAAAGATTTTTCCTTGATTATCTTTCTCCCTAATATATTATTCTTATTTTTGCAATTGAATAATAAATGTGGTTATTAAACTTCATTCATGTCTTTTACGCCGTCAATAGTTCAGTATATCCTAGATACATTCCCCTAAACTTATTCTTTCGCATAAGGATTTAATGATTTCCGTTTCTTTGCAATGAATCGAGTTCTCGCCCTGAATTTAATCAAAAATTGTGTCTTTGTCAGATTTTATTACTCAAATACAATTTTCTCTGCTTCCTTGACGCACTGCATTCACCGGTGTACCATAATCTATTTGCCATTCCTGTGTTCCATTTCCGAGGAATATGCATGTTCATATCTTACCTAATCATTTATAAAACTGGTTATAGCGTGTTACACAGTTACTTCATGTGATTTTCGTGTACATTCTTACAGAATGAGCTTAATATGTTCCCCTACTTCCTGGAAACATTTTGACACACATACTGGAAACTTAAAGGTTACCAATCGGCCGCTCGTTCTGAAAACACTTCAAAATATCATTTTCTTTAACATAATTTTCGCTAATAAAAAATTAGGATTTACTGTGGAACTATAAAATTTTAATTAATTAATAAATAAGATGTTTTATAAATATTTTTATTCATTCTCTCTCTCTCTGCCTTACTTTATTTTACGAGTACTACAATGGAAAGACCACAATATGAGTTTTAACACAAGGTTCATCTGAAGTTGCAGGTTCACCACCAATTTTTGCTGGCCCTGTCCAAAATTTGCTGTAATATAATGTACTTAGCTTTTCTGAGTTTGCCAAATAGTGTTCTTTGGGTTCATAATCTTTAAAAATACGGTTGATCCATTAGCAGCAAAGCATATTGTCAATACGTTAATCAAAATGTCAATACGACAAAAATACATGACCATCGAGACTATGGCTCAAATTATTTATGTACCGTATATCATACAAGGGTTATTCAACTGGCAATTTAAAATTCACCATTTAATTCTCGAAAAAATAAAAAGGCGGAATTTTCCATTATCAAATAACTGCTTCATCGATGAATAGCAGTAACGTCCTTCCAGCGTTCTCTTGGGACTACTTCTTGTAAGGTGTCTTTTAACTCATAGACTCAAAACCTCCGAAAACCAATTTCCCATCGATGACCTTTCACTCCCGGAGATTACGACCCTCTCTCCTTTTTCCATTCGTCTCAGCGCAAAAAAATGAAAGAGCTGAGCCAACCCTGCTCGCCGGTGCTCGAACCTTGGCGCAGACGCAGAGAGAACACCTTTCGCTCTCATGGCTGCGTCATTTTCCTTTCTCCACTTTCGGAAGATCGCGCAGATCACGAAGAAAAGGGACACGCCCGAATCGGTAAATCCCCATGAGCCGCTAAATCGTCCTAATGCCAAAATAACCACATGGACGCTTTCTTTCAACGGGCAGTGACGGACGACTGAAAACGCGCCCCCGTTGGAGAACACGCGCCTTTGTCGAGGGCGAAAAACTATCCCTTTCCCTATCCCTTCCTCCCTCGTCTTTATTGGGAGCCAATCCGGAGTTTGGCATATGTACCTATTATTTTCCAATACACGCCCGAGCGATCGATATCCGATTGAGGAGAAAAACGAAAAAAATCCCCGTAGTTCAGGATTTGGTGGTGATTTTGAGGATGGGAAGGCTGTTAACTCCTGCCGCCTTTCCTTACCTACTTAACCCTTTACTGCTAAAAAAAAGGTATTTTATCAGCGCAGGAAACCCTCCTTCATATATTCTTCTTGCCGACTCATCATTTCTTAAACCTCCGCTCAAAACGACGTCCTTTTATATTTTTAGACCTCCTGCCGTGGAGCCCGAATTTCCAGCGGAACCATTATGGGATAGGCTGTATCGCGATGGTAAACCTTCCCCTGGAGTACGCCTATGTATTTCTCAACACTCCCTGCCACCCTTTACCATCATTGACGATCCGCCTGTGCCTATTCACTCCTACAAGTTTCTTCGCCTTCACCATTCAACTCTCTCTCCCCCTCATCCCCATTACCCCGGCTCCCCATCCCCCCCCCCCCCAGCGTTCCTCACTCCGATTGAACCCGGCTCAAGCAAATGAAGCGGCGAAGGATTCTCCTTGCTCGAACGTTCATCCATACCCAGGTTCTTTCAATTCAAAGTTTGGAAACAAGGTGATGTCGGGAAAGAGACCGTCATTGATCGACGACAGACTTCCCACTGTTGAGTGAGGAAGGAGAACAGCCGTTGAGCCAAGGTTTCAAATTTTTTACTCTCGATTCCGAAATTACACCATGTTATAAAAACACAAAAGGAAAAGATTGAATAACTTTAAATAAATAAAAATATTTGAGGGCAAGTTTATTTGAAATAACTCTGGATAAAGCATCGAAAATAATGGATCGGCTAATCGATGCATTCTTCAATCTTAAGTCGATTTCGAAAAAAGTAAAATAAAGCGGAGATGAATACTAAAAATATAACGGTGACCACTGTTATTAAATTCACTTGCTTGCATTTTTTAAATGCCATATCAATAAAGAGTACTTCACATACTAAAAAGTAACTAATTAAAAGCATATTACCTTCATTAAATGAAGAACAAAATGTATTTTGCCACTATTCTTTATTTTGGTACTACTTGCTTCAAAGAAACCATTGAATACAGATATCACCTTTAAATCTTTTGCTTTTAATTCATTCTGTTGGCTATTTGACGCTGAAATAGATAATCTGAATAGGACGGTGCTTGCAAAAATAAGGACGCTGTTTAAAAAAACTGATGACAAAGGGATTATATCTCGGATATAGGCTGATTTGCGTTTAAGGAATAACTTTGGAACAAAGAGAGTAATTTTTCAGAATTCGTTTGCTGCATTCATTTTACATCATACGTGAAATATTCTGAAAGTTTCTGAACGTGTCAACTTCCCTCATTTTACGTATAAGTGAATAATGCGTTTGAAAAATAAAATTGGATAAAAGATCATAAATATGCATAAGAAACACGTTAAACATATTTTGCGTCTTTTCTGCCACTTTGCCTTAATAGCAACTGCAACAACTGGTTCGATGATGATGAGAATGCCGAGTAAAATCCTTTTCACATAACGTTTATTTCCTTATAAAATCCGCGATTGAAACCTTGGTCAACTCTAGATGTCATTACTTTGGCCATGTTTTATTTTGCTTGCAAATTTAAGTAGATGGAACAAGTTCAGTGAATATAGGTTTGGTCTATTGTAACAAACACCTCATTTAGCATGTCCTTGTTAGAATCCTTTTAAATAGAAAATATGAGGCATTACGTTAAGAACTGGTCTCATATACCTCAAAACTCTAACCTCTTCAGTCTTATATAAATCTTTATGTTATTTTTTTCATAAATAAATATCTCACCATAGTTAATTTTGGCCAAATATGTTAGTATTTTAAAATTTACTGCGAAAAAAAACGCTGTTTAGCGTGAGAATAAATGTAACTGCTAAACTATTAATAATTACTTCAGAATCACTATTTCTGTAGGGCTTACACTTATACAGTCAATGCTAGGACAATGCCAAAAACCCATGAATGTAGCTGAATATAATTATCAAATTGTGCAGTATAAATAAAGACTGAGCTTTGGTATTTTTTCTCAAACAAAAATATAAAAGCAGATGGAGAAAATGGCCCAAAACAGGAAGCAAAGGTAATATAAACTTAAAAGAGTGCTTTTACTGAAGGAAGTGGTCACGCCATCGTTAAATTTCGAAGATAGAAGTAGAAGGATGCGTCGATGACCAAAAATACGTCTAGAAAATCACAAATAAAATAATAGTGAATTAGGAGGAAGTATTTTAAAGTTTATTCTTTTTATTTCTGAGTTATTGAGCTACAACCAGCAGACATAAATTAGAATGCCAGAAAATGGAAAATAACCTGGTATGAGAGCAACGGAGAAACTTTGGCTGATGAATGGACGACGAAGCCATTTTATATGCAGAAGAAGCATCTGGTAGGAGTTTAAACAATAATCAGACTATATATACTGCACCAAAAATGTTAAACGGAAATGGTACGAGATTTTAATATGAAGTAGATGAAGGGTTGAAGAACAGGAAGAACAGATGAGGGCCATTGTTACATATGACGGAAAAACAAGGCAGGCCCTGTTTCCGTTTAAATCTTTTTTGCATACCGTTACGTAGTTTTTTCACATGCCCGACCTGCTTTTTACTAGCATGTATGTCGGATGTGTGAAATGGGTACGATATCATGACTTAAAAACTTTTTTTCATCACGAAATAACCTCGATCTTTTCCTTCCCTCGACGTTTTTGTGCTAGTCAGGTGACCCTAGCGGACTCAAGGACAGTGTTCCTGTCCTTACTCTTTCCCTCAGGGTGGTGCCCTAACGACCCCTTAGGGGTCAGATATATCCCCACCCTAGGCGACTAACTGACAATAGCTTAAGGGTTGGGTCATATGAGCCTGGGAAGTGGGGGACGGAAAGAGCTGGCTATACAATGGGATGAGATGAGAAAGGCCACGGGAAGCTGAACTACGCATGTGCCCGAAGCCCTCGCCCGACCTGTGTGGTGGGAGATTATTTAAAAAAAACTCCACTGGGCTCTTCAGGGTGGGATGAGATGAAGCCGACGGATGAGAATGCGGGCATTCAAAGCAGGGGGAGATGATGTGGATAAAATTTTGGGCTTTAAAAATATTACGCCACTCTCCAGTTCGCTGTGAAATTTTTAAAAGGAGATTTGAATGAAGCAGAGTGAAATAATAAAAGACTTTTTTGCTAATTAAATTGTTTCCATCAATTCAAGCCTCGGTAAGCTTGGTTAATAACGGTTTCAATTTCTGTCCATTAATTAATTACTCCTACCTAACGCTATATTAGATAATTAACATCCAAACCATTTGTTAGCCATTGAATATGAATACATTCCCTTCATACGATAAATTACTTGGCAATAGTATCTTATGAAGTAATAGTAATAGTATTAATATTCTTTCTCTGCTTCATTAAATCAATAGAGTGGTTATGGATGAAAATAAGTAATCGTGGCGAAGATTCTTTAAAATGAGAGACAAATGTGCAAGTGTTTTGTGAATTATAAAAATTTTGAAAAACAGAAACAATTACTAGCATAAAATTCCTGCTTGCGATAAATAAGGGAACCATAATTACAATATACGAGGGTCATCCGGAAAGTAGTACCCGTTCGTGAAATAAAGACAAACAAGTAAATATTAACAAACATAAAAAATTTTATTTGAAAGAGGATACTTTAAACTACTTCTCAACATAATCTCCAAGCAAATTAAGGCATTTGTCATAACGTGTGACAAGTTTCTGTATTCCTGCTGCATAGTCCTTCGCCGCCAGCTCATTGAGATACGCGAGGGACCCATCTTGCACAAATTTTTGCATAATGCAGATGGTGTTTAACAATTTCATGAACAATTGTTCGAGAAACATTGGGAAAATGCTCACAGATGTCATCAATTGTGACGCGCCGATCGTTCCTCACGAATTCGTCAACTGAGCTCACCAGTTGGTCTGTAATGACAGACGGTCTCCTCGAACGCTCATCGTCGTGTGTGTTCCCCCTCCCCATGTTGAAGTTGCGACACCACCGCCGAACAGACGACTCGTCCATTACATTGTCTCCATACACCTCCTTTAATTGGCGATGAATATCACATGGGCGAACGTTTCTTGCATTGAGGAATTTAATCACTGCCCTCACTTCACAACTGGCGGCGTTCTCAATTTTTTTAAACATTGTAAACAATCACAGAAACAACACAGGCAATGCTAGCGTCACGCAACTTGGCTCAGAGAAGGCAGACAAGCCACTGAAGCTATCTGACCTCGTCCAGCGGCTACTCGCGTCGTCAGCACTTCATGCGGCACGAACGGGTACTACTTTCCGGATGACCCTCGTATGTATGTATGTATATATATATATATATATTAATACATATATTTATATATATATATAGTAAGAATGCTCCTTAAATAAACTAAACGGCCTCCCGGCACTAAGCCCAATACATCAGGGCCAGATCCTTACCCTTTGCCATATGCCCCTTCTCAGAAGTTCCAGTACCCGAAAAATTACACAGCTCGAGTGACTAGAGGTTAGCGGCGTACTCGGGAATAGAACCCGGGCCTTGGAGTCAGTAGTCCAACGTTCTATCCCAGGACGACGCCCGCGCTTATACTTTTTCAACTCCTTCCAATATGAAACGTTATCACATTTCTACGAATAATATTAGAAGTATTTTTCTGACACCATTATTTGCTGGTTAAAGCTGTAAAATCTTCTCGAGTATGCCAATTTTATTTCAAGCATATGCTTTGAAGAGAGAAGATTTGCAAAATATTTTTCCAACCGATAAGATGAACTCCTCATTTATTAGAGAAAAATCATCGCCAATGAAATAAAACAGCTGTTAAAAGTGTGCTAAGAAAAGAAGAAGCCGTAAGCAAAGCAAGAAAAAAATGTTATTTAAAAAATTGTTTTCCATATGGTGTATGGTCCAGCTCAGTAAAAAAGGGGGCAAAGAAGATGGACCCCTTAGGCATTTAGTGTAACCCTCTCATTAGGGCCTAGACGAAGGTCTAGGGTCGCGTAAGGTACGGAAGGATGAGGGTAAAATAGATAGAGGGTAACCACCGAAAAAACAAAAATGAAGGGAGGGAGCATATGAAAAAACAAGAAGAAAAAAATAAATTCATACCGTACATTCGCTCGAGAGCTGGGCACCCACTGAGAGGAAGCAGGAACCCTCGTCTCTTTAGTTATAAAAAAAGAAACAGGGAACGTAAGAACGACCAACCTATAGCATTCAGGCCCCAGGTTTCTGCTTTAGACACGAGAATTAAAAAAACCTCGTACAAATAACTAATGGCGTTGTACTTTAGTGATTAAAAATTTCGTTTACTGAGTGAAGGATCTCAGGTTCGAATCTCATTGCTCCCCTTTTGAAAGCTGTGTTTCGTGATTTTCTGTATTCCCGATCTCTTTATAGACTACAGACGTCACAGAGCAAGGAACATATCCCCTTCTTTGAATGCATAAAATTTACCTGTCGTGGGGCTTTACGAGGTTGATTCTACCCCGCCAATCAAACAAAACTTCAGGTTGATTTCTGCGGATTTTGTGTGGGTTGAACAAGAACGATAGTCAACGAAAGAAACACGAGGGAAAATAGGTGCCAACAACCAAATGTGGTGCATGATGACCGAGAAAATGTCATTGGTTGGAGATAATAGGTTGATGAAAATAGGATCAGATTATAGAGGAAACCTTATTTTTTTAAATAATTATTTTAAAAAGAAGCATGAAAGGAGGATGGCTATAATTCCGTCAAGGGTTACTTAACGAACCTTCTGGTAATTCCGGCCCGGCGGTCCATGTATTCGCAACGTCGTATATCAACAGCATAGGACTTAATTGAGTATTACATTATCATGCAATGAAATAGATAAAAATTTTAATAGATTGGCCCTGTAACAGGTATTGTGAGGAGCACATTTAAGAATAATTTTTAGGCCATGAAAAAATGAGAAATGCACAAAAAACATGGAAAAAGACCATTCCAGCTTCAATTACGTTTGTAAAAAAATTCTAGAAAAAAAATTACCCAGCTAAACATTACAAAATGCATCGATAGTAAGTGCCTCCGGATTTTACTATTATTTACATTTTTTTAAATGGATCTCCGATTCTGAAGCACTTCGCTCGGCTTTCTACATGTTGAATATCACGCACAATTTCTCCACCAATCTACATCATTCATTGAAAGTAAAACGTTTCTGGCGCATAATAGCTTCAGCTTCAACCAACTATTCCAACCGATGGAATTAAAGGGAACTCTATTTTGACATACATGAAGTACAGGGACTTTCCCAAAAATAAGTAGAATATGTTTTGCCACCAATATAGATGGCTGGAGTGGGGTGATTTATTGTGGGAAAGGTATTGGGAGATCTTGTTAAAGCTACGTGATCTACGTCAGTTAACTGTGGCGATTTACAATGTGCGTATTACTGCTATGTTGGATCATTGTTCGACGGTAGTGTCACGAATTCAAGATCCCACTTTCAATGGAGCGATGATATGCGATAAAATTATTTAGCTTTGAAAATTGGGTTCGGAGGCCATGACCATGGTTAATGATGCTTGTGAGGATGGAGAAATGTCCCAAGTGATGGTTTTCTGCCCGCATAGGATTTTCTGGGAGGGTAACGAGGAGGTCGACGATGAGGAATACCTTGGGCATCCTTCAACAACACAGTGTATGAAAATATGCAAAAAGTGAGACGTGCTCAATTCTGATTGACCCCCAAATGTCAGCATGTTAGCAGAGGAGTGCAATATTTAGAAAACCACTGTGTGTTGCACTCTTAGAGAAGGTTTAGCCAAGGGAGAAGGGTCCCAAGATGGTCCCCAAGGTGTCATAAGACTGATTGTGTGACAATCTTGCTTTAGACCTCTTGGTCCACAGGAAAAGTGACCCGAACGTTTTAGAATAGGTGGTTACTGGTGACGAAACATGGGTCTTTGAGTACCATTTTGACCACTGGATTATGTCAAAGAGGCCATGACGAGGTGCCTGAGTGAGGGTCCTGTTGATGCCTTACAGGAAGTATACCACCACTGGCGGAGGCACTGGCATTGGTGAGTCGATACATAGGGGTCCTCTGATGAAGATTTTTAGCAATTTATACTTGGATAAATTTTTCCCCAGATTTATTCTTATTATTTTGGGACAGCCTTTGTACTACTATGTAGAATAACTTATAGTATAACTCGTAGAATAACCTAACCAAGTAGAATAACTTTTCCAAGAAACTGCCGGAGTTGCCGTGACAGTAACTTTTAACGGAGCATATCCTAAATGTAATGCATTACAATGCATTAATTTCAGAGTGTGAAAATCAATCCCGGTTAAAGCGAATAATTTTTATACTCTGACATTGTTGCTCACAGAATAACGTTCGACAAGTGATCATGGTCACCTCCGACAGTTTATTTGCATCTGTACATCACGAAAGATTTCACTAGATTTGAGCCTCACTGATAGGATTTATATAGGCAGGAACAAAACTTTCTCTTCTTCCACTTCTCCTAGAATTTTCACTCCCAATATGCTCACGACGCGGGTGGAGGCCTAAGAAAATATAAAAGAACAAATAGGCGTTGTCTCATAGTAAATAATGTGTATGGATATGCAGATGTGATACATAATACATGTGTTCATATATATAACGGCGTGTGATATACTTGTTGGAATGGAATATATTGTGTGTAGGTTCCTCAGTATACGATATATATAAATATATATCGTATATATATATATATATATCTATATATATATATATATATATATATATATATATATACACAATTTCGGTAAAAAAGTAGTGGGACTGGCAACGTAGCCTTCGATCTGGCAACACTGGAGTTGGGCTGGGCAACACTGGGCTTGGAGAGGTGGCAGGGGAACATGTGATATTTGTTAACAGCCAATGACATATTTGATTGTTTTCAGGGACTAAATACAACCTAATAACTATCGGCAACATAGTAGCTTAACTATAATGATAACATTTCCATAATTCCGTTAGCATTTACTTCAACGCAAGTTGTTTGGTTCTTCCTACATAGAGTAACAAATTTATTGTTATGTAATAAATTAATTTTAATGTTTAAAAAAGAATTCCGATTTGCACCTTTATATTTCCAAATTCACGAAGTGAATGATTTTCGTAGGACGATGATACAACTTCGGCAAGCTTAAAGTATCGAAATCAAATGGAACAGATCGTGGATACTCGATAATGTATAGTTCATGGATCAAAAAACTTCTAATTGCATTCTCGATTGGGATATCAAGCCATAAATCCACAAGGGACTATAAATTATTAATCCCGAGTGATTAATCCAACGAGACATAGAGACCATAAAATTACTCTGACGCAGTTAAGCCACATGGAGACAGCGGAAAGCAACAGCGTACCGCACGATTCTTCTATAGTAAGGATTGAAGAATACAATGACTGGAAATCTCCCTATAGAAAGGCGAGTCCCATAGGAAAGGAAGAGACTTTCGGCAGAGATGGCATGGGATTATAAAAGCGCATCAATCGAAGTCGGTAGGTGGAGTAAATTTGAAGGAGAGGAAGTTAATGACGATTGTATTCCGTAGCTCATTAAGGGTGAGTGGAATGAGGAGGTACTGACGGCCAAGGAAGCTTAAGGCAGATGAAGGTAGGATCGGTGTCCGCGTGGTTATTTTTTTGCATCACCGCTACTGTGAGAAACCGTAAGTGCACTATGGTTGAGGTAGAGAAAAATTGATGTGAAAGAAGATAAAGGTGGAGAGGGAGATTATGGAAGTGACTACCTCGAGGGATTACATGATTAGAGCGTGAACGAGAGAATGAACTAAGGAAAATAAAAGGAAAGATTTGAAGGAGAAGGATGGAAGACATTGCGACGGGCAAATGATCAGAGGAGGCGGAACAGGAGACAATGAGTCGAAGGTGGATGTGGGATTAAGACACCAGAGGACGGATGCAAGAAATGAAGAGGAGTCGTATTAGAGAGGGTGCTAGAAGAATAAAGGTGGCAAGATGAAAGAATAAGACTGATTAAAGGTTTGGACGCGAATCACGATCGAGGCGCAGGCATTCAGAAAGAGAGACAGTTCATGGGAGTTAAGAAAATGCAAATGCCCCGCGGTCTTAGTGAATAAGACAAGAATGATTTTGCATTCTCGAGACCTTAAAAGGCATTCGTAAATCCGAATTGTTACCCAGGAAGGCCATTGAGTGATTCCGCCCAAATTAGAATTCTATCATTAGCGCATTCGAGTAAGTAATATTTCAATTAGTATTTTTATCAGCATCAAAAAATAATTAAATGGCAGTAGTATGAATGCCCAAGTATAAATATTAGCTATGCATAAAATTTTCCGCAAAAAATATGTTAAACTCTTTACTGCATGAAGGTTATAAAGTGGAATTTTTTTTTTATCAGAATGAAAAATAGTTTACAACATTAATTCTTCGATTCGTATCATGCGTAGTCTAAAACATAGTCATTATATAAATAAACAAATATTAAATAATAGTAAAAGATTCATTACCTTATTTTAAGTTTAATACTATTGAATGATAATGATTTTAATGAGTTTACACGAAAAGTCGGTTGAGTCAATGATTCAATTTGAATGAAATCATGTCTTCCGTTCAGTATAAAGGTGCATATAATACCAGTTCATGACACGCAAATCGCCATTAACAATTTATTATCCATAAAAGTCATGTAACTGAATATTAGGAATTTTTATGAATAGTAAAACGTTATAATTCTTTTTAATTGAAGCAAAAAGATTAATTTGGAACGAACATGAGAATAAATGCTCACGTTTAGTCATAAAGGTTTCATTTATTTAGCGTCAACTTTATCGCGTTGATCGCGCAGCAATCTATTGACTTTAGTATTTCAGGTCGAATCTTTGGTCGTAAAACCCGACTTTGAACGTGAAGATGCCGATTGAAAAGAAACGGTAAGACCACACGATATACACTGTCATTGGTTCCCCACGTTTTAGCCAGTTATATAATTGTTATTACGTTTTATTCCGGTAAAACCTTCAGTGAAAGTGGGAATAATCATTTATAGTTTTATTAAATAAGAAATTTTTCAAAATTTTCATAATAATTTACAATTATATTAAACAAGGATATAGTAGAAAACAAAGACAAACTTGAAATTTACTGGCAAGACAGCTGATCTCCAGAAGAATTTAATAAGATTTAATTAAATTCTATGAGCAAAACGTTTGTTGAATTCGGCATAGAATGAAACATATGGCAACTTGTATTAACAGACATATTACATTCCTAATTTACTTGCAAAATTACCAGGAACGAAAAACTAAAAATTCAATCACGGACGTGTACGAAAATCGTACATGTTATTTACGTGCTCTACTGTAAATAGACACTTGGATATGTAGAAAATAAAACGTTAAAAGTAGGAGTGCAGGGCGTCTTCTCTCTTCCGTCACCCGTGATTCTAATGGCAAATGGGGCGGAGTCTCCAGCCCCACCTCCCATTTGCCCCTCTGACCTCGCTCCCTTTACCCCACCCACATCTGCTCGCAGAAAAATACTCTCCCTTCCATTTCATTTTTTTAGCCTACGGAGGTAAAAAAACTGTGAAAGGAGACTTAAAGCAAAAGAGAACCGGGCGAGTAAGGGGTAGGAGTAAGAAAGGACGAAGTTTTAGGACGAAACAGGACACTCCATAGAGGCTACATGGGACGTTCACACAAGAGGTCTGAAAAGATTTAATTCTTTTCCGCACGTTCTATACTGCCGTTCTTACTTCGCTTCCTTCTTGCGAGTAGAGATCGCCATCAGCTCGAGAAGAATCAAGGATTTCATGCATCCGGCCAAACGGAACTCCTACCTTTAAAAAAAATATCGTTTTTTGATTTCACTTCCGTCAAATCTAATATTCTTATGTTTTATTCAATTTTGTAAAGTAGTTTTAAACCATACGTCTCCCAAAGACCAACTTCGGTAGAAGAGTACGCAAGTTATTCCGCGCAAAACATTTATCTGACGTCCAGAAGAAATAACCAAATTTTTACACTATTACGACATTACTACACGAGGCCCAAAATAACGAGTAGAATATAGAATAAATTCTCAAATATGGCAGAGACCAGCACGAGCAGCAGATGGTTGACCTTCGCTACAGCCCTGCAGTTCGGGTAATATAAGTAATCTGCTTATCTACTGCATGGCTTTGTATCGTTCAATTCACCACTTTTTCAGCGATGAGCAAAGAGATTAAAGATGACAATCAAATATCAAAACCGGTCGGTTCTGTAATTAAAAGTTAGGACTAATGCCAAGTGCTTTTTTTGTATTATATACAACTATTCCCCTAAATTAAGCCTAATTTTATTCTATTCTTAATTAAATTGCATTACCGAGCCCACTTCTTTTTTAGCCTGCTATGGGTGAAGGTCGCATTGGTTTCTGTAAGATTATTGGGCTGTTACGCATAGATTTGGATTGTAAATGTTAAAGGCCATCGGAGGGTATGCCATAATCTGTTTTCCGCATCGATTATAATAAAAAAAGATTCACTCATTCAAACGAAGCTTCAACAAAATGTAGAATAATATATTTGATGTTATTAAGGAAACAAAATAATTACAATATGACATTCATATTAGTGGGTATTTAAAGAGTGATTTGAATATAGAATAAAAATTCGGCGCCTTGTTATTAAAATGAGGTACGGAAGAAATAATATATTAATAACTCAAAATTGAGTACGAATAGGAATATTCTGCTGGTAAAACAGTGCATATAATAATAAGATAAAGTTTACTCTGCATAAGTGGGGAAGGTCTAACGGCTAAATTCGTAACGAAAAATCTTCTCTCGGTAAAACGTTACCTTAAAGTATTGAAATGTGTTTTTCGTTAAAGTCGAGATATGGATGGTAGCAACAAAAAATGAAAAATTGTAGTAGGTAAATGCAAGCATGATTAACAAGAGATTCATGAAGACGGAATGGGTGGAAAACTAAGTAATGTAGCCGTTATGCAAAAGATGAGTTACAATATAAATATATACAAATAACACATTAGGGTATAAACGAATGGAAAATATTTCAGGAGCATATAGTCTACCTAATATAAAAGTAGCAGAAAGATAGTAATAAACCAACTATATAGCAGAATCACAAGTGAAATACAGAAAAAAAAGACCAAAAATTCAAAGAGATGCCAAAATAGGAAAAATCAGAAACACTAAAATTAGAAGTAGGAGAATTGAGTTAATAGATTCAAAGGATAAAGAGAAAATAATGCTATTTAAACTTAATAATGAGCAATTGCTTACTTAATAAAAATTCAATAATATAACATGTTTGACTTGAATGAAAAACTATAATTAGCCTATCTTAGCAGTAGTAACAAAGTATACTGCAAATACAACCTTTTAAAGCAATATTACGGTTGAAACACAGGGAACTCTTCATAACGGGATCATATATTGCCAAAGAAAAAGGATTTGTGTCAGCGAATGGACAATGGCCAGTCTCCCGCTGTCGAATGAAGTGTCTCGTGTCTTCAAATGACATGAGAGACTTAAACGTGCGATTACTGCAGGTGGAGGGGGCACAAACCTTTCCTGAGGGACAGAGGTTCTTCAAAGCAAAGTAAGGGGACACTGGTCTCGACACTGGGAACGGCGTCTCATGACGTGGGTGGGAGTCTAAGAGTGGATGGAAGAAAAGGGCAGGACGAAAATGAAAAGAGGAAGAGAAGATGGGTTTTCGTCCTTCAGTCCACGGTCAACAACACTGAGGGTAGGGTCAACACAAAAGCCAAACGATTTAAAGAGCACCCGATTTTTCAGCTCCTCAAAAATTGTCCCCGACGTGGTTGTCCCTTAAGGCCGAGGAGAAGAGTGAATGGGTGGGATTTGATGGGATGTCGCAAAGAAGGCTGTGTTGGGTGGGGGTGCTGGAAAAAATGAGACCCCAGGGGAGATGGATCGGAGCATAGCTGGTAAGACAGCAAGATGACTAAAAAAATCCTTCCTTCCACACTTCTCTCTTTCGCGGACCCCCAATCGCCTCGGAGGTATGAACACGATCTCCTAAAGTGCTCGCCCGGACGACGTAAGGAGAAAAGCGCCGAGGGACCTTTCAGTCCGAAAGTCCCCTTGGTATAGGACACCGGTCACTCACCCGGACGTAAGTTTCTTGAGAAACTCCGGGAGGGTAACAAGACGGAAAACTCTGCAACGCTCATAGGAGCGTATGGGGGTAGATGAAAAAGGACAAGCGGTCCTTGGGCGGAATTCAGCGTGGATAAAAAAATGCTTATTGCTCCGTAAGTAAAACGGACCACCAGTGAATGAGGAAGCTTGACCTTGAACGAAAAGGTTTTCGGCATACTAGCAGTTCGAAATACTAATACAGAAAAAAGCATAATGCACACACCTGAATTCATGTATAACATAGATCAACTTTTCGTGCATTGTAAAAAATGCATGTAAGGAAAGGTTGAAAATTAACATTCATTAAATTATGATCATTTTTGTGATCCACAAAATAATACACCCAAAGCATTGATTGTTTTGTTTTGTATTAATCCGCCCAAGCATGTGTTAGTAAATGGTCAGAGTTTTTTACGTTGCAGACTGTGTATATTTTTTATAAGTGATATAAGTCTGCATGTCGGAGAAACAATGCAGAGGAATATTGTTTCGCCATAGAGTTTAACATGGTATGTTGATATGTCTGGCCATAGAGTTTAATTAGGTGTGAGGATTGATAAGAGAAATTAGAACTGTATTCCTGCTCAATACTGTTCAAATGGTACCGCTGAGGCACAAAGATTTTTGAATATATGATATAGATGTGTTATTGCATTTAAATGAGTTTTCTCATTATTCGTATGTCCTCCCTTAACCATAATGTAAGCGAAAATACTGTATTTATGTAATGTTCAGCGAGAAAAATTGGATGTGTAAAATGCCTGTTTCGATCCCGGGAGGGGAAAAATTAAGAGAAGTAGAGAGCGAATATAAGAAGCGTAGAGCAAAAAAAGCCTACAGAAGGTAAGGAAGGGGTAGTAACGGAAATTTCAATGGTGGAAATAAAGAATGGATCTTCAAAGATTCCACATCTGAGAAAAATCCAGGGTTAGAAAGCAGGGAAAAAATGGGAGAAAAAAATGGGAGAAAAAAACGGGGGTCAGCATGAGTCGGACATGAGCAGTGGAGGGTGGTTCGGGAAAGGAAGAAGAACGGAGATTTTGTAGAAGATGAGATCGGGTGGCCAAACGGTTGAAGGGCGGGGAGCAGGCTAAGATGGGAAAGTGGAGATTAAGAAAGTAAAAGAAGAGACGGGAGTCAGGGGAGGATGGCTAGGAGCGTGTAACGCGTTGTGGCAGAGACATCTGAGAGGGTGGAAAAATTTTGAATTGAATAGTGTTAAAAAATTGTTGTAAAAACCACTGATATTGAAGTCACTATTGGTATTATAGCATTACTAAAAATAATCGTTCATTGATTATTTACTATTGATTAAAAACTTAAAATAACAGAAAATGATACGACGGGAAAATTATAGGGAACCTATGCCTCAGAAAGATATCCTGTGCGTGGGAAATTGTTAATTGATAGAGCTGTAGATGTACACTGAGTAAAACAATGGGAAATGGTGGTACATTAATATAAGGATATGAGGGCTAAGAACTAACTTTTCTCACTTATCGATAAAACCAAATTACGTGTTTATAATCAGAGAACACATCAACGTACTTTAATTTTTACGATAAGTACGTATAGGAAGTAACGTTTAATGAAGTTGAACCTATCGTAACTTTCTACTCCAGGAGTTTTTAAACAAGAATATCCCTTTCTCACTGTTGAATGAAACACAGTTCTATTAGTACAACAAAATATCGATAATAATGTATTTCTCTTGGTAAATAATAACAATACTAATTCAGGACCCTTCTTTGCCTTAAATCACTGCTGCAACAAATCAACTGAAATAGAATAATTTTATTCAAGTATATTCTAGATATGAAATATGATAAACCCATCCTAGTCTGGCTAAACTATTAAACGTGAGAAGACATGAAATTATATTCTAGAAACGTAGAGCTTACACAAAGTAGGAAATAACGTCGCTGGCAATGAATCGTTACATTTATATGGAGAGTCAATAGATTTTTCTGAAGTTTTTATTCCGTACATCTATAAGAGAGAATTCATTTAACGCCCTTAATCATTGCACGAATATTGAAAAAATCTTTCCAAAACTTACGATGAAACTAATCCCTATTAGTTTTATGCATTAAAAAAATAAAATCTGGATTCGTAAATGATGATTAAAATACAGGTGATTTCGTAGTGTGTAATGGCAATACAGATGACAATCATTTGCCACGTCATTGAATCATCGAAAACCTTCGCAGTGGCTAATTTTAAAGATACTTTTGCTATTATACTTCAAAATTAAAAGAAAATCCAAAAACGCTGCCTTAGATATATCGATTTTCCAAGTACTATATGGAAACTAAACCATAAGTTGCAAATTTTGAATGTATTCTACAGAGTTTTTGCGCTGTGCTTTCCAATTATAGTGCAACAGGGAGTTGGCCCTAGCTAAGTCGTGATTAATCTTTAAGCAAACCAACCTTAGGCTGAGGATTTTCGTACGCAAGCGTAATGATCCTAAATCTAAGCTGCTAGCTGTATATTCAATTTTCTGTGTTGGGCCTCCTCCAAAGTACCCGTCACAAATTACGCAGAGGGTGGATTTCGATGAATCAAATTCAAATTTAGCCAGAAAGGTGTAGTAAATATTAAGGCTTCTGAAGGTCATAGTCGTAAATGTGACGTTGTTTTGCAAATGTTGCAGCTCGAGCAGCAATGTTATTTTATAATCAAAACCAGTCATGCATTGTTGGTGTACGCAACTCCATATAGGAATGGCAAAAACAATTTCTTTGGAGCGACAATATCTAAGGAAATTTGCTCAAATTTAAAGTATCGAAAAGGATTTTAAAGGAAACATACCAAACAGGTATACTACAGCAGCAGAAAAAATAAAGTACATATTGAAAACTTAGTGTACGGATATAGAGGAACACAGAGTTCATCATCTACGCAGTAAGTGCCACTGATTAGCAATAAAAACTGAATGAAAAATAGATGAAGTCGGAAGGCGGCTGTTACCATTTTTCGGAAGGAAGTGGAAGGCTATTTATAATGGCACAACTAGAGGGAAGGATTCCTAGTTTGGCACGGAAGGATTACTCGGAATGGGGGAAAAAATTGAAGGATTAACGAAATTCCAAGGATGGAGGTTAAAGTAGACAATGGCTTGGAAGATGGGGTAGATAGAAATGGTTTGAAAAGAATAAGAGTTGAAGCAGCGGTACCATGGTCAAAAGAAGGTAAGGAGTCGGCTCTTTTCTGTTAACGCCATTTGGACAGATGTGGACGTCGAAAAAGGGGAAGATGAATGAAAGGGAGGTGAGGTAAAGAATTTGGAAGGATTTTTTATGGTTAAAAAACCAGAATGCGCGAGAATGAACGAGAGGGACGGCGGCAGACTAGAGGGCGGACGGCCCGAGACCGCCACAGAGAGGGGAGATGAACAGGGGAAGAGAGAGAGAGAGTGTGCGGGACGGACGGGAAGAGTTGTCGGGGGTGGACTGGAGACGGGGAGGTATAAAGTGTTGGGTGGGTGTTCTTGGTTGGGAAGGGGCAGGAAATCGGGAGGGGAGAGGTAAAGAGGATAAACGGTGGACAAAATGAAGACTGGTAAGAGGGTAGGAGTTGGAAGTGGGCTGTGGGTGGAAGGAATGGCACTGGAGTACGCTGGAGCTTATGGAAATGGCGAATAAGGAGCGAGAGACAAGAGTGGGGCAGGTGAGCGAAAAAGGGAGCAGGGGGAGTGAAGCTGGAAAGGGATCCATGCGAAGAGCTCCTTCCGCTCAATCCACTAAAGGGCCAGAGACTCACTGCCCTCGGCATCATATATCACTGAGCGGATTCAGAGAGAACTCTCTCTAAATGGATATGGCAAAAGTCTTGAATACCTGTATTTCATTAATATCAGATATGTAATTTCTGTGGTCAATTTTATCCACGAATCAATAATTTAAGGGACAAATCCAATCATATAATTCTGCTCGATTCTTAAATGTTTCATTTCCTTACCCCAGCTATTCACAACTCAAATAAATGGATTCACGTAATCAGACAGCTTCAAATGCTTGTATGATAGTGGATAGCGGATAATTAGGAAACTTTTAGTAAACTTATCAAAATCGCTTTGGATCACTTATATTAGTGCAGTATTCCCTTGAACAATTTACATTTATTTTATACTCTGAGGTTTGTTCTTTCTCCACCGTATTCAACTGTATTTATAATAGGCACTTTAAGACTGCATATTTTTCTATACGAATATCGAAAGATGTAAAAACCTGAAACTTGGCAATGTAACACAAACTCCTTAAACCAAATTTTATATTTATTTCAACCAAATAAACCGACACATTTTTAATTTATGTAAATGGCCACACGCTAAACATCAAGTAAACGTTGATTCCTATTCCGCACCTTCTTCCAATATTCCACCTTAAGACGGACCGAAATACCTTGAAACATGCAAATGCAAAGCAGGCGATGAGAAGATTTGAGAGGGCGATATGTGACAAGTGCGCTTTACATGAGTGTGTATGTGCACGTGGGCAAGGCGACGTGGTGGCGGCAAGGTGATGGATACAGGACGAAAGCGGATTGGCGGAGAGGCGAGCGGGTAAAGAGAACTGGGAGAGCTGGAAAGGGTGGTCGGAAGAGGAGAGGTTTGTGGAAGGGGAACCCGGTGCAACGATGACTGCGAGAGAAGGGAATTTAGAGGTCTCCCGGTTTCGAGGTTTTTCCAGTTGGCCCGGCATAAGAGGAGAGATGAATCGGAAAAGAGATGGTGATGAGAAATTGGTTTGGGGGAAGTATGAGATGCTGCCCGATAAGAAGAAAGCCTTATCTACATGAAACCTGGTAGCCACCCTCGACAAAATGTGCGCGCGATGAAATGGTGACCTATCCAGCGTTTTATGGGTTGGACAGTGGTAAGATTAATCTTAGTTTGAAAGGGAACTTATTACTATTTTTTTAACTAAAAAATATACCAGAATAAAATAACTCATGCCTATGGAGGATTAACCTATGTTAGAATGCATACAAAAGCACGTAATGGATAACAAGCATGCATTTCAAAATTTTGAAAATCAATCTTGTATGCATATTATCCCTACGCAATAAGGATTAACGTGTGAAAGCGCATTTTAGGTTCAAATTAAATATTAAGTTTCCATTTTGGAAAAAAGCATGAAGGCTGGCAGTAGTCCTTAGTGAGTCAGAATCAATGTACCCTTGACAGGCAAATACGCACCTATATAAAATGCTACCAACAAGAAATAATGGAAATAGTAATAGAAATTCGGCCATGATTATAACCTGGGCAAACCAAATCCCTTAGGAAGTAGATTCTTCAAGAAAACCAGTGTTAAGGACTGTTTCATATCCTCTCCCCATTTACTTCTTATAAACATTCCAAGCATTAAATCTTCTCTCGGAAAACAATGAATGAACCTACCAAAAATCACTACCAATTACAGTGGTTTTCTTTGTAAAAAGTTGAAATTTTGAGACGAAAAATTCAAGTAGCCATTTTGTTCAATACAAATGGTATGAGAATCATCAACGTATGTACCATACATAAAAGGGTTCATTTCTATTTTTTTTAATTCCAAAAACCGTGCTCTTACAATTGATTTAGATTTTTGTGACTTGTGCACAAAAATAGGATAGCGATTACATTTTAACATGGAGTAAAACTGTGCATTAAGAGCTACAATATTTAAATGAACAGGCTCCATATTGAATCAGAGTATTTTGCTAAATTAGTTTGGGGTATATAATAATCAGTATTTAAAATTTTAGAACCCGGAAACAAAATTTAATTGGTTATTTCCAGTAAATGTTCCCAAATAACTTACAAACCCGTAGTAGAATGGTCAAAAATTGAAAATTTACCACACAGCCGGCAAAAACTCAATAAATTGTCGTTCCTTTGTACTACACTCGCTTACGTATCGCTACTTATACAAGCAATGCTAAAAATTATAAATAAAATTTAAGCTAAACTTTAACGCAGATAGTCACATCAACACAAGACGGTTAGAAACGATTCTCAATTGCAATGGAAAACCAATAAAAGCCTTCAGATTCAATTTAAAGCTACACTTAAATTGACGGAGAGGTATATTTGAAAATATTGCTTCCAGCTGCTGCTTCAGTTTAATCAGCATGAGGTGCGGGAGGTCACGAGCGACCAAGAAGCCCCAGGCAGTAGGGATCACATCCCAAGGCAGGCAAACTTGCTGCATTTCCTGGCCCTCGTCATCAATTCGTCCCCTTCCCACATCTTCCTCTCCAGTTTCCAGACTTTCCACCTCACTAGCTCCCCCTAGCCGAGCAACCCTCCAAAGAATTCTTCCCGCTGCAGCCGCTGACTATGCTTCATCCCCCTCCAGCCCCACTACCTTGGACCACGAGACCCACCCCTCTATGTGAGACCCCACGTTTCCTCACCACCGCCCCACTACACACACAGACACACGCCCCCTCCCTCCGCGTCTCCTGCGTCCATCCGTCTGCTAAACAGCTTGAGAGGGTTGGTCCAGACGGGTACGCAGCGCAAAGTCAGTCACCATAAGGGTTGAAGGTACGTTGAGAGACGCGCGAGGGACGAGCAGAGAAGAGAGGAGGTGGTGGGACGAGCGGGGAACAAGGGGCGTGTTTTTGGAAGTTTGGATGGGGCGGGAGGGCTCGTGGAGTGGGAGGGAGGGGGATGAATGATGGGAGCGAGGTGCTGGAAGGGGTGAGGGTGTGTGGACATCCTTAGATTCGGCGCAATGCTCGGGAGGATAAATAGACGGGGTCAGAAATAGCTGGGAAATGGTTTCTAGCCGGAAGCCGGGAGGAGTAATTGAAATATTGTCCCTAGCGCCGGTCTTGTGGGGACGGAGGGAAGCAACACCGTGATGGAAAAGGATGTTTTCTTGGCTTGAGGAGTAGAATTTCTCTTCCTTTACAGCTCGCTGAGCAGGCAAGAAAAATTAAGTAAGATACACCCTTAATTTAATTCATTTATAAGCCAGTACTTCGCGGATATTTTTAAATGCAATCAAAATATCTTCATAAAAAGGTGCCATGATAATATATGCGTAAATGAAACCCACTCAGCAAGTAAAGAAATTATGAAAGCTACTGGA
The DNA here is from genome assembly GCF_022747635.1 of Hetaerina americana. Taxonomy (NCBI): domain Eukaryota; kingdom Metazoa; phylum Arthropoda; class Insecta; order Odonata; family Calopterygidae; genus Hetaerina; species Hetaerina americana. Next base: position 91,716,023 of record NW_027286763.1, read on the forward strand.
GTCTAAGATAGCCACAAACAACCACGACTGATATTTAAGGCTTCATTTTTCAAGAATTTTCGAATAAATTATTTACCAAGCCAAATAACTGAATAAATACGATTGGTACAAAGTGACCCAAGATCGAAATTTATTTGGAATGCAAGTATTGAGTAATTCACATCTGGCTGCCATTATTGCAGTGCATTAAACAATCTCACTTCCAAATATTTGCAACCCCTACGGTCAAAAAATTACGTAGTTATAAGGATACGAGATTAAGGATATGAAATTACGTAGTTATAATGGTGCTAAATTACTCATGATGTAACGTCACCAATTGTATGAACATTTTAAAGCATAAGTAGGGTATGATGAACTCAACTTTAGTTTCACAGCGAGCTGAATTTATATGTCGTTTCTGATATTATCTCTTTGTGTATTCGTGAACTACCTCTATTCGCCCGGATAAGCCTGCTGAGCCATGCGCTCGTTTGATAACAAAAAAGTCGCAGTTTCTCGTTTGGCCTAAAGCCCGGGTCTTATGGGCCAAATTTCGCCTTTAATAACGGTTCCTTACAATTATTATGCCCAGTTACTTACCACAGTCCTGGCTATTATCGAGAATACTGAATTTGTCATTCCCATTTCCAACCATTCTGATATACTCCTTCCTCCTTCTCCACACCCATATTTCTTTCAAGTATAGGCAAACATGAGCCCGAATATTTTTTTCCTTCGTCCATGCGTAGCCACAAGAACGAACTCACGTTATTTTGCCTGCCCAACCCTTGAGCTCTTTGTCCATACTCGGACTGAGGAGTAAAAAAGGCGGGCGCCCGTGTGAAGGCTTACAGAAAAAAGAGAACGGGATGTTCTTGAGAGGGACAAAGGTTTATAAAAGGGCGTCCGGTGCGATGAAAAAGATCCGATGGCCCCGCTCTTTTATAAAACCGTCGCCATTCGGATGTACGTCGGACCAGTGGCCTTCCACACCCACTGCCAACCCACTTTTCCACCCATCACATCCGCAATCACCATTGGAGCAACGGAGCAGCATCGAATGCACTCTCATCACATCTCTCTCCAAGTCCCCCTCGGCATCCTTGATCGACGCCGTCGTCTTCAGGTTTTAATAGATCTACATCTTTCTTTGCATAATGTTCTCATACACCGGCGGCTGATGCATTCTCCTGGGAGGAATCGGTTGCTCTGCGTCTTCTGAGGGGCGTTCACTTTTTTTTTAGCACGCCAAACAGCATCAATACAACCGTCTGACGGTTTTTTTACTTCTCAGGCAATATGTCCAATTTATGCGTCATCTTTCTTCGTAGGTTACTGACATAATGCAGTCATAATACGGAGAAAATTGGAGGAATAAGAAAATCCGTGCAGATGTATTAGCATTCAATTTTTTTCCTCCTTCTAAGAAATAAGGAAATCAAAATAATAAAATGATTTACGTAAAGCGATCTCGCAATCAACTTCGAATACTTAAAAGTGGCCTACTCAAAGAAGAAAGGCTAACAGTGTGTATAAATTATTAATTAGGCGATTAGTTTAATATCATCTGCACCAAGTTTATTCGATAGAATTCACAGAAATAATTCATGACTGCGTATCTGGGTGGGTACAGAAGCTCTCACACGAATCAAAGAGTCTAATACCAAAGAAGTTTTTAACAATCGAGTATTTATATCGTGTTATTTACTTTTTGAAATGTATCGTGTTTGTTGTGTCACCGTCTTATGACGAAAAAAATTGCTTATATATAAGACAATCTTCTTCAGCCTATGAATTATATTTTGTGTAGGAAAGGTCTGAAAGGTGTCTCAAATAAATGTTAGGATCTAATTTTAAAAGTCATCACATCTACAAGAACCTATGCACGTATAAAGTTAAAACTGTAAGTATGTATTAAATTAATGCGATACAGTTTCATTTTTTGCACAATATTCCGTAAAAATATAAAAAATTACCCATTAATTCTACCCGTGGAATCGATACGCTAGGTGGACTCGCGCTTTTAAAACTCTCCTTTTTTAACATATAAATATAATACAATGCTACGGATACATTAGTGTTTCCGAGTGTTCTAACCCAAAAAATTCTTCGTATTTAAAGAGTCTCACTCTCATGGGCACATTCCATTGCCGTCAAACACACTCACGATTCATTACTGAACCACGCCCCACATCCACCCACGGAAGACCCTACCGGCGCCAAACCCTCACTCCCCCTCCATTTCAGTCCAATTACTTCAACTGATACGCTCGCAAGGTCAGGTCAACTTTTTTCCAAAAAACAGTCGGGACCCTTCAATCATCGTGAAAATAAGATTTCACGGCATTTCAAAGTTTTCTTCCGGAAAAAAATTTAATTTTTCGGACAGAATGTTCACGTTGATCCTCGCCTCGTATTCGACCCAAATTACCCAACTGCTTCGGGGTATCGGGTCGGATCCGAGGGGTGGGCGGTTTGGCATGAAGGAGTGGGTGGGCGTCAGGATGAGGGGACGGGGAGGGATAGTAGACGGAAAAAGTGCAGGAAAGGCCGATCGGAAGGGGCGGAGGCACACAACCAATACTTTAGGGAGGAAATACTTTCACTCACCTCAGTCCCAGTCCCTGGCCACTTCCCCTTCCTACAAAATTCTCAGGTCGGGGGTCTTCCCAAATCCCGGTGCCGACCCTCACGGCTCTAGCATTCCGCCTGACCGCCGCCGCCCTCTCGCTTTTTTCTCCCCACGCCTCCTCCCCCCTCTCCCCTCTCTCTTTCCCGAAAACCCACTTCCCATACCCCTCTCTCACCCTTCACGAGGGAGAAGAAACCGCGATTTTTCCCCTAACTCCCACGCTATCCTTTTTATCAACCGTCCCTGTTCTCTCGCCGCCTTTTACCATTCTTCCCCGTCCAACCGTCTCCATGGTCCCTTTCTTTACACAACCAATACTCCCCAGCCACCCCACCTTTCTTCTTATACCTACCAAGGTCGGCGACGGTAAACGATTCCGTATCTGGGTCAGATGGGCTTCACTTTTTTTGGATAAGGTACTCTTCCCCTCTCAAGCCCTTCGGGAGCTCAAAAGTGCTCAGGGAGGGTGAGAGAATTGAAGTGAAAAGCTCTTTGGCAATGATATGTGAACATTTTAATGAGTATCTCAGGAATTAAAAAGAAAATACGAGAGTAAGATGTAAACTAAAGGAGCGTATAGAATATAAGATATCTTACTCAATCTACAAAATCAGTGGTTTATAAAAGTTTAACACGCAGAAAAAGCTTAAGTTTTTAATTTCCTTCAATTAAGTCTGCCGAGGGCTGGACGGCCATTCCATTTGATTTAGTACGGCTGTCGATTTCATACCTGTATAAAGCCTACACCAAATATTTACATATGGCACGTTAGCACTAAAGAGTTGTGTAGTTGTCGTTGGTGAAGAAACAGGTCGCCTAAACATGGACTCAATTCAATTCAAGTTCAATATTAATATTTAAATCTCATTCCAGTTGTCGGTCTTTTACGATTCAATTTATTTTCCTTCCTCAATATTTTAGTATGAAAACGTGTTATACAAATAGAAATTTCGAATAATACAAGACCACAGATTCCAATCACCTTAAATACCTTTAATTTTCATATAATAATATGCCAATTTTTATTTACTAACGACACAAGTATTAAATATATTTTTGCAAAAAACTAAATAGAGCTGTAAAGATATCATCAGATTTCATCCTCATGATTCAGATCATAGGGATTTGAATTAAATATATCAAAAACTGAAAACGTACGAGATTAGATTACAAGTAGAGGAGATTACGAGTCTCGTAGTTAGAAAAGATGTTTTCATGTAATGACACGAATCAAATTAGATAATAAAGTCTACTCATTTAACATGATTACACCTGTCCAAGGACCAAAAATTAGACCATTCAAAATATATTGTTGGTCACTATAGCCAAATTATATAGCGAAAAATTGCCATAATGATTCTTGCAATCACAAATATTTATTTGCAATGAATTTTCCATTGCCTCAACAGGAATTTACGTAGTGCATGAGTAGAAGTGGTAACATATAATCTGTCATCATCATTAGACAATATATATGTCTTCTCTGGCATATCTATGGTGGCCAACGACTATTTCGTTATGTTTACCCTCGGAAGAGCGTTCAAAGGTGAATTTTCGATTCTTTTCTGCACTTCCGTTAACCCAGTAAAAGGTAGTTGAGAAGAGAGTAACCCAATGCTATTCTTTGGGTTGCGCCAGTAAACCGGATGCGATATGGGAGTATCACCTAAAGCTACAAAACATTTCAGGTCTAAACATATCAAATTACAGCTGCACATTCTTCACGTTTTATCTCATATTTGGGTCAACGTTCAGTTTCTTTCTCAAGAGAAGACAAATTTGAAAATAAGGAGGATCAGCAATCGAAATACTAATGAAATTGTGCCGGAGTCTAAATAAAATTAAATAATTGAAAAAATTCATTGCAAATATTACGCGAAAAGTACTAAATAGTTCGATTTTAGGTAATGATAAATCTACATGTAATACCTAAAACATTTCCAAGTACCTCACGCACAAGGAGTGGAGAATAAGTGCACTAAGGAATGGAGAATAACATCAAATGTGTCTCTCGATAACACTAGATTACCTTGAGTAAATCTTTTAATTAATTTGCCAATCAATATTTTTTATGGGATCATATGTACACGCATATGCAGATTAAATTTCAATGCATTCAAATGCATGAAACATAATAACATGAGTGAAAGCGGGTATAAATGCAGGCATGAGTGAAAGCAGGTGAATGCTGCCTCTACTTTGTAGGAAGATAACTTATTGAGAAGTAATAAACCAATAATTTGATACAGCACTGAATGAAACCCTGAGGAAAATAACTGTGTTATCTTCTCAAATTCGTAAAAACCTTTTATAGATATCATTCCGTGAAATGTCAATATTCTATTTGGTTGTGTCTAGGTCTGTGGGAGATTTTACCCAACTATTTTCAAAAATGGAAGTCTCCTCTGATACGGAGTCAATAGACCGTGATATATATCCTATCTGAAAACTTTAGTTACCTATAGTTATATGTAACCTTTCATAAATTATCCGATCAATTTCGGAGAATTTTCACGGAATTAACAAGCAAGGGTTTCTTAATTTTAAATTCATTTACCTGTCATATTATTAATATTTCACGTGTGTATAACATATTGAAAGGTTAGCGTATTTCCATGAATTCAAAAAAGTTACTATGTAAATACTGCCGATGGTTTAACTGAAAAATACCACCTTAAGCTTCACTCATCACTAGTCCAGACGCATTTAACAAGCGACCTAAAGACTCGAGGAATGAATCGCCATTACTTCTCCTTTAACAAAAAGGCAGATTTTTTTAAATTCCAATTACATCCCTTCCCGGTTCTGCTCGTCGAGTAGGGCAGTCCAAGTAGACTTGGCTGGAAAGGGTGAGGAAAATTTTACATCCCATAATATCCCAGACTGGACTCGTTAATGGGAGTCCAAATGAAACGGACACGAGCCTTGAGCTCGTTAGAGGAAGAGCACAAACGTGCGAACATCCGAGCATACACAAACGGATTTGAAACTAAAAAAAATTAGAGTGGAAAAAACTCGAAGTTTTAAGACTTGCTTAATTGGTCATGACGCGAGGTCATTAGCGGAATATTTTTGGGCCGGTCGGTGGGTTACGAAAAATAGGGGAAACTCCCGGAGAGAGAGAGAGAGAGAGAGAGAGAGAGAATGAACGAGGTGGGAAAGAGAAATTCGAGGCATGGAGAGGGATGGAAGAAAAGAGCAGTAAAATGTGTGCCCAGAACAGAACTTTTACACGGCAGACTGGTCAAATGGGTTCCCAACAGCATCGCTCATTTGCAGCTGAATACAAGGGAGTATGAGAGGTAGCGTGAAATTGCAGCAACGCTCCCAAAAATTCCAAAATGCAAGAGAGGAGCCTTAATTTGTTTATGGTTCCTTCTTTTGTCTACTGTGAGTTCACTTTAATCGTTGGTAGAGAATAAGATGGAGCAGTCTCTGCATCTTTAACATTCTACTGAATCCAACGTCCATGCCTTTTTAGCTCTTTATGTTCATTACTTAGAGGAACATTTCACCTCACCTCTAAACATGCGAGATGGAGTCACACTCATGCGCCAGAACACGTTTAGATACCTTGAAAATAAATCCGAAATACTCAATGGAAAAGAAATAAAATTTGATTGCAATTAATTTTTCAGCATGCGAAAAAAATGTCAAATTATGTCGCAGCACTATTACCTCATGTTCTTAAGAATCTGTTCTAAGACAAAACTTGAACAAGCAGGTATTCATTTTAATAGGAAACTTTAAGATGATTATCAAACAACTAAAATAATGCAATTCGAAGTCATTACATGACGTGTTAACAATTAAATTTGCGAGAAATTTGAAAGAAAATTGCGCAACTCTTGGCTTCAACGGAGCACTCAAAACTTACCTGAAGGTCATGGTAGTGCACTCATAACAATGCCATGCAACTTAGAAAGATTTCGATCGTCTGCAAAATAGTCTGGGAATAATAAAATTACTTTCCATTCATTTGCTGCTTTCCGTCGCTCAGGAACGTAAAAATAGCACGTTATCTTATAAAGAATTGACGCACAAAAGGGGTTGCAACGAATGAGGATCAAGGTTATGAATGGTGTCACTGCGCATTATCTGAGAAGGAAAGCAGAAAAAAACTGGCGCAAGTCGCACCTTCACACAATTTATGTAGCACTTTTGGCATTTAGACGGAACGAGGTGAAGGGTGAATGAGTGAATGAAACAAGGGTAAACATATGATGGGAAACCACACGGCCAATCTCATGGAACCTTATGAAGATCACAGGCAAAGATTGAAAGAGATATGCATCCTTGGCATGCTAAGAATTAATATTACAGAATGTTTGAAAAATAGAGCATAGGAAAAAGTAGTGATTTATAAGATGGTGTGAAAGAGGTGCAAAATTTCACTTATTCGTACAAGCGTTGGCTAAGTAGCTAAACCATTAAGTACCGAAGCTTTTAAGCACCATTTTTTTAATTATCTTAGGTCAAAATTAGATTAATAAAACTACCTCAGTTCAAATATTAAATAAATAATAATTATTATTATTATTTATGTTAAAGAAAGTAATGGATATATGAAAATTAAACGTATTTACAAATTATTTGGTTATTTCTCCAACAAAACTGTCAAAACCTGATGAATTAGTCACAATTATAACGTCTGTACTCCAATAGAAATCATGCACACTTCTTATTTTGGAAAGCCTGAAAACAAACATGTAGCCTTGAAAGATAGACCGCATGAATTTCTTCAATTTAACATGGAACTCAAAGTAATTTTAATTTTAATAAGAGATAATGAAAGTCTAGACAGAATACTGCACCCTCAGAAATTTTTCAATAGATGATCTTTAAAAGTTCTCTTCATATTCTAGCTATCTAATATTTCGCCGCGGCGGAGAAAAAGATGTTATTTCCCTAAGTTTGGCCTTGATTTCTTTCCCTAGGTGCACGAATATCTAATGTGGGAAATTATTACACCATTTCCCTTCTACTCCTTCAATCAAAAATGAGTGTTAATGAGTAGGTCTTCTGTTTGCGAATTAATAAAAGAAAAAATTATATTTTAAAGATACGTAGGTAGGAGTTTTTACAGAAGTGTAATAAAAACCCAGGCGCGCCCGTTTAAATAACTCTATGACAAATAGATGGAACCCAAGATTTTAAGGGATAAATAAATACCCCCTGAGGTACCAATCTCTACCTTAAGTTTCTTGAATTCGAACTTTTCATTGAATTTTCAGAGAGGAGGAGGGATGATTCCCTTGGTTGCGAATTCATATTCCTCTTTAGCCGGAGGAGTGCTATCAGTTTTTATAGTAATTTTAACATTTATGGAACATATCGGAGAGTCGTGCTGTCCTACGATTTCTCAATTCTAGTCATAAGTAATATTCATTAGACTTCCGTTTGTATTATTATGGCATTCTAAATGGACCTCGACTGTTAGCCAAATGGAAATAATACTGTAAATCGTCTACTTAATATTACAACTATAAAACAACAAAATTATGGTTAGGCTACAAAATTTTGAAAAATTCTTAGCGGATTGATAATGAGATTCAATGGATGCAAAAAATTATATTTCAAAGAGCGCTTATTAGCAGACTGTCATGTCAGTGACGTTATGCTGATTGCGATTAGTTTCAATTTTAAACGGGAGAAATAATTCATTTGATTAAAAACTTATCACCTGATTTAAACATTCTATCTATATCTATGAAAACTCTTGTTAAACTTGCGAGGAAATTCATTAGCCGAAAATATTTCTTTAGTTACAAAACACTCATTGTACATCGCACCATAATCTAGCTCATGAAACTTCACACTTAATAAAAAATATTTGTACTTAATAATTTTGAAATAATTGCCTATTATTTTTGCTAACGACCAGCATTATGCCTGTGTAATGCCCACATGGTTTGGAGTAGTGGACCTGCGAGATGAAGTCAGCGATGTCAGATAGTGGAGGTCGGCAACAATGGGGACTGCTGGTATTTTAGAAGGATCTTGTTATCTCTAACGGGTCCAGACTAAATGAAAGGAAGAGAGCGAGAGTGCGATGGGAAGATGCGCACGTGCTCTTGTGCCCGGGATAAGAGCACAGAGTAGGTATTCCTGTGACCGCGACCCTGCAACCTTCCCCTAAAAGAATTATCCAGACAAGCCATCTGAAAGTCGCGACCATGTATGTGAGAGTGCACATGCATTTCTTGGAGTGCAACGACACTTCCTCTTGTCCCGCTTCCATTTCCACCTCCTCCACGGCGTCCTCTTTTTAAGCCGTGCGAAAACCTTTTTGGAAGAATGCATAATGAAATACCTCTACATTCAGTTTCAGGTGCCTGTCTGTCGACGATATTTTTATACAGTCTTCCTCTTCATGATATTCTTAAGCCCCAGGATTGGAATAAAACTATGTTTTTATTTTTAGCTCCTAAAATTATTCTAGAAGGACCCTATTTAAAAAAATCATAATTGTCACAGTGGGCGATTGTTCATAAATAATTGGGGTTTACAACACGCATCCCATAATGCGTACCCTATGCATTTACTTAGAAGTTTTAGTCAAATTGAAAAACATCTTCTTGCATTAATATTTTTCTGCAAGATATTTAAAAATCGTAGCTTTGAGGAAACTAATTTTATAACTCTACGAGTCTTTATAGCAAATCTCAGAAACTTATACCCGAAGAGGCATCGGATAAATTTTATCTAAGAGGAAGTTACTTCTATCTGATCTAACGTGAACGCTGACTTTGAGTTTTTAAATTCGCCAAATTTTAAGCTGTTTAACAGAAAAAAATACTTTTTAAAATATCAACACATTGCTGAATCATTAAAAGCAATAAATATGATGAAACACTATATTTATCATTTTTTTTGTGGAACGTTAACTTTTCTAATAACTTCATTCGACGAAAAATTAATAGCTATAAAAATGGGATTGTGACTGCATGAAATGGTTTTTGTAATAGATAGAACGATGAAAATATTATCAAGTGTCACAGAATTTCCCCCAAGCACCACAGAATTACCTCAAGGACAATTTGAAATTTGAAAGTATCACGTCAACACCTAGTACTAAGCCCTGCTACGTGTGAAATAACACGCTAATAATATTAAGGTAGGTGCCATTTCCTTTACCGCATGTATTTTCCAAAAAAGAAGTGTTACCCAAGAAAAAACCTTTGGTTTCGCTCGGAGTTCGCAGACATCACCAGGATAGAACATGGGAACCCTTGGAAATCCATATTACTCAATGACTCCAAAGCTATCGTGTTGCCAATTTGCACGGAAACATATACTAAAGATAAGTTAATTTGCCCCAGTACATGTTTAATGATGCTTTAAAATTAAATTTCAATTTAAAAGTTGTTTAATTGAATCACAAGGTCTTGCTGAGATATTACATATATTTATTTCCTCCTAAATTTTATTTATTGATTGCAAAAAATTACTGTCCTTAAAATCAAGGATTCACTGCATATTACTCCTGACTATTTCTGAATCGTTTCATTCTGTTGCTTTCTAAATGCTCTTTTTATACCAGAGTAAATATTTTGTAAACTGTCAACAATAAAAGTACAAAATTACAGCACCCAGAATGAAATACTCCGCGATTGCTACTTCTCATGTGGTCTCAAATACGTACAGTCAAATTCTCAATTATTACGTGAGCACTGAGAGTTGTAATGTAATAAAAACCTAAGCATTCAAAAAAGGCTCAAATCTTTTCATTACAGTTTTAAATTCACATTTTTATAAGTCGAAAATGCTATAACTAAAAAAAGACTCCATCAAGAGGTTTATATAAAAAATTGTGAAGAATTAGGCACTAAATTAAATATAAAATAATAGTATGCAAGGTCATAACAAGGTGATGCATTATCCCAAAGATTGTTATGAATGGGATTTATTTCGGTTTGTTGCTCAATATTTTACATTGCTAGCTAAGAATCATGAAAGTTTTCTTACTGATAGTCTTATATATATATATATATATATATATATATATATATATATATATATATATATATATATCTATATCTATATATGTATATAAATATATATATATACTACCTTGATCAAAAATTTCCCGGAATTTATTCAGAAAATTAAAAATACAAGTTTATTCATCTAAATCTATATTGTCCCCTTCAAAGTAATCCCCATCGACTGCAACACACTTATGCCAGCGCTTGATCCAATTCTCGAAACATTTTTTTTATTCGGTTTTCGGTATGTCCATCAGGGCTTCCTGCGATTTTTCCATTACTTCCTCTCGGCTGCGAAAACGCGTTCCCCGTAATGGTTTTTTAAATCGATTGAACAGAAAGAAGTCACAGGGAGCCAAATCAGGTGAATTCGGTGGCTGATGGATGGTATTTGTTGCATTTTTCGTCAAAAAATTACGAATAATGATAGCACTGTGCGACGGTGCGTTATCATGGTGCAAAATCCACGAGTTTTCTGCCCACATTTCTGGTCTCTTTCGGCGAATTGCTTCACGCAAACGTCTCATAACGCCCAAATAATACTCTTTGTTTACTGTCTGGCCTTCTGGCAAAAATTCATGATGCACTACACCGTTGTAATCCATGAAAACCGTCAGCATTGCCTTCTTTTTTGACTGAAAACGACGTGGTTTTTTTGGTCTCGGCTCATTTGGTGAACGCCATTCACTTGCCTGATGTCTGGATTGCGTGTCGTACTCATAAACCCACGTCTCGTCTCCAGTAATGATCCTTTTGATGAATGTGGGATCGGATTCAGCCTCGCAAATCATGTCTTTTGCGACGTCAACACGGTCTCTTTTTTGCATGAAATTGAGGTCTTTTGGCACCAACTTTGCTGCTACACGACGGAAACCCAAATCATTAACCACACTGTCTTGGGCGGATCCATAGGCAATGTTCAAGTCCTCCGATATTTCTCTGATGGTTAATTTGCGGTTACTGACCAACATTTCTTTTACTTTATCAATTTTTTCACCGACTTTCGATGTCGATGGTCTGCCACTGCGTTCATCATCTTCGATTGACTCACGACCACTTCTGAACCGCTCGTGCCACCGGTAAACGACCGTTTTTTTTTTAGAGAATCGTTGCCGAAACACTTTTCCAACATTTCCAACGTCCGTGCGCCACTAAATCCGTTTTTTACGCAAAATTTAATACAAGTTCGTTGTTGCAAATTTAAATCCATTTCTGCAATTGTAAAAAATCGCCAACACACACAGAGATAGATGTACTCTTGGCTACGTAACTTTTGCAAATGTCAAGTTATGACACTAAGATTTAAAGGGAATATCAACAACAGATGTACCAATTTAACAAAAAAAACAGAACTCAAATCGGAACGATGGGAGCGCCACACGGTGGTTATTCCGGGAACTTTTTGATCAAGGTAGTATATATATGTATATGTGTTATATTGTGTCAGCCCATTATTGTGCCGCTCGTGTGAGTTTTCCCGTACAATCGTTATATATGTATATATATATATATATATATATATATATATATATATATATATATATATATATATATATATATATATATATATATATATAATAGATAAGATGTAAAAGAACACTCATTATAGATTGTTTGAGATTGCGGCCTTCTCTGAAGCCTTCTTCAGGTCAGCTTCAGCAGCCTGACTGCAGCAGCAGTAGCAACCTTCATCAGGTCAGCGGTTTGACCTGAAGAAGGCTTCAGAGAAGGTCGAAAACACAAGCAATCTAAATTTAAGTGTCCTATTACGTGTTATCTATTTTATTTTGTGATCCATTGTGCCGTCCAAATGTTATATTTCTCTCGTGAGTGCTTCTACATCAACGATATATATATATATATATATATATATATATATATATATATATATATATATATATATATTTGTGTGTCGCCGAAGAGCGTTCCATTTCGAAGATATTTTATATATATATATATATATATATATATATATATATATATATATATATATATATAGTATAATGAAAATATGCCATGTACAGATATCATAAGGCCGTGAAGTGCAAAATCTTTACCCAGCTGCTAATAATGTGCAACTCTCATCAAATTGAATCTTGGTGAATACGTGTTGAATATGAATACAAGGCATTAATATGATTTTTAGCGGAGGCCATTAGCATTAATTATTCAAGCGATTTTAAATGTTTCATGAGAAGGTCACATCAGTTTACAGACGTGACTATATTACTGGAGCTAAAATGTTACTTTAGCCAAACAAACAAGAGAATGAGCATAAGAAGGGGTTAGATATGACGCGAGGTCGAGATCTAAAAGCGTCCCAGACATGTTACTCAAAAATGCTGCATTATGACTCAACTTGCATCAACGAGGAAACACTTGATGCCATCTTTCCCTGAATAAAGTGATGGATGAATACTTATAAGAGATGCGACGGAATAATAATTTTAGTCCAATTGTAGTCATGAAATGATAAAGATTCCGTCAATATTCCAAGTCGTTTTAATGTGCAAACAAATACATGTGTTTTGCCAGGACTCTTAGAAATAGTTTAGAGGGAAATATTGGGCAATCATTTTTACTTACTGCAAAGACACTTCTTACAAATTTTAACGCTCATTTAATTAATAACAACACCTTTAACGGCTTTTGTCATTTTAAGAAGTTAAAATTTACACCTGCATAACCACTATCATGACAGTAAATACGGTAATTATTATAATTTTGATTTATAAAATAACTTGAATAGATGAAAAACTCCAATAACAGTAAACGGTTTACAGCTATTTGAGCTTTTCATCTATTCAATACTACTAGCCGTAAGAGCTCAATTCTATCAATACAAAATAACTGCTTCTCATTTCATATCATAAAAAAAGGCTTAATGTTTGGTTCAAAATGAGCAAGTTCATAATTATACATGTATAGGAACGGGAGAAGCAGAATTAACGTATCATACCCAACCTCAATACATGCCTACTTGTCTTTTTGAATTTTGCCTTTTTTTTATCTGAACACTTATTACAATTAGCAATCGAATGGGGGCTTAATTTCCTAAAATCCTTATTAATACTTGTTTTCATTCTCGGAAGGAAGTAAAACCTCAGGAATAATATTCCAGTAAAGAAATCTTTCAAATCATAAAAAACTACAAATTTTTAACGATACTGTAAGGACTCGAAACGGAAGACATTTAACTTCCCTAAAGGCGAATAATTCATCTTAGTCGGCATTAATTACAAAAAAAATGGCAGATCCCTAATTTGTATCTAGCTTGTTATTCTCAACTTAACCGCACGTGACACACATCTTCCACGACATTATCTCGCAAATATTTATCCAGCTTCCTTCCTTGTTTCATCTAGAACGGTCGGCCCCTCCTGAGGGAATCTCCGATAGCAGACGGAAGCTAAGTCTAAAATGGGAAAGGTCGTTGTAGCTCTCGAAAGTCTTTAAGGAGTCTATTTTTCAGCGTTGCGGCGACGTCGTTGAATTAAGGGAGGGGGTAAGTTTGACGCCGTAAAGGAGAGAGGAAGGGACGGAGGGGGAGAAAGAGAGAGGGGGGATACAAAGATGAAGAGAGAAGGGAAAAAGGAAGAGTAGGTGGGGGAGGACGGCGGTAAAGGAAATACCGTGTGTGGAGGGGGTGAGGCGGTGTTTCCCTTCCGGTCTTGTCTATTACGGTAATGGCCACGAAAATAGACTTGAAACGAGTGAGGAAGTGATTAGGTACGATTCAGTCCCATTCATCGTTGAAGTCGAAATTGGAGTGTTTGTATTGTACACGGAAGGATAAGTTAATCAAGTATGCGAACGCAAGGTGTTCGTCTTTGAAGTGAAAATACCATTTGTTATTTAAAAATTTAAATATTTCTAGGATACAAGTTAACATTGGAAACAATCTCCTCATTCCTTTGTAACGTGATGTGTAGCTTCAATAAGGTCTAATTCCAAGATGACAACATACGGTAATTACATTTATCTTAGAATAGGACAACTCTTTTCTAATCTGGAAAGAGTATGCATGCAAAAGTATGAAAGGAAATACAGGTTATGATGAATTCCTTTATAATATTGCGGAGAAGATTTCTTTTTCTTTTGCCGACCGCGGTGGCGGCGGGGTAACGTCCTCGTCTGCCATTCCAAGGGTCGCGGTTTCGATTCCCGCCTGGGTGAGTTTTCCTCCACCTAGGGCTTGGGTGTTTGTAAATGTGACCATTGTTATCGTTGTTAATAGTTCGATGTAAAGGCCAAAATGTGCTGTTTTCGGACTCATACTGAATAAATAAATAAAATAAATAAAATAAATAAATAAATAAATTTTAAAACTTAGGTCTAATTGCATGCTTAAAAGACAAATCCGTGATATTATGCATGCATGTATAAGATAGATGTGTTTCTATATATATATATATATATATATATATATATATATATATATATATATATATATATATATATAGAAACACATCTATCTACTATACTATCTACAACACATCTATTCTATATACTATCTACACGCTATATACTATCTACAACACATCTATTCTATATATATATATATATATATATATATATATATATATATATATATATATATATATATATTTAGACGCAATGCATTTTACCATACTATAAGAAAATAGAGAAATTTCAGTTGTTATACCCCGATATTAAGAATGACGAAATGAATTACGTGCATCGCCAACAGAACAAACACGTTTTACTAGAAATTTCAAGCATTTGATGATTAATGGCAACAAACTGCTCGTTGAAGCGTATCTGTGTGCAAAAAATCATTTGTGCCTGTACCCAAGCATGTGAGAACACTATTTCATCATAACAACACGGATGACATGAGCATTGTTTAATTTTTACTGACCAAAATAAAAGACATAATTACACCTACATTGACTGCTGCTGCAAATCATATTTAAGTCTTATCCATCAAATTGAAATAAATATAGAATTATTTTAGGCGAAAGGACTAATGAACGCGAACAAAGACTGAGTTAAAATTGCAAAATTAGGTATAGAAGTTGACAGCCACATATTGGGCAATATTGAAGTGACTGCACCCGAGATTACTGAATCTGCTACCTCCAGAAGAGCAACTGGAGGTAGAGGGACCACTTCCATTTTTACTCATTGTCCAAAGACATTTTTCGCGACGCGAGACCTTCTTTCGAAAAAAATAGTTTCGCCGGTAAACAGAAATCCTGGCTGGAATTGAACCGTTTTTCAATTTTTTCAGTCTCCTTTTGACCCAAAAAAAGTCCCTGTCTGCACGACAAAGATTTTCCGGGACAGCGTGTCTTTTATCGAGACCATGCCCAGAGGTAGAGGTGTTGTACGTGTACCATATGGTCCTCGAAAAAGTGAGTCCCTCGCAGAGAGGAAAAACTCTCAAAACGGGTCGACTCTCCTCTTTCCTCATGGGGTGCCTAAACTCCGTCTCGCCCCCGGCACGACGCTCGAGGGGATGGTCGATGCGGCCAAGACTTGAGAGAGCACGGATTGCTAGGAAGTCAGCCCACGCAGTCGGAACCTTCGCAAAGGAAGGGAGATGAGGACAAGGGGTTGGGTGTTTTCGGGGAAGGGGGAGGTAAATGAGCAAGGGGGCGCGGGAAGGCGAGTGGAAGGACTGTGGATGAATCGGAGAGAGTCGGGGAAGCCTTAGAGACGGTGAGTAGGAGGCGAGGAGGAGAGAGACCATGTGAGAGCCAAGAAGGGGCCGAAGGGACGACGGCGTGACGGGTGTGACAGCGATCAGCTGAATAGATTTGTCCTCAAAAGACATGTCCCACGCTGAGAATGGAACGACCCCCTGCCGAGTTCATCCATTGTTCGCGCTTGGCGATCAGACTCGATCGAAGACGCAGATATCTGGCGCTGGGTGGCGTTGTTTTGTGAGGTTAATCGGGTAGCTCAAAACATGGCGAAGAATGAGTAACTTGGATGATAATGAAGAAGCAAATATGAATTTATAAAGAAAGCACGCCCACTCGCGGATTTCCTTTTCAAGCATGTGAATACTTTCTTCCGATCGGTATTATATTTTTTTAATCTCGAGGCTGTAATTCGCTGTTTAATGACCACTGGATGTGAAACTGAAACGAGTTCACATCAGTGTGATACAGGGAAAAACTATCAAAGAGAAACCTCCTCGAACTAAACCGGTGAGACTTTATCTAGTATTTACCGTTAGCAGAAGTTTCCTTACCCAATTAATAACTTCCATTTGCAATAAGTAGGTAGCAGTAAGGAAAAGCCATTCATTACAACCCTCGACTGGCGTACTCTTTACTTAATAACGAGGCGAGCTCTCCGTTTATAGAATCAATCGATAGTACGCTGCAGTAGAAATATTTTCATTTAGTTTTATGGCTGCACGGCTTTGAATCAGAATGGTGATATGCAATGTTAATTCAAAACATCTTGAGAACCTTTTACGAGTCCTGAAGTTGGGATTAAACTGCAATTTTGTTAAATTGATTAATAATTCTGCGATGAATCAGCTCTTATGGCAAGAAACGTACGTCTTAATTATAATTTATCATTATTATTATCTTTAAATCATTCATCATGTTTAAAAGTAATTTTTTGGTACACCTTATGGCATTACATCCATCATCCATAGATTTAATTACATTCTACCAGTGATATAAAAATGCGAAATTTAGAATTTCATGAAGAAATTAATCCTTACAAGCATATTTTTAAAAAATCAAAATTGTATTGAGAGCTTTTTAGTTACGTTTTTCAATGTAGGTTATATGTTATGGAAAGCTCAATGACTCAGAATCAATTAAATGAGAACTAAAAGATGAGTACATAAATTTTTTCCTGAACCTTCTACAGAAATATATAAATTTAAGTATATTAGGATTATGAAATACGCCTTAAGCTCTCAATGTGATAAAAGTGTTGTTCATCTCCGATTGCTTTTCGTCTTAATAGATACCTAGACCTTCATATCTTTTTTAATATTGGCATTTATGAAATTTTCAATTAATTTTATATGTGAGGGAATCGTAATATTTTTATTATGATATATTCTCATATTTTATGACGAAACAAAAATGCTAAAGACAAAGTAAATAGAGTTTTGGTAATACCAATGTATTTTTAAGATTCTCATTTCACTCTCCTCACTATTTTTGCAAGTGTTCCTATCATAAACAGTGGTTTAACTTTACAATTTATGGATTAAAGCAAACATAACTATTTAAATTTAATTTTCATTTTTTTCCAATAAAGAAATGATGGCACTGCGTGGAATTAATGGCATAATATCTATATCCTAACAGTGAAAATTATCAGGAATAAATTAGATATGGTGATCCTTAATTCAAATAGCAAGAAATAATGAGCTCTACGGCCTCTCAATAAAGAAGAAAGGGGAAGAAAACTCCAATGGCCGTAAGGATTGGAGTTGCTCCTTACGGCCATTGGAGTTTTCTTCCCCTTTCTTCCTTAATTCAAATGTTAAGGCTTCACAGTCGCAAATAACATAGCACATGGCATAATTTGAGTTTGTATAAGTCCCACCTTGTAATTTTATTAACCATAGGTATTAAACCTTTATAATGAGGTTTAGGTTGGCATTAAGCTCAGAAAAGGCACGCTCTTACGAAACCACATATAAATAAGCTTCCTTTATCTACCTGATATTTACAACAATATCTGCCATATTGTATTGATATGGTAAAATTCCAATTAACCGAGAAAAATTTCGCAATATCCTGATTTATCTGAAAAAAAGTGCTTGCAGTTGACGATGATTTACTTTTGCTAGTTTAGATTCTCATGCCTCGGATAATGAAGGTTACTGCACTCTGCGTGATATGAGAGAACGTCACCCGTTCACTTGGTCGCACTAAAACTATTGACGCAAACTTATACGCAAATGAGAGGATCGGGGAGAGAAAGAGCAGGCTCAGGGGACGTGTTGGATCCATCGGCAAACGACACGTCTACATCCTTGCTATCCCAACCCTCCGTCCCGCGCATTGCCTTGTTCCTCTCCTTCTCGCATTCCTCTCCTGTCTTCAACCTCACACATTCACCCCTTCCAAGAGCTACAAATTCCGGTTCGTACTCAATACCTCCCACCCTATTACCTACTCCACACAAACACCGTCCCTTGAAATATTGACCGCCTCTCACCTACCCCCGCACCTTTAAACAGCCTCTCTTTTCTTCGTCTCTTACGGATTTTAGAGAAACTCGAAGGCCAATTCACCTTTTTCAGCAGGGTGTTCCAAATTCCTTTTTTTTTACTTCCTCCAAAATCCAGCCACTTCGATGGTGGCCCCGCCGGTCCACAAATCGTCCTGGATGATCTCTTTTTGGTGTGCCCAAATGTCCATCCACAAAGAAAGAACGCAGGTTAATGAACTAGCATTAGTAATTCGCATTCTTTGACATCATTGAGAGCAATATGGTACGATATTCTGCTATCCACATTAAGAAAACTAAAAAAGATTAATGTATCTCTAATTAAATTAACCTCGTTGCTATTATATCCATGAACAAAAATGTCAGGTTTCTAATTCTTCAATGCCAGTTTTAGACTGCTGCCGCTTTCACTTTGACACATTCGTCTGGATTTCATAGCACGAACAAATTTGAAGAAAAAGCACTTCAAGCAAAAAATGGCCGGGAAGCCAAATAGCAAAAAAGGTTTTTCTAAAAGCCATAATTAGTTCAAAGCTTTTAACTGTTACTTTCGTACATTAAATCATGTGCTTACTAAATTCCATCAATTTAAATCATGTACTTATTAAATTCTATGGTAATCGGTCAATAAGTATAGTGTAATTTGGCTAATTTTGTTGTCTTTGATGCTAGTCAAACAATGAGGACAAATTAACACAACTAAAAAATTGTAAAAATATCCACGTTAGCACAATTTGGAAGAGTTCGGTTTCATTTAGATTTTTATAAATGTTGCTCAATCACTGACAATCAGTAGAAGGCCCTTGAACTTTCCAGTGGCTTCGGAGCTAATAACTATCTGGATCTGATGATAGATTCTTTCACATTTGTCTCCACATCAATTTTATAAAACTTTACACTCCATTTAAATGAGCAATCTGACTTACTACAGAAGCAGTAATAAGAGGATATACCGGGGCACTGCAGAATTTTTGTAGAATGCTGGTGCTTCCTTGACATCGGTTGAGAAATAAACGTCCAGCGTCTCTTCGCTCACTCTCCGGTGTTGGACACCTCCGTCCAGATTTTCTAGCACGGTCGAGTCCGCAACAGTTTGGAAATGAGAGTGGCGCCAAAGAGAGAGACGAAAGGGGAGGATCGAGGGAGATGGAGGAAGAGTCGGCCCGCTCCTTCCTTTGAATGATTCATCCTTCGGGCTTGCGTCCCCCATCCCATCCTGTTGCCATCTCCGTTTATGCCAATATCTCTTTCTGTCGCCCTGCGCGCACACTCATCCGTGCAATCCGGCCTCCCTCGAAAAACCTCTCGCAAAACACTAAAGCGTGGAGGGTATGCGTGTGTGTTTGTGGGTCTGTACGAGAAAGAGAGAGAGAGAGGAAGAGGTGGAAGTAAAAGAAGAGAGCGAGAGAGAGCAGGATATATTTATAGTCATTCCCTTAATGCCCCTCACAAGAAACCCTCTCGTGACCGAACCCGCCTGATGCCAGCGCATCTCAAACAGAGAGCGAGGGGCATAAAAGAGAGGAGGGTAATCTCTTACTCAAGTGAGAACGCGGCCCCTATTTACTACTCCCACAGTTTTTCTTTCACGCCCGTCCTCCTTGGCGTCGAAATTATGATTGCCAAGAAAATCCTTATATCAACCGCTGCTTAATATCCGAAACGTTCAAATTATCCCCTCTCGAGACTGCGTGTATTTTACGTAAATTAGGGCGAGGATACCACAAACCTCAGCCCAAGCCAAATATGAAGTACCTCCCTCCCCCCTCGCCTATCAAAAAATCGAAATCCAATACTTGCATATGTAATATTTAATTTTTTTTAAATCAAAATATACAAGGGTTGAATGAGCCCCATTTCAATAACTATTATATTACTGAAGCTTTTCAAAAATATTGATGTGCAATGAAGAATTTTTTTCGGAAACGCTATTCATTTATTTTTTTAGAAGTTGAGATATTTAATGATATTATGTTCTATTTAATTTCAACCATGACCCCAGGAGGTTTTGGCTGAAAGACTTAGTAAAAGTTTACGACCCGAGTGTTACAATAGGCCTGCAGCAAGCCATGTAACGGGGAAGTTTCAGGCTCACGATATTATCCATGCACCTTCAGCTAATAGTGCCGTAGGTATAACCAACTCGTTTCAAATATTTAAATAGTCTCCTAAACTTTATTTTTCCTATTGTATTGTATTATGCGTGATCACATTATACTAAATATAATCATGCTCTTATTTAATACTACTTAGTGACTAGCATAATATTTTGGCAGGTGAAAATTTAATAACTCATAAAGTAGGTAATATACAATTCTCATCCCTCATTTGGATTAATACTAATTAGTAATTTCTCGAAATTTGAATGTGATAGTTTAAATTTCTCCAAATAAAAGCTAGATATTTTTAGTTTTTTTTTGTAATATCAAATATATTCATTCCAAAGCTTTCAATCGTCGTTTCTCTGAAAAAGTAAAATTATGATAAAAATATATTAAATTGAAATTACTGACTTTCTGAAACCATTTTACGAAAATTAACGCCTGAAAAAGTTATTTGCAATTTATTAGAAAATGTTATTTATATAAAAATAGCTAATGGCATGAGTTTAAATTGTTACCACAATTTTTAATACTTCACTTTGACCTATTTGATGAACGCAAATAAAATAAATATTAAATGATACTATCCTTGCTGGCATCATATAAGAACTGGGATTAGTTAAAATTATCATTACCTAATAAGGCATTGCAATGCTTGATAAAGAATAAGAAATGTACATTTACTTTGGGAGGTCTCGTAGAATATAATTATGCAGAAGACTGGAAACAATAAACACTCATACATTGTCGCCACCGCAAACGGCAAAGGATATTCTTTCTACTCTTCTAGAGAGGTCGAAATTTCTCACATCGGAACCCAAAGGTAACCTGTGTCCTGTATACTTTTAAATTTAGTAATAGTCATAGGTTAAAGTACTTTGAACTACTTTGAGATAAATTGTAGGTGAATCATACTTTAAATCCCGTGTTTTATGACTTTGTGTTTTCCAATTCTTTTCCTCGTTTCGTTATTTCCTGAGCAAACTCCTCATTATGTTTCAACACCAAAATATAATGTAAATTCTGCGACACTTCAATAAATTTCTTTTCTATAAAATTCTTTTTAAGAGGGCTAATCACTAACGAGGTTGACTTCAAATGTTCCCGGAATACGAACAGCCACATCACCTTGTGGGCCTTTTCACACTTGGTCCACCCACTTTATTGGTGCCGCAACCCTTCGCGCCACCCACACTAACCAACCCTACTCAAATCCCTCGCCAGAACTCACATATCCTTCCACTAACCATCCACAAAATCTCACCCCATAGCTTCCTCGAAAGCTTGAAGTTATTCATAAGGCCCACCATTCCCATCCTCTTCCGAGACAACACCCGGTATCCAATGCAACACCCTTCCCTCCCAACCCACAGCCACAATAGATTCTTCATCCAAACCTGGCAACCCTCGCTTCCTCCAATCTCATGCTCAGGGCCAGAAACTTTTCCGAATATATTTGAAGGGCAGAAGCGCACACAAACGGTATCGGCGGGCTGTCTAAATTGTTTTCAAGTGCTTGTGTTTAGGAATGATATTCAACGGTGTCCATGTTCCAAGCATCGAGCCAACGCGAAGATTTTATTCAACAGGGAGAGTGAGCATTTGGGAATATTTATGACAACCGAGATACCACTTACACCTACAGTGACAAGCAGTCGCTCAAGTCCGATTTCAAAGGGCGTGAGAGCCCTCATTAATAAAATTTATAATCCAGCGTTGAACAATGCTTTGAGTGAGAATTTTTGGATAACCAGGTAGGCTTGCGGTTCTAACAACTCTGGAACGTGCGTATCTAAGGTGTTAGATTCTCCAGGATACCTTTTTGTGAGTTACGAATCCGTTAATTATAGATAAAATTTCAAAAGAGCTTCACCTTTTGTTCGGATATCATGATTATTGGTGTGATCACGATTAAAATCCAGATTAATGAAAAATGCTCAATTGTAAAACATCGGGAGCCAAGAATTTTTATTTCCTATCTTTGTACATACACGTATCACCAATAAAATAATCCATTTCAGCTTTGGTGCTGCAAGAAAATGAATAATATATTCACTTCGGAGTGAATTTATATTCATTGTATACGTTTTAATTCCGCTTGGGACAACCTTAAATAGCAACGTAACTTGTAGTTAACCATGCAGTGGATCTATGCTTCAATCATCGTAAAAAAATATTCTAAGCTAAACTTTATCAGTTGTTGTTTAGCTCAGATTCGCATTGCTTTTTGTTGAATTTTTAGATTTGGCAATTGATCCTATTCCATATTCCGCGTATCAGAGTAATAGTCTTTTCAAGAGAATGTACAAAATTATACTCCATTATGGAAGTTTCAGTTTTATTCATATATTAACTCCTTGCTGCATCTACAATGAAATTTGAAACAACACAAGCCAAAACAATGGTTACTGCCACAATGGCTCCCATGTAAAACTGTAGCTCAAAAATTTTTCACTTAAAACTATACTGGCATGAAAATTATCATGCGAATAAATTTCGGAGATTGAAAACCTTTATTTATTCAAATGTAAATCACCTTACAAGCAATTTTTAATAAATATCTTTATTGGTATACCCTCAAATTCCTTCCAAAAACAACTAATAATGTAAATAAAGGAATTTCTTCAACGTATTCAACTTCATGTGTATCATAAACACTCAATTAAAAATATATTCTGTACTTGTATTTATTGTACTAGTTATTTTTAACTCCAAACTTAAATTTCACAATTTCTTCCTTTTTGATTGTTATATATTTGTTTTCTCACTACCCAGAATGCTCTTTACTTAATAATGTCCTTCAAACTTAACAAAAGTGCGTAGCTCACCTTTCTAGGGTTCAATTAGAGAGTGGCAGATCCGAGGGAAAGGGAAATCACTTAGGGAAAAATAGATTCAAAACAATTTTCTTGTTAACTGAAACATTTCTCAATGCATAAATACCTACGTATATGTCGTACTAATATAAAGTAAAATCACCGAGAAATAGCTTCACATTCCAAACCAGATATGAATTCTCCGAGATTCCAATAGCACTATTAACCCCGTGATTTGCTTGTCGTAGCGTGGAACTCGTGCTGTTCTTACCTTAAAATGATAAAATAGTGAATTATTCTGTTTTCATGTGATCTGGATATTAGTAATTTTTATTTCCACAGTCAATGTCATTCAAGTCATTGTAAGTATGTACTATAGGTAGTTCGTGGTCGGCCCTTAACATGTTTTAATATCACATATTACGCTCTGCCTAAACTCTTGCTTCTTCATACTTTCTATCTACCTTCATGCCGTCTTATTAGACCATTCAATTTCTTCTTCTTCTTCCCCTCACCCAACATTCTCTCCTCTATCGATCCTTTAAAAATCCCAACAATATGCCAACCCCTTCCGAACCAATACTTTTCGATTTCAAATTTCATATTCCTCAATAGTCCTTCCACATTAAACATCCGCTGTGGCCTCTGTGTTCTTTTTATTCTCTCTTTCAATGCCCATATCCACTACTCAAAAGCTTCCTATCTAAGTGTACTCGGAGATACAACCTCAAAATCAGTTTTCATATGCTTATAGCGCTAGCCGAAATATTGAATTATTAATTCTATCCGCATTTACTAAGCATATCTTTCATTCCCTAATATTTTGCAAGTATTTTTGTCAAGGCAATTTTTTCCTAATCCCCCACTATTACCCTTATTTCCATCAAAACTTGAAATTGTTTACCTTTTCTTGTGATCTGAAGTAATTCGCAAAGCAATAACTGAACTCCCTTGGCTGTTTGGCTAATTAGGACTCGGTCATCCGCAAACATAAATGACTTGAGACTAGCTAAACCACCTTACAAGGCTCTCCACCCACTCTTGTTTCCAATGCAATCTCCTACCTCTAGACCCTCTTATAATTTCCCTCTACGATTTAAAGCGCTGGTGATAATACGCGCCACCCTGTTTTACTCCACTTCTACCATTCTACATCCCCACTCTGAAACTTTTACTTATCCCATTAGAATAATATAGTTTCGAATCAGCCGTAATCCCTCCAGTCTGTTCATATCTCCGGCAAAATTATCATTTAATTTTTGCTCTATCCTCTGTAGAACCACTCGCCTAAATTTACGACGAGCCTAAAGACGATTATCTCATAGATTTTTAAATTAATGCAATGGCATCACAAGTTCCCTCCCTTGTTTATTAATAGATTGTATGGTTAAACTACGGAATCGAGATATAATAAAAAACGCTTCAGCGTGTAAATGTGAGACTCGTAAATTTTTTATTACGCATACTATTTTCACCACTTCCACGCTCATCAAGTGGTCCGTTATGAGAAACGAACTTGTGGTAGTTACTGTTGGTCCTGAGGCGTACAGGTTGGTAAGGTGGCTTTTTCTTGGCCCTGAGAGTCAATCCTATACCAGCACACGAGCGTGCAGAATTAAAAACACAATTCCCCTAGGCATTCAAATTGCCCATTGTCACTTTTGCGTCTTTGTCGGCACCCAATCATCCTCCCGTAACCTTAGCTTCAGTAGACACCAGTCAAGGGCCAAGTCTCGTCTCAAGAATATGAAGTTGAGCAAATCCGAAATTGCCTAACCTATGCTTCACACATACAAGTGTACCTGATGTAAACCTCTGCCACCAATGGAAATAAAAGGTATGTTTTAGAAAGTTTTTCAAAGAATAGCAAGTTATGTTTACCTATAATAAGGCAATAAGGCTTATTGAAATTCGTCATAAAAAAGAAGCACTTTGAAGATTTAGTATCAAAAATATAGAATTCTTTTTGAAATAACTTTTGCATTATAATATAAATCAAAATCCAGTAAAAATACAACAAGGGAAGAACTATTTGAATTTATTAATTTAGACCAGTCACTATTTATAGTAATAATCTATTTTATCTATAGAGCTGAGACATGATGAGAGAAAAAAATAATCTCGACGACACCCTAGCAGGTTTGCAATGAGCATCTCGTGTTGAAAGAAATAGAAAAGAACTAAATCCCTTGACGATTTGCCCTTGCAAATGTTAATAAGATGAAAAGAATGAAGAATGAGATAGGCGTCAGAGTGAGGAAGGGCATGGTTTTTGCTTACTTTGAAAAAATTATCCACATCATCCTACATCGACCGCCAATCATTGCAGTTGTCCTAAATTAATACCGTTATTTAATATCTTGTAAAATAAAGAAAATGTTATATAATCGGTAAAACAAAACTAGAGCGCTCAATACATAATTATATTAAAAAACATTACTCGAATAAATTTTCAAATATATCGTTTGTCAACCGAATTACTTGTGTGGATATGATAAAAAATCGTGTGCGAATTATAAATTGATTAATATTTATTAACCATAAATCAGTTATATTTCTGTAAAAGTATTTATCAAATTTCACTCATTCACTAACTAACATAATTCTGTGAGGTTCTTCTGGAAGGGCTGCAAATATGAAATCTTCAGAATCTGTAGAATCCTATGAGAAATCTAAAATCTACGTCACCTCTAGAATCCTTATGGGATATTAAAAACTTCCGAAAATATTTTTTTTAACCCATTTATTAACGCTGGAAGAGATTTTAAATCATTCAACGGAACAATCGACATGGGACAGAGAAATGAAATTGGGAGTATACAAGAACACATTTTCTGTCCATTACATAAGGGTTTTACAAACGATTTAGACGCCTGAGTTTCAACATATAGTATAACACATGCAACACATAAAAACTTATGAATTTTTTTCATTTGATTAACATATAAAAATATTCACCGTACTTCTGAATAGACGTCTAAATTATTGAAGATTCTCATTCTTTTCATCCCTCGCTTGGTATTCTGCACACAAATCATTCAAACGCTAACGTTTAGTCATTCTTATTCTTTCATTTCTTTATTCTTGACGGTTGGCAAGAAATCTGACAATCGTTATTGAAGTTTCCGTCACGCAACTACCGGCTGAACAAAATAATTACTATACATTGCCGATATAAGGCACTGAAAAGAGATTTTAATGCAGAAATATTTAATTTTACTCTTCCTTTCCTTAGAGTAGTCCTTTTGAAATTAACTATAAATTTTTACCTATTGCAAGGAGAATTTTTACTGGGAAATGTTCAACTACGCAATATCACCTTAGAAGTACGGCTGGAGGCGAAAAAATTATTTGAAGGAAATTACAGTAGCATACAATTTATAACCTATGGGTTATTTTAATTTTACACCTCTTGCGTTGGGAGCTTCCATTATTGTTCAATATATTTATGAAATATCTTATTTCGTTTAACATAATTCCAATGGCAACCTAGGAGCACCTATTTACTCTTATCATCAAAAGAATAAATGCAAAAGAGTGATTAAATTTAATTTGAAACAGATTTAACTGGAAACATTCGAATTTGTTATAACAAAGCCAGCTAATTTTGTAAATGTATAATCTTACCATGCGAATAATTTTTCCAGAGAAGTTAATAGTAAAATACTTTGGGACAACTTCCAGCGAAATTTCCTCCATCTTGTTAACCGCCATTGAAACAGCATAAATCTCGGGCGTCACTGGATCGTTTGCAGCGAGAGACAAGTTTATGACGGGAGTCTTGGAAAGCCACGAGGGCGCGCTCAATTAAACGATTCGCCTACCAACCCATCCATCTCCATCCATAAGCAATAAAGTGTGGGAGTCGTGGTACAAGACGGACATAAAAGGTCCGAAAAGGAAGAGCCTATCTGCATGGATTTTGTATTTTTTTGGGGGATGTGGGTAGTGGTAAGGGTGTCAGAAGAGATGTGGAGAAAAGAAACGAAATATATGTGGGCGTATGTTGAATGAGGAAGCGAAGAAATTAAGATGGAGCATGATAACAAAAGAGTCATGAGAAGGAATACTGGTCGAGAACAGTAGAGGTAAAAATTAAAATGGAATACATAGGTAGATGTGCATACGATTAGACAGTGAACCACCCGTCGTACCAATCATATAATCAATAAAAAGTACGTAAACTACCCTTTATTAGATGCTTTTTCAAGGAAATCGATTATAATATTAAAAAATAATGCAATACTATAATTAATGCTCCTTCCACCGGAAAATGGACAAACTGAACAAATAAAGAAACTGAAAATGAATAAGGTTGAGCCGGGAACTATTGAATATATAAGAGTGTCATTATTTAAAGTTGATCAAGAAAGCGTTTATTATTAAGGTAGCTAAAATTAAAGGAAGGATTGAAATTATTTTTAATTTCAATAAGATTTTAGGTATTATTAATTATTTTAGCAGGCCTTGATGGCGCCATAGTCCATTAATCTAGAGCTAACTAATACTAACACCTCTACCTTCTGTCCTCGGGTTTCACGTTGATTTTTATATATTAATAGTATAATTTAATTTGGGTGGTATCCGTTTAGTAATTAAATGCAAATGGTTATCTCAAAAGTATACTTTGCTGATTTTCTGGTTTCAACCACAAAAGAGGATTTCAGATACCTAGAATTAGATTGAAAATATGTATGCAGTTGTATAATAAAACGGAATCAGTGCAAGAAAAACAACTGAATTACAAAAAGTGATAAATATTTTTACTAACCGCCGCAAGAAGAGCCAACCCTTTACGTGAGTATGAGTTTTGATAATAAAAGAGTGTAAAGGGTTACCATGAACAACCTATTTGATAGACGCATGCTCTTTTTCGCTGTATGCATTTTGGGTTGCCATTTCTCTGGGAAATTTGTCTGAAAAAATTTGATATCAATTCTGTTTTAAATGATACTCGACGGACGTAGGCAAAATTTTAGAAAACTATCCATGGGAGGGATTTTCACCACCGAGAAGATTTGTCCATAAAAGAATGGAATTATAAGGAGGAAAGAAGATGATGCATGGCGAAAGAGAACGAAATGGGTAGGGAGGCAGTCACTGTGTGTGTGTAGATGATTAACATGACAAAATGGAAAGAAAGAGGGAAAGGGAGGAGAGGAGGAGACGTCGGAGGGGGAAAGAAGCTCAGGGAGGGCGGGAGGAGGGCGTTGGAGGGCTTCGAAATACAACTCAAGACCAACCCCCGCCCCGTACCCACACGCACGAGACACGGTCGTTCCCCGGTCACAGCCCGGTGGGGCCTCCCGCTGGGCGCCGCCTCCGCTCACCACCCTTCCCCCTGCCCCACCTACCCTACCATGCCAACCTCCACCGCCCCCCATTCTCGCCCCTTTCCGCCGGGCGATGTCGTCCCAAACAAAAGAGCATCTCTAACGGCGGAGGAGGCGTCGGGCAAAACCCTTTTTACCCATTTTTTAAAACTCCCTTAACTATCGGTAGCATCGAAAAAAACGTCCTGGAGAAAAAATTAACCGTGACGATATTGACAATAACGGCCTCATCATTCTCATGGAGCAAAAGAGAGAGAGAGAAAGAGAGGCGAGGGATGAGAGGAGAGCGAACAATTGAGCGTGAAGCTTTTTCACGCAGGCACGCGACACACGTATGCGCCCTTAGATTTTTGCTACTTTCCCATCGGTACGGGAGAGGGACGTCGAACGAGTAGTGGGAAAGGAAAGAGAATATGGGTGAACGTGGTTATTGTTGTTGCCCAACCGTTTTCCGCAGCTGAGAGCCATTATCGGGTGGGTTGTGTCCTGTACTCCTCCACCCA
The DNA here is from genome assembly GCF_022747635.1 of Hetaerina americana. Taxonomy (NCBI): domain Eukaryota; kingdom Metazoa; phylum Arthropoda; class Insecta; order Odonata; family Calopterygidae; genus Hetaerina; species Hetaerina americana. The sequence continues at coordinate 91,745,560 of NW_027286763.1, forward strand.
CTCGCTTGTTGATTCATTAAAGGCGGCGGTGTAACACGTGAGCGCGCCACGGCACAGGCGTGTGTGTGCGTGTTTGTGTGCGTTCGCGATTGCGATTGTCTGCGGTGGGATGCCCGTGTTTTAGCGAGGCGCCCACGCGGCCCCTTTTGTCTTCCCATTGACACATTTGAGCGGTTGCTGATTTCTCCACCGCCTCCCCGGAAGCTTAATGAGTATACCATCATTAGCGAGTGGGTGGTTTAAAAGCAATGAGTCAAAAGTGCTATCTTAATCATATGCGAGCGTGAGAGTGAAAGGGAAATCGAACGTTAAGAGCACAGCGATATGAGAAAATGGCCATCAAATGGTAGGATTGACAAATGCGAGGTAGGAACAGACTCCCTTAATTAATAAGTACTCTCAGAACGTGGCCTTGCGCTCACTTAAAGACTCAGAAGTTCTCATTTCCCTGCCTATATCAAGGAGGGTGGAACAAAGTACGGAAAGACGACGTGATGGATTTGATCAAGCATCACAATATAGTGCAGAATAAACGACACCATTTACGAGTATAGCTAAGTTCTCCAACACGACTCTCAAAGAAAATGTTTGATTTTCCTCGGAATGTACGTAAGTAGATTTTAAGTTCAAAGAACTTTTGAATTGCCAAAAATTAGTGTTTATTCCTATCTATAGAGTTACGAAACAATATTAAAAATTTAATCAAACTAAATAATGCATTAATTATTCTTTTAACGGCGAATAATACTCTCTAAAGCTTCATTGACACTATTCACTTCTTCTATATTAAACACATGTTCAACTTTATCCCAGCACGTCCGCATTTAACATGAATTTTCTGATAAAAAATAATTGCATTTTTTATGTTATTTACTTACATTACTAATAGCCAAATTTCATATGCATCCTATTTTCACATTGAATTCGTAAATTATCATATAAATGAAATTGGAAACGTAAATATAATACGAGGCCACGGAGCGAAGTTGTTTTTATTTATATTTTTTAAATGCCATTGTTTTGAGAATATATTTCGTCCAAGACCTTTGTAAGTAAATCAACGAGATGTTCCAATATAAAAACAGATTAATTTTTAGAGCATTAATTTACAGAGATAATGCTCATTCTAGATGTTTGGGGAGTTTTATTCTTATTCGCGTCTTTTCATAAAATGATAAGAAAATACAATTCTGAGCGCACGTATGTATCCGGTAACGCACTAAGAGGCTATGCTAATTTGGTTAGTAAGCCGATAAGAGTCTATTTGACATAATTTCACATTTTTCCTTATTTATGATATTTCCTCACAAAGTTAACAAACCGTTAACTTGTAATAAAAAATTAACTATTTTTTATAAGACAAATGCAGAGTTTTATATCGCTTGCATTTAATGAGTTTGATCTGTTGATCACTTGCACTGTATTTTGTACTTTTTAACATCGAACTAAAATTTGAGCTAACAATTGATAATGGCTTCATTTTGTAGGCAAAACCCCTTTCGTTTAAAAATACATATCATCCTCAATATTACAGGTTGAAAAGTTATTTTAAAAAGGTGTATTTCTATTTCGCCTCTTGGTAATGAGCAAAAACCATTGTAGCTGCATTCATTTTATCCTAAGCATAATTTATTTATGTGTAAGGAGATACAGATATAAATATATCTATACTCAATAAAGCTGCTGTACATGTTAAATTGCTACATGATTCCCTCATTAAGATTTCCCTTTTATTGCGATATTGCTTCTTAGGCTACACCCAATTCCTGGGTTGAGAAAGTGGAAGCAGTTTATTCGCGTAAATTTCCCTCTATTATGAGGATATGCATGTTGCGATCACACCCCATAAAATTGTCACGTATTTATTTGGTACTCTCAAATAACTTTAGTTTCTGTGAATGCAATTAGCAATTAAGTCTCTTAGAAGAATATTTATTTATACCTATTTTTCGAGTGTTTGTAAATTAAAGATAAATAATAGGAATACTCGTATATCGTCTCAATAAACCTTGGACCCATCATATTTATTATGCTACATCGACTTTGCTCTTTGCTCATTGCTTAGTCTAATATTAAGCATTTTCACCTTCAGGTTATTATCATTTCAGGTTACAAAAATAGACCGCTCACGGATTGGCGCATTTTATCACTCAAGTAAACTTAATCTCAGAAGTTAGTTAAATATTCCCACATTTTTTCATTAAACGTCTGCCACTCGTCGTACTGACGTTACATTTCCAATGCAATCAGAATTAGACGAGTTTAGGTTCCTTAGAAGACACTGGTAATGCGGAGGTGATGGAGGAAATTTTCTAGGAAATATAACCAACCAGTAATCACCCAAAGGTTAGTTTAGAGGTTAGGTAAAGTTCAACTCGCACTAAGTCAAGCAATAAGTGAATTTCATACATCAGGGTCAGGGCTCAGGTTCTTTTCTTGTATTTTCCCAGGAAGATGTTTCCCAAACAAATCACACAGCATAAGTTAACCCGAGAGTTTACAGATGCACCATCTGATATCAAACACGGACTAGTCTAGTCCTAGACAAGGACTAGGTCTAGACCACAACTCATCCTTCCACCCAATGAACTACAGACGAGAACTTAACAAAATAATTAAGTCAGAGCATATTTATAATGTTCGTGATGAGAAATGTTTGCAAAATTCAGACGAATTTTATGTCTTAAAGACTAAATTGAAATCTTAAAAAACACAGCAAAATGTTAGTATGAATCCTATCACTTGTTCTGGCAAAATATTAAAGGCTTCGACCGCTTAAGATAAATATTCAGATGGCATCGCAACCCTTGGGACAAGTGATTCTTTTTTTATACCCTTCAAAAATAAGTTTAAAATTCGTTATCAATAATCATTATGTAAAACCAGCAGCTTCCGTCGCTAATAAAGAACTCATACAGAATGGACCCAAAAATATGAAACACATTAATAATCAGGCTAAAAAATATTTTATTTGAAATAGTGTGAGGGAATAAAATTATATCTAATGCAAGGGCATTATTTTGGGTTAAAAGCTCTGTTGTTTTTTGTGTGTCGTGTATGTGAGTAGAAGAGACAAATTGACCAAAATAACTGTGGAAAAAGAAGGAAGACCTAATTCCTGGGAATAAAAATGTTGTACGTCAAGCACGAATAAGCTCTGAGAAAAGTACTGGATAATAATCAAGGTATACCCTTATTCACAAGGGAGAAAAAGGATGAAAATTACAAGCTGAATTTTAAAATATATCTCTTTAAAGTCTTTCTTAGGTTTATGTATAGGTTATCGCAATTTTTGCAATGCATGTGGCTAAAACGGTCACATAATTAACCAGAATATATCGACTATAGTAGATCGCTTATAAGCGAGAACAAATCCAAAATATACCTACTTGAAGTTATGGGAGACTCGATACCTATTAAATAGATTAAAATTTCGATAAGTACCATTGAGGTTAATTTCCTGCTTAAACATTGCTTGGCTATCATAATATTGAAGATTTGAATATACAATATTTACCCAGTTTGTTTTATAATTGGCATACATTTATATACTCATCAAAATTAGTCATGGCATTATCAGGAAGCACCCTTACCGGTTAGTTTGACGTAAGTAAATAAAATTTTCTGAGTCATAATTATTATGTAATTGCCAAACGTTGTTTGCTTACTCGTTATACTATTTTAGAATTGGGAAGAGCCAAAAACCATCGGATAGTAATAAGAATAAAAGAGCGCATCAGTTATGTAGACAGGTTTAACGCTTTATCTGACTTACCACCCCTGCGTGATGACACAACATACAATCAAGGTTACCAAAGAAGTTTCAATTTTCGGATTAGCTTACCGTAAAGTAATAATATTTTACTTAGATATAATTTCGTAATGCATTTTTTAAAACCTTCCTTCACATTCAGTTTTCGTCTCAACTCCTACACGTTATAATATGACTTATTATTTAAATAATTAATTGGCACGGGTATAAAAGTCGTAAAAAGTGAGACTGCGCTCCTGATATCCTTCAATGAGCCTTGCAGATCGGGTTATTTCTGCATAGGGTTTTAATGCGCTAAAGATGCGGTAAGATATCGCAAATCCGATGGTTACAGATAGATATATGTAGTTAGATCGATTCGGCCATCAAAGGCTGGTTCTAAAACCGAGAACTCTTGTTGTCAATATTTTTATCGTGTACAGCGACGCCAAACACCCTGAACAACAAAGAAAAGCTTTGTTAATTTTTATGAAAAAATTAAATCCTAAATTACCTCACAAAATGTCGTGTCTGTACTCCCCCTTTGTTTGATTTACGACGCATGGTGAATCATGAAAGGTCTTCACTTGGAGCTAACTGATGTATCCACCCACTTTTCGCCGAAATACGTCGTATTTTGCAATTTAAAAAAAAAGCAAAACCAACGATGCACCTCTCTCTCTCTTACGATATACTTGTATGTAATTAATGGCCTTAACATCCCACTCAGAAATTAAAGATACTATTCAAGAGAATGTTGCCAGTGACAAGGATCACACCTACGTAAAATTATACAGGTAGGTATAATAATGCCCGCTGTTCTGTCGCAATTCATCATATAGTATGTCTTCCATATCTTGGATAATCGTAATTTATTTGGGATGCAAAATTAATGCAATTTCACCTTCAAATGTAAAACACTTAAGTCCACAAAAACTTACGAGGAACTCAAAAGACCTATGAGTCAATGGCATGGAACCAAAAAAATTTTTTCCAACAGATTATTCTATCAGCATTTAAAAAAAATGTATGACTTATCTTTAACCGTGGACATAAATAGGATGACTATGGCATCTTATTAATGAAAAATGGCGAAGAGTGAAAACAGATAAACCTAAAGAAAGAATAAAAATCAAATGGGTATATTTTAAATATTACCGCTTGATGAAGATATAGACGGGAAAGAGAATGAATAACAGGGAAAGGAGTTCGGCATGGTGCGGTGGCTAAGATACTGGCCTCCCACCAAGAGCCCTTATTCGAATCCCGGCGGCGGCAGATATTTTTCAATGGTTTCCCGATCCCTACCTGAGGAGGTTTTTGGAGGGCACTTTTGAGTGAGCATGTTGTCCATCGGATGGGATGGAACCCCTGGCACCTTTCGTTAGGAGTAAGCTAATGCCGACGCCGGGTTTCTCTCTATCCGTCATCCTTTCTTATCCATCCCCTAGGGTGCAAAAGACCTTAGCTGTCGGTCGCCTCTCCTAAAAACTACTAACTAATACTATTGTTTACGCATATTGATAATCAACGGTTTGCTGAAAATGTATTCGGCGCCTGTATATGGCGCCTTGCATTAAGAGTGAGCAATAAGTCTGGTTTTGCCGGGTTTCTCCCCACCATTCATCCTTTCCTATCCATCCCTAAGGGCACAAATGACTTTAGCTGTCGGTCACCTCCTACAGAATTACTACTACGACTGCAAACAGGGAAAGACTGAGTTTGGTATCCATAAAAAGGTACTTTGTAACGTGAAAACTAGACGCACGAAGACGCGTAGAGACACTTCAAATCAAACGTAGGTTGCATTTCCTATAATTGATGATAACGAATACAATGATAATTTGAAATTCAGTTTAAATTTCCACAGCAGAACATTATAATCATCTAATTCAGAGCACGCAAAAACTTAATAAGCGGTAAAAAGTTACTTTTATTGCCTTTTTCACAGGATTTTCTCTAAATAAGTGGGAAAAAATAAATTCAAATGAGTATATTAACTATGAAATGTTCGCGTAGTGCACCTTCAAAAGACCCACCAATAATGCCAAGTTTGAGGAATCTGTTACGTCGCACGCACTCATTAAGTGTCAATACAATAAACTCTTACCTGAATTAATAGATCCTAATTGCTCTTCGAAGGCACATAACAGGAATCGCTGGGAGATAAAAGTTTCTCTCTTGAATTATTTTGGACGGTGACTTAAAATACCTCTTGGTTGAGGTTGAAGCTTCAGGGTGATTTTATTGCATGAATATTTAAATTTATTGACCAAAATAAAACAGAACCACTCCCTCTTCGTCAGTTCCGCTAATTTCAACATCCTTAGAAGAAAATAAGAAAGAGCATTAACGCTCATTATTTTCTAATGCCAATTATTAGCAAACGCAGCTATGTGACGTTGACACTATTTAATAGAAAAAGAAAAATGAGCAACTTTTAAGCCAATAGTTGGAATGTATTATTAACGGGTATACCTATACTCCTGACAATATTACGTTAAATATTTAAGCATGGCGTATTTATGAGAATGTTGATTATTTATTTCAATAAAAAATGTTACTATTTCCAATATTTCTAATTCAACAGAAATAGAAGCATAAACCACAGGTTATATTCGCCATAGTTAAAATAACAGACGTATTAAACAAATAACGTTTAGGAATATGAGAATAGCTGATTAAAATGTACTATAAACGAGTTTAATTTAAAATAGTTTGCACATCGTACTCTCCTAAAATACAAATAAAATTGTGCTAAACATAAGAAATGTAAAGTTGAATTCAAAAAGATAGGCCGATTTTTTAATTCTTGCCGGAGAATACGCTGGATTACTCGATAAGTAGGATCTTCCGCAAAAGACGATCAATATATACACGCCCTTTACTTCAGCTTTGCTCACAATTTCACCAACGCATACATTGTGAGCATTTCAAATGAACATGCCCATCACCAGACTCCCCTCTCCATAACGTGCTGGCACTCCTTTTCCCTTCCCACCCAACCCTCCTACCGTTTCCCCACACCTCTGAGTATCTGTCGGTACCAGCAACAGGTGGCTGAGGCGAGTCTGACGTGACATAGTCTCTCACTCCACTTCCCGTCTCCCACCTCACTTTCATCCCATTCCCCATTACCTACCATCAACTCCGTCTCCCTCTCCATCCCCGTCTTCCCTCCCCCTCCTACCCAAGAGTTCTTCTCTTCTTATTCCGTTCCCCTCCATCCTTCTCCCACTCCGTGTAACTGCCACCTTCCGCCCCACGCTCGCGAAGTTACGTCCTTCCGTGCCATCTCCTCCGGACCACTCGGCCAATCTCTACCAACCGTCTGCATCAAATCACCACCAACATCACAACCCCCCCCCCCCCCCGTCCTCTCTCTCTCTCTTCCCTCCTTTGGTGAATTCAAGATCCTAATCGCACATCGTCACTCAGTTGTTGTCGGAAGGATTTGTGCCCTGCGCACAGAGCAATCGTTCCTTATTTTCATGTGATCAACTAGAAGTGGAAGAAAATTAGATCAGTGGATACAATCTAAAGGATCAACTAAATTCGTTCCTCAGTATCGCGGATCTAGAGCGAATTGCTTTCGTTTGTTCCCTTCGCTCTCCTCATTGGTGAGCTCGGAATTGAAAATGGACTCATGAGATGACCGTCCTGAGTTTCAAATCGACTCAACTTGGGACTCAGATTTTGCTTTGTTGCTAATGCGGTTACTAAACCAAACTTGGAGAGAAATTGCAAGAATCGAGACGTGAAAATCGCAACATTTTATGATGTAACATATCGCTGACAAAACAACTTATTAATTTTCATGAGATAATAGATTGAATGAAAACGTATACGAGCCACAAATTTCCATCAAGTAGGAGGCAATGATATAATTACACCTTTAGACCACGTCACCAAATCAGACTGCTTATTTATAAACGGCAATAAAGTAAATTATGGAGTTTGACACAGAGTTAGACATTCTGGAATAACAGAACAGTGGGTTCATAGTTTCACAGGAACAAGCGCGACTGGGACTTTTAGAGTTGCAGACAAACGAGTTTTACAATGACACAATAGGAATTACTATGACCCCATACTACTGACGTTGATCAGGCCACACAGATTAGATGAGGGAGATAGATTCCAGTACAGATAGATAAATACTCTTTCTTTCCTCGGACCATCAGGAATCATCATCGTAAGAAACCAAAGTCACTCTAGAAACATTAAAAACATTTAATTTACGAGTCAGAACAAGATGAAACGTTGCGTAGACATATGGTACATGTGTATGTTAGTTGATGATATATTTAGTTTCATGTGTGTAAGTTATAAAAGTTTTTGCATGAATACATGTTTATACCATTTTAGGATATATTAGAAGAGTACTATGTGAACGTGATGAAAAGGATAAAGAGAAATGCCATCTGTCATTGGTTAGGCTTCATTTAGAATATGCTGTATGTATATGGGATCCTCATGAAGTTGGATTAATTGTCGAATTGGATTGCGTGCAGTGTAGAGGAGCTAGATTTGTAAAACATTGTTATGATAAACTTAGGAGCGTATCCAAAATATTATAGCAGCTAGGCTGGAAATCACTCATGGAGCGAAGGTTAAATTACAGAATGAAGCTCTTGCATAAATTTGAAGGGCGTCTCTTTAGCAGTGGTGTTGAAAATGCATTAATACCCAAACCATACTACGGTAAGAGAGATCATGTCAATAATATTAGAGAAATTAAGAGTATAACCGATAGATTTAAGATGTCATTTTTTCCACGAACGATAGGGGATCATAATAACATTGTTCGACCGCGGTAGGATCATATTCGTGTAAAATTATTCTGGTTTGTATTCACCCCCTACCACACACCCTGGTGGCGGCTGACATGGTATATATAAATAAATAAATTAAATTGTATCTGTAGGTTAGCATGAACTTGTGGATTTTTGCATGTGGTTTTATTTTCTATTACGAGTGGTGACATAACACCTCCCGCCACTTCCTTGCGGCGGCTTGCTGAATACTATGCACAAGTAGATGTATTAAAGATCACAAACGGTTCGATCCCTTATGGGACCCTAGATTACGAGTAAAATGTATTGATATTGATCATTGACTGTCACGTGTGCTTGTCAAAAATGTATCCCCGGCCAAATAGGATACGATTTCACAGCCAAATGTTCATGCAATATCTTATCGATGCTCATCATACTAATCCCCAATGATGCCTCAATCTCACGATAAGTCACACGACGATCTTTCTTTACTAGTTCTTTCACAGCATCAATATTTTCTGGAACAACAACTGATTTTGGACGACCTTCACGACGTTCGTCGCTGAGCGGACGGCGGCCATGATGGAATTCATTATACCAGCGTTTCACAGATGCAAAGGATGGGGCTTCATTGCCAAAAGAGGAAAGAAGTTGATCGATGCACTTTTGTCTTCATAATCCACGTCAAAAGTCGTAAAAAATCATCGCACGAAAGTGTCCACGAGTTAACTCCATTTTTTCGCTGAGACAAAATTTTCGAGTCATAGAAAACAACGCAAGTTATGATCAATAGACAAAATGTTCTGAAGAAGGTTAGCGTTTTAAGAGTCAAACTTTCAGATGGAAACGTCAGATGGCGCCTAAAGCACTTAGCGTTGTCAAGGCTCAAGATATAAATAGCAATCCTCGTATTAACGTGCATAATACCTGAGCTCTTCTGTGCTTGCCGATTCCGAGCAAGTCTCAATCCGCGATCGAAAAGTGCTACAAGACTCGTTTTTGAGAAGCCACAATATGATATGACAAAACTGATCGATAAAAATTCTACCGAATTTTAAAATTAACGACCAAAGGTGTCCTCACCAAATTTTATTGCAACGAATTATTAGCTAGAGGTTAGTTTCCTTGATTTTAACGTACGAGTATGAAAGTTTTCGGCATTCTATTAAAATCATTTTCTCTTTGGATCAACATCCCTCGGAGAATAATTTCCTGGGAAATTTTATTCTTTGTAATTCAATACTGAGTCCGTCACAGCATGATAATTCCACATTTGTTTAATCCGTATGGTCCTTCTTTTCCGTATTTTAAAAATGCCTTTTCCTCTCCCACTAGTGTCAAAACTTTCCCACTTCCAATTTCAATTTCAGATTTCCTCCAGCAGCATGCATCATACGCCATAATTTTCTCATAAAAATTTTAAATGGCCTACATCCCTAATCTAAGGACTTCATCTTTATGCATAGAATGATTCAGGTATTTATCGGTTGTTAGTGACAACATCTTCCGTGATTGGTCGCCTCACATTATGGTAGCCCTCTAATTTGCTGCACTTAATGTCAGCGGGACAAATTCCTTATATGCTTCCAAGAAAGGTGAAAGATGCCACTCGTCACTCCTCGTAAATCAGCATCTAGCTTTTGTCTTTCTCATCCCCTTATTGATTCCCCCGATATAATAGTGCAGGATGATGAGCTGCAATAATGAAGTAATGAAAAAAATAATAAGGAATAGTCGGGGATCACCAATCCTGTGTTGGATGAAGGGATTTTTCCATGAGTGTGTGCGCTGCTGTGGGTGTAATTTTCCATGTTGCTGTTTTGCATGTGGTATTGTTCCTTTTTACGCTTGGTGACCTAACACCCTCCGCCACACGCCCTTGCGGCGGCTTGCGGGGTATTATGTAGATGTAGATGTAGAATCCTTCCTCAGGAACGACAAAAATTAATTTTGAAAAATGTAGCTAAATATAGGGAAAAACGGTATGACTAAAAAACTGCATAAGTATGCTACGTCATACATGAATCCGCGACCCGATTATTTGCTTTCCTATCAACCGCAATTGGGCCAGAAAAGTAAGACTTCATCGGGACGATCAACCTTCATCCAATTAAAAATAATTAAATTTTTTAAATTAAGGCTTTACATTCAGCGTTAAAAAATAATGGCGTAATAAATCAATTCCGAAAATGTTTCTGTTAGGGGTTAATAAACATTTATGATTTCTATCATATCAATTAAATGCTTTAAGTTGCATAATAAAAACTACATTTCTGAAAATATTTTTGTCGCAGTCAATTTAGGAATATGGAATTGAAAAACTAAGAGGACTCTATGCAACAGAGGGCGTAGAGATGTTTTAAAAAAGATAGGTATTTTAAAGTAATATACCTCTCTTTGATTGATATTTATTTCTATAAGTACCTGATAATCATAATCGGTCCAAAAGTTGCTAATTCAGCAAGTGCATACCTATACCATTTTAAAACCAATAGATGCCAGCGCTCTTCCGTATAATGCCCTCGCCTACTTCAACTATGTCTACTCTACCATAATTCATAAATTTCAAAATGTTATTCTTAAGAATGTGTAGTTCGATTTTTTGATGTCACATGCTCATTTATCAAGGTTAAGCTACATTTTTTTCGCTACTTCTTTACCTCGACAACGTGTTTACAAGTTCTATAATAAATTCGTCGTTTGAAAGCGTAATATCGTAAGTATTTCGTTTCTCATTCAGAAATATCCACTTACTTCGTTTTTTGAGAACAGATTAATCCCATTCGTCATAAGGTTAGGATTTCTGAATTTAGTTTCTAGAAGTCTTTTGCATAGGTTTACTAGTAAATCTGTTCAACTCCTTTAGTGGTTACTCTCATTGGTATCTTTTAAAGAGCGAGTCATTAAATATTCCCTTGCAATTTATCAATATCCAATTCTTACTTTTATATTGTTCCTATAAATAATATTTTCAAAAATCCTCCATTCCTTATGGCTAGAGGTGAATGTTTATAATATTTCTTCCTCTCAAAATAATCTTCCACATCATATCTACCCTTCATAACATCCTCATTTTACACCAAAACCTTGTCTCAATAAATACCAAACCTACATTTAATGCCATATTAATCACCTTCCTTTTTATTACATCCAAACGTAATTTGGAATAAAACAACGCCTCAAGGTGACTTTTATATGATATCCTATGATCTATAAAGAACTGTAAAATATTAATAGTACAAGAGGATAAGTATAAGGATGTGTTTAACACCGGCGGACAAATTCAACGTGCGGAATACTCACTTCGGTGAACAAAATATATTTTTCTGGAGTCGTGCTGACAATTCGTAAGTTGCTATGCATATAATTTATTCTCGCTTCGTGTGGAAAACAATTAGACATTGGGAAACATTAAGAAATTTCCAGCTAAGGAAATACGGAAATGATTGACATCCATGTTTCTAACCATGAAAATTTCACGACACCGACTCCTGGCTTGTTTTGATTATACATACATTTATGATTATACATGATGTATTGCCGACCCCGGTGGCGGCGGGGTAACGTCCTCGTCTGCCATTCCAAGGGTCGCGGGTTCGATTCCCGCCTGGGTGAGTTTTCCTCCACCTAGGGCTTGGGTGTTTGTAAATGTGATCATTGTTATCGTTGTTAATAGTTCGATGTAAAGGCCAGAATGCGCTGTTTTCGGACTTATACTGAATAAATAAATAAATAAATAGTAAAATAGTTTGGGGTTACAAACCGCCCCCCCTTGCATTACGTACGCATTGATGAGGCGGTTTTCGGTGTGATGATGATGCAAGAGATTGAAGGAAGGGATGCTGGTTTTCTTGGGAAACCAAACAACGTCAAACAGTTCGTGTCCACGGTCTAGCATGAACCCCTGCGAGAAGTAACACCCTTTCGTTCACCGGCGGAGCCACCGGATAGATGACACGAGCCAGCCAGGCGTTCGCCGTGGCATACGAGCTACAAAGGGGGTAGGGGACGGCCGGAGCAACGCGTGGGACCCGACCCGACCGATGGAAAGAGGAGACAAATGCGGGAGAGGGGGGTATAGTGGCAATCTTGAAATAGTTCTCAAATCCTCCGCTACGCTGCGCCACCAATCACGGCAGCTATTCTAGTTCCCAAGCCGTCGTAATCTACTTGATAAAGTGCTTTTCGCATCTTAATCCGTACTGGTTTGGCAACCGTAATCTCCATTGTTCGGTAATTCATCCAACTATAGCGGAAGTTAATTTGATTAATAAAAATTAATCCAAGAGCCACAGGCCATACGCATGCCATGAAATTACCTATTATTCAAAGTTAAAGTATTTATTCTAAGTACCTTCTATTCAAAGTCAGAAACTATAATCCATTCCTGAACTCACGAGAAATGTTATCCATACCACTATCAATAATAAACGAGGTATATTAATAATACATATATTCATTGCCAATTTTAACGCTGTTAAGTTTTTCCATATCTGGACACGAAACATGCCATTAAAAAAGTATTGAATAATTGAAAGTGTAAATGATAATTGAAATATAACTTAATAACTGAGACGAAAACTCTGGCGTTTTCGTCATTGTTATTATGGAACGGTTACACCATATCACACCTGATTCTGTAATTTATAAAACGTAACTTCTTAAGGCACAAAGCAAATTTTTGTGAAATGGAGTAAACGTTTATAGGCAAGTACTTTCGGATACTATTTTTCTCATCTGACTGTAATTATTATTTGTTTGAATAAATGTATATAACTTCATATAACGTATGCATAATTGCACTGACTAAGAACTTTAATATGCTACAAAGGTACGGTATGGAACACCTTTAAATATTTTTATATATTGATCATTCAACTTCGTGGTTTATTTTAAATCCATTACATCATTTTCTCATGGATCTATGTGGTTCATTTTATCATTTAAAATATCAGCCAGTCAAAAGTCAGGGGAAGGATTCGAGTTAACTTAGCCGTAGATATTTTGAAGCGATCTTCTGCGGAAAAATTCATCATACAGCCAAATTTAGCAGAAGTACGTTACGTTTAGCCTTACCTGCTGTGATGTTTTAGCGACATGTTACTCCTGACGCATCTGTCCACTAGGTACACACACTGTCATTATGCATGTAATATTTTACTAATTCGAGTTAAACCGTTTCATAGAATTTTGTCCGTCAAGATTGATTGGTAACTAACTTCCTGCTAATTTATACGCAACAATTGATGGTTTCATAACTTTATGAGGTGTAAACGTTTGTCTTATTCGTTGCAGTTTTATTTAACACAATACTTATATCTCTAAGTGACCGTCGCTATAAGAGTACTTTAAAGATTCATACTATTTCTACTGCTTTTGATTAAGATTTTATTCGATTTTTTTCCTTCTACTCAGTCCTACCTTTGTTCTTTTGAAAATTATTTTTATTGACATCCATATAAATTTTAGAGGTGCAAAAATTGTCTCTACTACATCTTAAGTCTACAAAATGTAAATTGAAATAATTGAATTTTTGAACCATCGGGGTGAATACCCTTAGAATATACATTACACAATATACTTAGTGACACCGTTTTAAATCTCAAGATACTGGCTAACGAAAAAGATAAATGGATGAAGTCATTTTATCACCGCTCATCGCATAACAGATAGAAATACACATGAAATTATTTTTATGCAAATTCAGAATGATTTTTTTCATGAGTATAAATAAAGACCATACTGCCCATTGGCTGTAAGCATTTTTATTTCTAATTAGTCAAAATCAACTTAGACTTTCCTCGTAGGCCCAGCAGACACCAAATCGTATATTTTCAAGACATCATGCATGATACACCTATTTATCAAAACGGATTGAGGTATCACAAAGATAATGGAAATAAGACTTTCGCATTTCAAAGGAATTGGTGCCGAAGTTGAGGTAAGTGTAGTATTTTCACGAACGAAGCCGCATATACTTTTGTTCTACATACTATGGAGAACTACGTATTATGGAGTTTTATTTAAGGTGTTACAGCGTTTCAGTACTACAACGTTTTGATCCGCGTAAACTAGGATACGATGTTAGACATCATAGTAGAGGACATATGTATTCCATTATAATAGTTGATGGAAGAGGAATTATCAGTTACTTAGCGTGGGATGAAAGTCGTTTTTAATTTGTAACAACAGTTTCAGAAGCAATTTCAGAAATATTTCATTTATTCATTTATAATTAACCGATCGTGTCAATATTCCGCACAGCGATCTAAAAATACCAACTGAGCAATTGAATTTAGTTAATCCATCGAAGCCCCCATTATGTTCCCTAATTTATTCCTCAAAGATGAGAAAAGAGTAGTTAAGGGACAGCGTAAGTACTAAAATGAGATTGATTTTTTTTTCAGAACCTTGGTGAAGCTAACAATGAAATAATAATGTTAGGTCATCAAGTGACACTTAAGGAAGAATTTTCATCTCCACAAACAAAGGGTGCACGAAACCGTAAAACATTAATTTCAGAAGTGTTAGTCGTAAGCCATCTAAGGTTTATAAAAATCCAAAGTGAGTAGGTCGGAAAATGCCTCATTTTTCCTTATATGTAGTTAGGGGAAATCTAGATTTCTGATGAAAAATAGAACCTGGATAGCATTAAAATATTCCAAGAGTTGTCTAACATTAATTCCGCATTTATATTTTTCATTTTATATTTATAATTCGAACTATATATTTATAGTTTCCACCTCCATGAAGACCGTATCATATATGAGAATTACATTCAGAATTACAAATATCTCGATTTCTTTTGTATTTCCACGGGAAAACTCAGAGCAAAAACACCTCGGCATATCGAAGAGACCGGGAGCTAAACACTCGAATGGATTTTGTAGGGAAGGAAACAATCCATCTACGTCTTAAACCACAAAATGGATGGCACAGCAGAGCCCTCAAAAAAGATTTTAGAAGGGGACATTTGGACAAACATGCAAACTGAGTCTGCTCTCTCCTCCAACAATTTTTTCCAACAATGTGCTTAACGGGTAGGAGAGTCGTTGAGGGGGGGACGGCAGAGAGATGGACGCGGAGGGAGTGGGAGTAGAGGGAGGCGGCCAGTGTCACGAAGAGGGGTCACGAGGAAATGAGCAGTGGGAGGGGATAGAGGAAGAGGGGTGGGGCCGGTGAGTGCAGTTTAGGCGGCGGGGTGTCCTTTCGGAATGAGCAGCCTTCAGATCAATATTGAAGAAAAAAAAAGCCGACGAGTGCGTGTACAGTCCAGCTGGGAAAGAGCATGGCTTTGGATGGGGAGGGAAATGGATGGCGGGAATGAAACGAGGAGTTTGTTATGGGGAGGAGGGTGGAAGGTATGGAGAGCAAATGACTGGTACGGCCAGTTCAAGCAGAAGATTAGCGTGAGAGGTATGGGTGAGAAGGGACGTAGGAAGGAAAAGAACGAGACAGTCCCAGTAGAGTTGATATGCAATTCATGATGTAAATAAGAAGAGAAGCATTAATATGCACGATGCCTTAAAAACGTGACCCTTTTTTCGAAGAGGTAATTTAATTATTATAATTTTAATTGCATGGGCACTCTAAAGTATTATATGCTTATCCTTATTTCATCTTTCATCCTGTATGAGGACGTGTGCAGAGGAGAGTTGGGACTCATCTCAGACGTCAAATTTCAAATGGTTAGTCTAGGAAATGAGACAAGTTAGCTTCAGGAAACAGAGTTATTCTATATAATCTTATTATCCAGTAGGAGTACATACGTGTGAAATGACATCTACTATAAAAATTTTCGACTACTCGTAATCCTGGGGTCGGCGTACAAATTGTACAATCTCAACTACACTCATGTCAATAAGATATTCCCGGCGTATATTACGTTTTAATAAAATACTAGTCGATATTACTGATAAATTAATTTTGAGGTAAATAAGGAACACATCTCTCTTTTCATTATTTTTATAAGTATAGAAATTCCTGTCAAGGGAAAACTTCTCATTCTTTAATTTACAATTTTTCTCTTCAAAGGTTCACCTCGTGTGAAATAGGATAAAGTGCACCAATTTTAAAAATATTACTTTGTAAACATCTTAATTGTCAAATTATGGCAGTTACGTACCCTGTAATAAATTAAATAAATATTTGAGTAAGGCAAAAGGTTAAGGTGATTCCGACTATTATCAGCAAGATTTCTTCCGATGAATTGCATTAATCCATATAAAATTAGAAATACATTAATCTATCTATATGCTTGATGAATGCAGTAATTATTTTTTAAGAACCACCTTTGGAAACGAGGAAGCTTATTTCTGAATTTTAAACGAAAATAACCACGTGAAAACTGGATATTAAAAGATTTAATTATTGCAAAGGGTCCTGAAAAGACGGCGAAAGTTTGAGGATAACTTAACAAACGTTTAAGAATGTAATATTTATCGAAATATAAAAGGACTGAGAAAGATATTCGTGGTGTCAGGAGGGAAAATTTTATCGAGGGAGAGTCATAGCAAGAGGAAAGGGGAAAAAGAATAAAGAAGTGAATGTTTTAGGGGAGCCACATTTCCTTTTTAATCCAAACTGCGTTTCGTGATCACGGGTAGTGGACACGGGATGGCACGAAACTGGACGAACGATTTTCAATTGCCGCTTGCTGGGAGACGACAGTCGCCTGCTCTCACCCGCATCACGTAGCAACCTTCCACCCTTTCCACCACGTCTCCCCAAACCCCCTCACCTTTCCCTCCGCCGTCATCCTACTCTCTTCGTTTACTCTTTCCCTACCCGCTAGCCCCCAAACCCACCCCTCAGCTCTTATCGTTCTGCTTGGTGCCGTCGTAACCTTCCCTCTCCTTCCCGACCCCGTCCCTCTCGTGTGCCTGGTCGCAGTCACCATTCTCGTGACCACCGCTTCCTTCACTAATCTTTCCATCCCCATACCCCACCTCCTTTGGCGTTCTACGCCCCTCCGTTCTCCCCGGTCCCCTGCCTGGGATAAAGAGGGTCACGGTGGCTAAAGTCACGGTAGGGGGAGGGGGGATATGGGCCTTTTGTGAGGGAGGTTTTCTTGACCAAGCGATATATTAAGAGATGATGCCCTGCCCAACCATGTTTTATAGAGAAGAACTTAATGGGCTCAGACATGATATTTCCGGGCTAAAAATAAATCTCTTAGGCTCCATTAAATGTTCATTTGAGGGTTGGAATTAAGTACTAATGGGTTAAGTCTAAACGGAGGATAACTCACGGGAATAACTGAGGCAACAAGAGAGACAGTTTGAATTACTGGAATATTTCCGTTACATAATACCTGAGATACAATGGAAAAATATAACATGACGTTTTCTTTAACCAAATATAGTTAACCATGCTTCATAAAACAGTATAAATAACAAATCATTACTAATATAAATGCTGATCAACTAAATCAAAATGAAAAAAATAGTAGTTATACTAATGAATAATACCTTTTCTTAAGATAAATTATTTGTATTGGTCATGAAGACAGTGATTCTTCAGGAACATTAGGTCCGCATTAGAAAATCAGATATCATTGTACAAAAAAAACATGCGTTGATAGTACCGCACAGATTTGAAAACAATGCATACAAATACATTGTACTTACATGCATGTAAGGAGATTAATTCAATCTATTGAAAAAGATATATTATTTACTTAGTCTATGCATACAAAGTTTTCAAAATAAATTACTGATACACTACAGTAATATTCGAAATTAAATGATTATAACTCTAAGCCACGACAATTTCTTCGCCCCCTAGTATTTCAATTTTACCAAACACTTTTCCTCTTTTGGTAGTTGTTTGCCCTCACATGCCATTGTGTACGCAATTTACTTCTTATTATCGTTATTTTACATTCTATTTTTACAATTCCTGTTTTCAGTATATCTATAGGGGAAATCTGTTGTGAAGGCAAAAGATAATTATAAATGTTGGTTGATACATTGTACCGACTTTCTGTATGCCTAGCGCTTCTTCATTTGATTTCCAATCAGACTGATTTACCTTTACAACATTAAGGTGGTTCAGGATCATTAATAAGAGGATAGATGGCAGAGACAATGATTACTTAGGAAATGACCAGTTTCGAATCAGGAAGGGGAGTAACACGTGATGACATAGCAGTAATTAGATGACTAACAGAGAAGAACATAATATACGAGGGTCATCCGGAAAGTAGTACCCGTTCGTGCCGCATGAAGTGCTGACGACGCGAGTAGCCGCTGGACGAGGTCGGATAGCTTCAGTGGCTTGTCTGCCTTCTCTGAGCCAAGTTGCGTGACGCTAGCATTGCCTGTGTTGTTTCTGTGATTGTTTACAATGTTTAAAAAAATTGAGAACGCCGCCAGTTGTGAAGTGAGGGCAGTGATTAAATTCCTCAATGCAAGAAACGTTCGCCCATGTGATATTCATCGCCAATTAAAGGAGGTGTATGGAGACAATGTAATGGACGAGTCGTCTGTTCGGCGGTGGTGTCGCAACTTCAACATGGGGAGGGGGAACACACACGACGATGAGCGTTCGGAGAGACCGTCTGTCATTACAGACCAACTGGTGAGCTCAGTTGACGAATTCGTGAGGAACGATCGGCGCGTCACAATTGATGACATCTGTGAGCATTTTCCCAATGTTTCTCGAACAATTGTTCATGAAATTGTTAAACACCATCTGCATTATGCAAAAATTTGTGCAAGATGGGTCCCTCGCGTATCTCAATGAGCTGGCGGCGAAGGACTATGCAGCAGGAATACAGAAACTTGTCACACGTTATGACAAATGCCTTAATTTGCTTGGAGATTATGTTGAGAAGTAGTTTAAAGTATCCTCTTTCAAATAAAATTTTTTATGTTTGTTAATATTTACTTTTGTGTCTTTATTTCACGAACGGGTACTACTTTCCGGATGACCCTCGTACAATTTGGATGTATAAGTCTGTTTAGTAGATTTCGAAAAAGCTTTTGAAAGAGTTAATTGGCTATAATTGATTAGTTTACTACAGTCAATGGGAATGGACAGAAGGTATAGGAGAATTATCTGCAGCTTGTACATGTCTCGTGCTGAACAGATACGAGGGGTAGCTGGAAATTCAAGTATGTTAATATATGAGTAGTGTTAGGATGTAGAGAAAGAAGGGGTATCTATTATCAACTTTGATGCTTAACAAATATGTGGAGAGAATGGTTACAGAGTCGTGGGAAGAACTGAAGGTAGGAATGAAAGCCGGCGAGGAATTCATAAAATCAGTTAGCTTTGCTGATGATCAAGTATTAGTTTGTCAGTCAACCAAGGGGTTGCAAGTATTGCTGAATGATTTAGAAATGGAGTCCGAAAGAAAAGGGGTGAAGACAAATATAAATAAAACAAAGGGTATGCTGTTTTCCAGAAAAAGAAAGGCTATGTCAAACGTTAAAATAGGAGCTCATAAACATAGACGGGTAAAACAGTTCACCTAACTCATTAGGGGTTGTGGACCAAAATGGTCAAAGAATTACGGAGATGGGTAGAAGAATTACAATAAGCAGAGAAGGTATTATAA